>NC_137263.1:37823860-38378860 GCF_053477335.1 Acartia tonsa
GGGAAGGGGGTAAAGAGGGGGTAAAGAGGGGGTAAAAAAGGAGAGACAATAGTGTTGTCTGAACAAAAAAAATAATTGGCCATTTCTGTAATTTTTTAATTTTTTAATTTTTTTCAATTTTGCTTACAATGGATTCGTAATATTTTTCTGATTCTAATGGTATATATGAACCCATGTTTTTTATGTCTGTTTGAGAAAATATTTAGGTCTAAAGTTTTTATTATACCGAGGTTAAAAAAATAGATTTTTTCAATAATTACTCAACAAAATTTTAAAAGTAAGGTGTCAAATTAAAGATCTTACTATTTTTGTTCTTACTGACCATTTTCTTCTTTTATTTTGTTGCGTTTTAGTACCTTAAAACCGACTTAATTATTTTTTTAAAAAACTTAAATTACTTAAAAAATAAGAGGTCTACAAAAAAACCGATTGCATATTTGAATTCTATGAAAAATTTTACATCTACTACTTACTAAAAGAACCGGCTAGCTATAAAAAAAAAAGTTGATACAACTTCTTTCACAAATACATCAAAAAATTAAACCTAACTTTGAAGAAATTTGTGCAATTTTTTTGTATTTAACAATTTGTTATTCCACTTATTGTATATTCATATAATGTGCAAACTTCGTCAATTGCCCCATGGGGAATACATACCCCCCCCCCCCCCACATAATTCCCCACCAAAACCAGCCATTGTTGAAATAGTAAAGTAATCTTGTAATGGACAGAATATGCATATTTTAATATTCATCCTAAGACGGGGCAAAGGATTCATTGCTTTCACACAAAGTGCCGGTTGAACACTGTATGCCCCCCTTCCCCTCTTATTTAAAATTCAAATTGAAAAAAAGGGAGGGGGGAGTTTTTCAGCCCTAATCCTACGGGTTCTATGTCTAAGGTGACTTAACCCTTCAGGGCTACCCAAAACCTAATTTAACATATTCTAACCTGACCTAAAGTAAAAAAAACGAAACACTACCTAACTTTTCATTATTTTATTTTTTTTTTAAAGTAGGGGTTGGGGGTCCTTGCTTACAAGGTAACTTTGTGTGAAAGCAACAAGAATTCATAATGTATTTAATAAATTAAATTAATTCCCTATCATTCAGGAAGACAAAGTCCAAATTGTGTCAAAAAGGATCTATGTGACGCCATAAAAATGAGGGTGATGAGATGAGAAGTGAAAAAGAAAACCCCTTAAAAAGAGTTGGATAATCCCTCATATATATGACGTCACATGGATGATATTTGACACAATTTTGACACAATTTGGCTTTGTCATTCAGGAATAAAAGAGGTAAGAACATGAAATTGAAATTTTGATCTTAATTATATCTAGAATCAAGCAATGGGAACCCGTTATTTGTTTAGGGCAGCTTCGATCTGGCTCTTACTCTAGCTGAAAAATGTGGCTCTGGCAGACTAAATGTCAGGCGAATCGTCCTTTATTCCAAAATAATGTTTTAATGCGATCCAAGTTCAATTGATATGCTATCGAAGTTACAATTCAATTCTACAAGACTGTGCATTGGTGCATAGCATTATAGATTTCACAAAAAAACATATTATATAATATCACAGTTCCACTACAAAACTATAAAATATTTTTTTTAAACATATCAAGTTAAAGGTTGTAGAAAAAGTCTTTGTTTCAAAAGTAGGCCTCATGAAAAGTTAACCAAAATTGTTTAGACTTCAAATTTTTATTCATTAAACACGTAATGTCAGGAGTTTGGTTTCAATATCTTTTCCAGATTTTATAACTATTAGCTAGCTGACCAATTTATGGTAGCTGGCTGAATTTCAAAATAGATAAGTTTTCAGTGTTGCTTTACTTTTATCATTTTTACTGGTAATTAGAAATCAAGTAAGGTAAAACGTAAAAATAAAGGAAGTATGAATTTTGAAACAATGTTTACAGTCGTTATTTAAAATTTAAGGACGTTATGGACTTTTGTTTTCCTGTTTTAAGTAATTTACAAAACAATTTAAACCCCCACTTTAAGATGATGCATCACAATTAATTTTTAAAGACCACTTCACATTCTTATCAAACAAACTATTTTTTAGCGCTATTTTGCATTTGAAGGACCTTAAATCTGTTATTTTGTTACGTATAGAACTCAAATGGAAAGGGTAGCAAAATAATAAAATAAATAGATATCGAAATCCTAAGCATAAATGTACTTTTTAGGTTCCTAAGGAAGAAGTCATCCCCCCCCACTCATTGTTTGTAAGCACATGCCCATATTTTTAATCAGCTGATAGGACAGAGAGTCAGATCAGTTTCAAGTCACAAGACCTCCACAAGATCGATACCCTTCCCCTCATTCCCTAGAGAGTGCCCATTACATCATATAGCCCCCCTCCATATGCCCAATTCCCCCCCCCCCTACCTCCCCATTGGAACCTGTGAGAATGGGCACCCCTACCCATCCTATCCTCCGACAACGTCATACAAGATTATCACGTGATCAATATTAATAAAATAATGCATTTTAACTAATAGAAAAACTTTGATAAATTTTAAAAATGTCAATTCTTAAATCATTATTACATTTAAAAATTATACAATGACATACTAATACATTTATGATGACTTTAACCCAATAAACTCTCACCTAGCTATCACGAGGTACCAACAAGAACAATTATTTCCAGCACCACCTTCACACAGATGAAAAGATTCGGTTTAAACACAAACAAAATGGGAATAAATTCATTTTTTAATATAAAGATGTTTTTTGAGGTGGGTAAAACTATTTTGCCCGTAAAGTTTTTTGACACAAAATTGCTTTGATTCTGTTTGGTTTGTGTGAAGGGGAGGTACTGCTGAAATTAGAGAGAAATATAGATAGATTCATTAAAGATAGAGAGATAGATAAGGAGAAAGAGGGCAAAAGAGAGAGAGAGAGGGGGGGTGAGAGAGAAATGGTCTCCTAACCAAAATCTAGGCACTCTGAGAGTCAAGCTCACGAGGACAAGTTTGCTTTATTCTAACCCTCGCCCCGTCCATACCACGGAGACGGAACGGAGAATAACGGAGCCACTTGCCGTCAGACTCCCAGAGCAATTTGGTTTCTCCGAGAATATATATCTGGTAGGATGGGTATTCTCAATATTCATTAGGGTGGTCTTGTTTACATTCTTATCTTATTTTATACATTTTATACTATTTTGCTGATATTTGATCAAAATTAGACTATCTTTTAAAGTTATTATTAGAATTGCGTTATAAGGTAAATTTTAGTTTTAAAATTCAATGTTAGTCACAAGCTCGACATAAACATCAGGCAATTAAATTTGGATAATAGCATATTATATCTCTATTTTCATCATAGGCATTCTTGACTACTAGTGGTTGCGCCCTTAGCATCTAGGAGCTCTGTATTTGTAGTGATAGGAAATGCAGAAAAAAAGCCTAAAAACATCCCAAGACTTATCTTAACAATAATTCGCCAAAAACCATTAAGGAACGTATGTGAAGCTTCCTTAGAATGGAGAACTCAATCGGTTCAGTTGTTATCGAAATCTTAAGCAACAAACTAATTACCTTTTTACTTTATAAAATAGGATATTGATCTTCAAAACTAAATATCGGTAGAAAAATACTTTTTTAAAAAGTAAATAAGCAAATAATAAACAATTTAATCATTTCCAAAAATAAATATTACCTAATATTATTCGGTGAATTAAAATGATTTGATGAAAATATAAAATATGACGATTTTTTCTAGTTTCTAGGTATTTGTTTAAATATATTAAATATTTGGATAAATATGATAAAAATAGATTTCTCCTGAAAAATGAAACATTTAAAGAATCATTCTTGTACTAAGATTTGTACTTAAACAACTAAAATTTACATCCCATCATCAATTCTTTATGCAAAATAACATAGAGAAATAAAAATGAATGTGGGGGAGTGAAGTAACTAGTCAAGCTAATATGAAAAATTGGATTGTAAGAAAACATTTTTTTATGAAAGCTAGCAAAAATGTAAGTCTAGAATATATATACATATATTGCATAACCTTATATGTACATATACAGTACATATCATAATATGCATTTGGGCACCCAAGACTTGGTTTTGATCAAGATAGAAAAAGGGATCTTTCATTATGAAAACAAAATTAAACAATTTAGATTAAGGCAATGATGCTTTTGTGTTTAGACTAAAACAAGGATGACAACATCCATAAGTAGCGAAGCACAAAAATTGTGGATGGGAATACTTAGAAGTAGATTTAAAATCAATGATAGATTTATTGGAGAAAATAAACATGAAACCTTGTTTTATTTTGTATGATGAAGATGGTTAAAGTAAATTACATACTAGATGCACATAACAATGGGAAAAAATATTTTGAAACTGTTAATGCAAAAAAGTTTTAAAATTGGACCAAAAATGCCAAAGATATGGGGAAATATATCAACATATAAAAATAGCCAAAAACCTGCTAAAAGGCAGTTTGGCCGCCATTGTTTCTTTTCATAAAGAAATTTAATTTTAATATCTTTAACTGAAAACTTTTTGAAAATTGAACCATAAACACCAAAGATATGGGTAAAAATGTGAAAAATATAAAAATAGCCAAAAACCTGCAAAAAGGCAGTCTGACTGTCATTGTTGTTTTCTTCAAACGACAGGAAATTTAATTTTGATATCTTTAACTGAAAAAATTTCGAAAATCGGACCATAAACACCAAAGATATGGAGAAAAATGTGAAAAATATAAAAATAGCCAAAAACCTGCAAAAAGGCAGTCTGACCGTCATTGTTGTTTTCTTCAAATGACGGGAAATTTAATTTTGATATCTTTAACTGAAAAAATTTTGAAAATCGGACTATAAACACCAAAGATATGAAGAAAATTTGGAAAATATAAAAAATAGCCTAAAACCTGCTATAAAGCAGTCCGACCGCCATTGATGTTTTATAGTTAATTGTGCTCCTTAATGATGGAAATGTTGTCAAAAAATTTCAGCTCTCTATCTTTTATAGGAGCCGAGAAAATCTCGTTTCCCCCAATTCATTAATTACGGACGGACAGACGGACAGACGGACAGACGGACAGACGGACGGACGGACATTGTGAATTATAGAGTAGCTTCGCTACTAAAAATTGTTAAATAAACGGAAATCAAAGGCGAATAAAATTAAACCAGGTTAAGGCATTCAGACAAATTTTCAGGGCTCGGCAGACGCGCGTCATCCGCCTATAAGCCTCAGGAAATTCAACAATTTAATAATCAGCTGGAAATCTAAAACTTATATGGAAATTCCTCTTTTCAAAAAAAATTTCAAAGCAGCCAAACGGGTTTAAATTTAAGGTTTAGTCGCAGCTGACGCGCGGCTGCCGAGCCCTGCAAATTTTATGAAAATGGTTGAATTCTGGAAGTATTCTGTTTTTATGTGTTTGTGTGTGTATGTGTAGGGGAAAGAGTTTGTGTTTTTGTGTGTTGATAGTTTTGTTAACTAGATTATTGTCTCCAGACCTATCTCATTATTAAGTTAACTAAATTTAGGGTTGTGCAATCTGTACTATAGCTGATTGTAGATAAGCTTCTAAAATAACTTTTTGGGTCTTTTTTGGGCTTTATGTTAAATATTTATTTGTCAATTGGTCATTGAACTTAATATATGTATAAGCTATTAAAAGTTTAGAAAACTCAAAGCAACTATTAACAAAAACTACTACCGAAAAAATTGAATTTTCTTTAATTGAAGGCAAGGATGTGGACATGGGAGGATTGAATGAGAAATTAAACCCATAAGAAGTTTATGTAGGGGGTATAAAGCATCCGTCCACCTCAAGAAATAGTACCCCCTCCACAGATTGTTTTAAATAAAGGAGATTAAACAGACTATGGAGAACTAAAATCCGTCATATAACTTGCTTTTGATGATGAGCGGCAACTTATTTATCATTATCTCAATCTAATTTAGTATACGCTGCTATGTCAGGTGTGGGTACAGTGTAACATAAAATTATTTATCATTATCTCAATCTAATTTAGTATACGCTGCTATGTCAGGTGTGGGTACAGTGTAACATAAAATTATTATCTCAATCGAATTCTTTCTTGGTCCAATCAATTGACAATCAATAAGAAAGTGGAAAATTGTGGTTTAATTTTATATTCAATCATTTTTAAACAGGCATTATTTCATATTCCATTGCCATATCCCCAACAACCCTGTTGAAATGACTCATTGTCAAGAATATGAACACCCACAAGGGAATAAATATTTACATGGATAACAATGTTCTTATACAAAAATATAAAAGATGATTTCTTATTAACTACTTTATGATATCCATAGTCATATACAATGTATATTGATTATTATGTACAATAAACAAGGAAAATATAGGCATTTGTATAACGCAAAAATAAGACCAGAAACCTACTATTTTGGTAAAAGAACAATTATCTAAATATTTGACAGATATTGTCAATAAATCACCTAAAAAAGTATTTCATTATGTCAGATAAGTGACAAAAAATCAAGACATAGTAACTTAGTTAGCTATTATGGTTCCTAATCATAAAGACATTGTTCATGTTCATGTTTCTTTTACAAATATTATTTATTTTAGCTATGAAATTGTAACATCATATTAAATTTAGCAACGGTATTGCCACACTTATTTCTAGATATGAGAGTCATGCATCATACAAATATTATGCTTGCTATGATTGCTTTATTCATGCCACACCATACATATATTCACCGAATGCGCATTTCCTCTCAATAAATGCTTTTATTCTAGCTATGACTATTGCGCACCCTAACAAATATAACATTTCTTTCTTAGAGTGCCACATCATACATAGATTGAATAAAATGTTCACTTTCACAAAAAAAAATATTTTAGCTTTAATTTTACCACACCCTAACAAATACAATACTTATAGCTATGAGAGTGCCACACCAAACATATATTGACCGAATGTTCACTTCCCCGGAACAAATGCAAACTCTGGAAACTCTTTTAGCTGTGATACCAGTCAACAACGGCCCATAACAAAATTATTTGGACAGAAATTAAAGAAATGAAATAAAAAATAATATAAAAGTGTCATGGAGGGATGGAAATTGGGCTGCTTAATACACTAGTCCCCAAAGTTTTATAATAACCCATTATTATTTGTTAAATTAACAACTTTGGGGGCTTGTATTGATTGGTTAGTTCCTAGATTGAGTGTCCAAACGTTTCAACTATTAATTGTTAATTAATTGTTAATTATAATCTACAGAAGGGTTGATTTTTTGTTAAATCATTTGGGATGTACATCAATTTATCGGCTATTGTTATATCCCTTTAGATCCCTGTAAAAGCGTAGCATCTTGACCAAATAAGTCAAATAAGTGCCGACAACAGGAGTGCATGTTTGTGTTTTGGTTGCCGTGGCCGAATTATAAAAGAAAGATTGCACCAATAAAAATGGAAAAGAAAAGGACGGCTTGTAAGTGATATAAAAATGGAAATTTATTCAAAAAGAAAAAAAGGATGGAATGAAATTGAAAGAGAAGATAAAACTATATCCAGTATGGCTTCGAACCCGATTAATATCCGCTGGCTTTGAACCAGTTCACGACCATACTGAAAAATCATGTATAGCATCGTATTCTAAAAATTTTTTCACGAATATTAAATAAAATCATAAAATTAATACCAATTTTGTTAACCCTGTCCTCGGTCCATCGGGTTCAACAAAACTGGCTTTAATGCTATAACATTTGATTTTAATATCCACGGAAAGCTGTCTATAACACGATGCGATAAATTACTTTAAAAACTATTTGAATATTGTAAATTGTAGAGTAGGTTTACTTCTAACAACAATTTTATCCAGCTCTATACTGTTGTTAAGCTTTTTCTTGTATGAAGAAGAGTGGAAAATATTATTTTGGATTTATATATTTATCCTAAGCTACACACTAACATACAAATAGTAAAAAAGAATAAAATTAGGTTGAAGTGATTTTGATAAAGAAGACTATCTATTGTATTTTTGAAGCATAATATCTCTTAAATCGGTAGATAGCTTTCTAGAGGGTGTTAAAAAAAAATGCGGACATTTTTAAAATTCAAATTGCGCGGCTTGTGTTAATAGTATAAAAATGTTACGCATACCGTTAGACCAACTAAGAAGTCTATTGTATATATAAGAATGATTCCTATGCTACGTATAGTTTAGGAGCTACATGTTAAAATGTCCCAACTGACTTAAAACTTGAAGAGTAAATTTTGGAACATTTTGCCCCCTAGCTCCTAGCTCCTAGATTATTTGTAGCACAGGAACTGTTCTTATATTATCAAAAAATACAGTTCATTGCGGTTCTAACGGTTTGCATAACACTTTTTACTATTAACACAAGCCGCGCAATTTGAATTTTAAAAATGTTGGCATTTTTTTGCACACCCTTTATGTATTTAAGCGTTGGATTAGGATGGTTTTAAAATCACCGATCTTTTTCATTTAGGGTTATTTTTTTATGTTAGAGGTTTCCAATAGATTTTGAATTTGAAGGAAGATGAGATATAATCTTGAAATAGATGCCAACTATATAAATATGCCAGAAATTCAAAAATATTAAGCTTGACACTAAAGTTTTATAATGTAAAAGTATACTGTTTTAATGGTGATTTCTAGAACGACAAGACAAAATGATATAAGCTTAGTATTTCTATAATGTATTTATTAATAAGTATCATGCATTTTAATCAATTTTACAACTTGTAAACCTTAAATTTAAGCGCATAATTCAAAACATATATTCTTTTATATGCAATGTTATGTTTTTTTATGAGCTTTGTTATTACTGATGTAATCATCCTTGTTTTCTTTAGTAAAGTATTATCTGTGAGATGAAAAGATTTAATATCTTTCTTGCCAGCAGTTTTAAACAGATTATATAGTTTCTAATCAGTGACACAAAAAAAGAGAAAGAAAAACCGAGAAATGAGAATTTAAGGCGGTTTCCTAAAGTGCCAAGCCGAGCACAGACCTCCCCACCATTCTTTATTGAATTGAAATCATAGAAGGTGTTTACTGTTTTGTTTTTCGTTTGTTTCTAAAACTTTAGGTTAGGTTATATTGGATTAGGGTTAGGGAAATAAAGGTATTTTAGTCAATAGTCACTTTGAGGGAAAGGACCGAATTTTTTATTTTATATTGTAAACATGGACGAATAATTCAAATGGTGAAAATTATGATCCTTTTTAGAAAGAATAGAATGGGTAAAAAAAGGAAATAAAAGGAAGGGGTACAAAATATTAATAAAAAAGTGGTAAAAATAAAAATACAAAGAAGATCCGAAGTCAATGAAAAAATGAATATTTCTTAAAATCTTTACAAACAAACAGACCATTAAAGCTTATTGTTTATATAGAGTATAGTTGCTACTAAAATTTAATAAAGCAAGATATTTATATAATAACCGCTGTAACGTTTTCATTTGTATGTCATAAAAGTTTTAATGTTATTTTGGAACACAATAGATTAGAGGGAGGATAGTTTTATCATTTTCCCAGAGATAGTCATATACTGTAAAAAAATATTCTATTAGTCGTAAGAGCTCGCAGCCGTACAGACAAAGAATCTTACTGTGTCTTTGAGATCTGAACCTATGTACTGAATATTTTTAAGACTAACTACGTAATGTTTTTGATAATTAAGGTAAATTAATTAACTTAAAAAATATCAATAATAACTACTCTGGTCTTACAAGGAGCTTGACTGTGAAGGAGAACCATGTAGGTCCAGCGGTTACCAATATCTCAAGCTACTGATACAGAGACAGACAAACATCCTATAACTTTTACATTAGAATAAAACCATCATAATAGTTTCAAATAATATAATAGTTATTATAGTTAATACTAGATCTAAATTTTGTCCACCGGATATTAATCTATTTCTAAGGAATAAGAGAAATGTTTTTATAGTGTATTATAGTAATAAATGTATATATGGTTTATATTTCTACTATACTCAGGGTAATAATACTAGCTTGTGAAAATACTATATTTTAGGCTTATAACAAAAACAAGAATTTTTATTCTTTAACTATCATATAATAGAGAATTCTCATTATTATATGGTTAAGTATGAACCTCATTAGTACAGCTACAATTTTGATTTAAATTCAAATTTAAATTAATTTTAAAGATTTGCTCATGCTTCCCTAGCATCTAGGGTATCTGTATTCGAAGTAGAAGGTTAGGGACAGAATAATAGCCTAAAATCTCCTCAAGCATAAAATAGGATAAAACCATCCAAGGACCTATTATAAGCTTCTCGTCGTTTTTTGGCTAGTAAGATTTTAACGAACAAACAAAAAACCTCACTACTTTAAAGAAAAGGATGACAAGATAACGATTTCTAATTAGATTATAAAGACCCAACCATGATTACTAGAAAATCCTTCATAAGCCTAATTGAATAAAGGAAGAAGGGAAACAATCACACAGTGAAAATATTATGGACTTTTTCATAAATTAATAATTCGTTTTATTAATATATTTTATATATTTTGCCTTAATTTTTTATATAAATAAAAGTAACAATTTCTTTTGATAACATTTTATATAGAAATATCTTAAAAATCAAATTTGAAAACCAGAAGTAACAAGTCTTTATTTTTAATTTCTGAAGGAACTCAAAACATAAGAAAATAAGAAAATCCACCAAAAAACTTGACTGTGTGAGCTGGGGAAGTAAATTAAAAGGGAGGGAGAGTAAGTATGTCTCCGGGGCTTCTAGTGGTAATCTTATTGAATTGTCCCACGGATGGATAAGTCAACAAGTCTAGAATTATTCAAATAGCTTCCAGTAAAAATTTTTTATTTTTGGCATCGGTATAATAGCATTTGAAGTGTGATGTAAAGCTCTAATCTTTTTGATTAGTTTTTCTTATTAAAAAAATAGCAGTCGAAATAACCCAGAATTGACTGCACCTTAGACGGGCGTGTGAAATTTTTAGCAAGAGTTTACATCGATTTTTTATTTTAGCACAGCTAAAACTTCTAGACAATTAAATGTTCCTTTCGGAAAGTTGCTTGACTCTATGTGAAGGACAAAGCTTATAATTGGTCAATTTAAAAAAAAATTACATATCCGTTTTTCCTAGAAGTGTCCTCGTATCACTTGAGTTCAGAGAGGGAAGAAGTTACTCTTGATAACTTTATCTTTTATTTTCATTCAGATTGGCCACACACACATAAACACACACACACACACACATAAAATCTAATAAACAAACACATAAATACAGACTTACAAACAAAAGTTATCATATCTTTATTGGTATTTTCTCAAAATAATGTTTTAAAAAATATGAACTTAATTTTGAATTGGGTATTGGGTAGCTACTTTACAGATTAATGTGTCAGCTTGTTTTTTGATTATATCCAAAAAGTAACTGTGCATTTTAAATTAGCCTAACTAACATTTTTTTCCAATATAAAGTTTTATTACAATGTTTTAGAATACTTTTTCGTGGCAAGTTCGATCAAGCTGTTTAATTTATATTGTGCATTATATAGCCAGTGATATGCCAAACTCTAAATTCGTCAAACCATGGATCAAGCAATTCTTAGAATATCAAATCATGTTAACACTGGGATTAATATATTATTTTGTATTAATGTATAATCGTATGGCTTGTCATTTGGCGCCTTTTTAATAGAGGATTTTCTTTTCATGGTTTAAATCTATAATACAAAGTAGAACGTTGTCTGTTTGTAGCGAAGGATCTCGCTAACCGCTGAACCGATCGGGTTCTCCTTTACAGGGTAGCTTCTCATAGGTCTCAGGAAGGTTTATAACTATTTTCTTGGGGGGTTGGACACCCCCAACCCCTCCCAAAACAATGAAAATTCCCCCCCCTCAAACATTTTTTTTTCTTTTCAAAACTAAAATTAAAATAGTAGGGTCGACTAAGTTACCCCCCCCAAAAATTTTTTTTATATTTTTCTTTTAAATCTAAAATACGAAAAATTGGTTTGATTAAACCTCTTGGGGCAAAGCCGCTAGTATCACATACAGTAATTGAAGCATTTAAAGTTTCTGGTAGTACCAAACAGACAAGTAATTTTAGAAATTCAATTACCTTTTTCAAATGACTTTAGACGATTTTGTAAATATGTGTTAAACGCGATGCTTAAGTCAAGGTGTCACTAATTAGAACTAATCCTATGTATGTGAGTACAACCTAAATCAGAGCTAGATAATTTACACCTGTATCAAATAACAAGGATGATAATATCTGTAAGTAACTTTCGCTAAGAGCAACAAAGCAGACGAAGGTAAGGAGTTAATTAATGAATAGATATTTTTAAGTCGAAGAAAAATTCAGAAAAATTAAAGAAAACTATCTTTTTAGCAGATGAATTAAGCATTCACATAACTACTTTATAAAGCCCAATAGCATTATATTGTTAATACGTACTACGTAATACGTTTGAGATACAGAGAAGCTTCGCTACTCCTAAAAATATACCGTTAATTAGAAGGATAAAGATAATGGGATGCATAAGTACAGACATTTCAAAACACGTGATCTTCACTGTAAAAAAAAAATTTATCATGTTTTTCTTACTGTTAAAAAAAAGATTTTTAAATCGCATAATTTTTTTGTTAAAGTTACCTAACATAAAAATCTTTCGTTTATATTGAAAAAAATGACATTAATCTGGAAAAAAATGTGGGACATTGAGATAATTTTGGCAGTGTTGAATAGGTGAAAGAATTATTAGAAATTAACTTAATTAATAGAGTAGCAATAATATGAAATTAATTGCCAAGTGATATTAGACATACAATATTATCATAACTTTTGTACTATATATAAGAAAATTAAGTAATTAAAATCTTTTTGGCTTCAAACTTTCAAATTTGTAATAATTCATACACATACAAACATAATTGCAATCCAAAAACTTTTTCTTTAAAAAGTTATTCGTGCAGACGGTCAGACCCAAGTACTAAAAAAGCAGCGCTATAAATAGCTTTAAATATTTCTAAAACATATTCTTAAATTAAATGTAAAAATTAAATATTATTTTCATGGGGTTTGAGAGAGAGAGATAAAGAGAGAAAAAGAGAGAGTGAGAGAGAGAGATTTGATTTAGGTTTAATCCATGATGTTTTTAGCGTATAAAATATTCTGTGCTGATATCTGGGAATGATTGATAGTATTTTCCCTAGCACATCAAGCCATACATTCAGACTAATACAGGGAGAAGAATAAGGAAAAGTATTTCATACTCAAAATTTATACAATTGCTTTAAAATGATTTGTTGTAATAGGTCGGAGGTAACTAAAATTTTAGTTTTTACTAATACTAAGAGTAAAATAAAATCAATATTCTTTTCCATGCTAGTCCTTTGTGTTTCCGAAAATCGCCGGAATTTTGCTAAGAACTATTTATAAACTTCCTTGGAAAGTGCCAAAAAAATTTAAGTCATGAAATTTTTTGTACTATTAACATTTAACTATTAAACATTTGTTGATAGGCATAAAAAAATATGAGAAATTTTTTTTGGGAATGAATATCCACGTCAAACTCCCCTCTCACGCCGTCAATCTTTCTTTTTTCATACTTTTGTATTCAGATGGTTTCTACATTTCCTTTTAGATATGAAAACCAAAAAGTCATTCTTGCCAATTTACAAAATTAACCATCTTTGTAGGGTATTGATATGGGAAAATGGGGGAGGGGCGGGAAAGGGAGTTACGTACATTTGTTGGCACCAAATAAGTGTTTATTTTGGCATAAAAAGTAATCTGTAATAAATATTGTCTTGTCAATATGTAATGTGTAAGAAAGTACATTTAACATATTATCTTAAAGTAATTCAATAGTTTTTCCAGTATAGCTTCAAAACCAATTAATATCCGGTGGATTAGATTCGGTTCTCAGCCATACTGAAAAATTATGCATAGCATAGTATTATATCTAGTTTTCTATGAATATAAAAACGTACAATCATAACATTAAAACCAGATTTTATTTCCAGTGCCCTCGCCATCTTGGGGCTAAAAAAACTAGTTGTAATCTTATAATTGTACATTTTTATATCCGCGGAAAGCTGTTTATAATAGGATGTGATAACTAGTAACGTATCAGCCAGCCGTGAACACTTTATTTTAAACAAACCAACAAAAATATACATATGTCGACAAAATGATTCATGGTTTACCATGAAATAAGCACAGCTTCCCTTAAACATCCGTCCGTACGTTCATATGTTCATATACATATTTAACAGTTGAATCTAGTTAAAATTTTCATTATAGAGAAACTTCAAGTCTATACTTATGTAAAAGTAACAGGAAGTCTGTCTTGTATGAAAGATATAACTAATCACTGGACACGCATGGTTCTCTTTTACAGTGAAGCTTCGTAATGGTCTAGGAAAGGTTGTGGGGTAGTGTATCTCGATAACATATAATATAAAAAATTTATATCCCTTTGAATAAAATCAGCTTTTTCTTTTAAAACGAAAAGTTAAAAAGTAGGGTCGACATCTACCACCACTCCCCCTCTTCCTGAAGTGTTCCTATGGGCGTAACCGCTAGTAATAACTTATTATTTTGATATTCTGGGAAGGTTGTGTGTACAATACATAAACTTGTGAACGATTAACTTGTTTCAAGTTTGAATAATGGTGTACAGGCTTCACACAGAATTATGATGCAAACACACATGCTCAGGTGTCCCACCCATCCAGCTAAGTTTCAGGAATTAGGATCGTTAATTGAAGCAAATGTAATAATCTTTGAGACATGTAAGAATGGGACCAACAGTTTTTTAAGTTTCGAACTAATAAATAAGAGTCAACAATTTTATGTTTTTGTAACTAAAATTGATATTTTCAGTTTATCAAAAACCTTATAATCAATTAAATCAAGAAATAAAACCATTACATTAACAAATTTTTGGAGTAGCTAAAATTGATTCTATTAACAATTCATTCTAAGTGTGTCAGTCTCGTGCTTTTTAGGTCTTTGAAATTATATAATATGTTATGAGTTAATATAAAATAGGTTTATTTGTTGCCAAGAATAAACTCATTCTCATATTAGACATATATACTTCATCACAATGGGTTAAATAAAATAGATTTAAGAATGTTGATTTCAATTTCAATCGATATTGATTAAGTAATATTTTTTGGTGTAAATCTCTAAAATAGCGTCATAATTCTAAATGGCTGTTTCAGGCCAAAACTTTTTTGCCTACAGTTTTAAAAAATCCATTTAAATTCTGTGAAATAAACAAAAAAGAAATACAAATTGATTAAATTGTATTCAAAATATAAAGTTATAAATCATATTTTGAATATACAAATTTTTATTTTGTACATTTTGGTCTAGTTTGAAATGGTATGAGCCGAGACACGCCACCAGAATCAAAATTAGAATCATCTCATCATTTTTACTAAGTGAGCTCGATCCTTCAAAAATATTTGGAATATGAAATAGAACTTTTTTTGTCATATTAGAATAATCCATTATTATGAAGTTATTTGGGATACTTTGGCCAAAAGTTTTAATTTTTTAGGCACAATAAAGAGCTTCGAAAAAGATTAAGATAAAATACTCAAATATTTTACTCAAAGCGATCATTAAGGGTTAAGGGTTATTGTCCTTGAATGTTGAAGACATAAAACATGTGTTTTTAAAGATCGGACCCATAAAATCCTGGATTTTGTTGAAAAAGATAGATTGACTTGTCCTCTAAGAAGAAATTTGAAATTGCTTAGTCATTCTATGAATTTATAATGTTAAATATTTTCTAGGTTGCTTCTTGTCATTTACAGTTAAGTTACAGAGTAAATGCTGAGTATATACAGACAAACTTGAATCATTCCTAGAGAGGTTTTGCTTTTTAGAGATAGAAGCTTTTTGTTTAACAAAAAAAACCAAGAGGGGAAATATTATTTACATAATGGTGCTTGGTACAACTGTCTCGTCCTTAGCCTTGCATATATCGGGCTGGTATTATTGTCCTATTACTCTATAAATAGCTTAAATCCCAATGCCAGCATGATGCCTATCTAAAAATATAAATTACTTGTCCGTTTAATAAATCTTTTCCTTTAATCAAAAGCTTGCTACTTTAAAGCCTCTAAGTTTTTTTCTCAATACTAGATAGAAAAACCCTAAAGATACACAAAATAAAACGTTCTTGAACTAGATAAGTTAATTTGCTTAATAGTGTAAAATATTCAAGGACTAAACAAATCTTCCCTGAAATTAAAGACATTTTGTGATTTTATTTTTACATTGGCTGAGCCACAACAACCAAGTACTGTAGTATAAATGTATTGTAATATTGTATAATATTGTCCTAATATAAAAAGTTTATGTGTGAGAAGTCTTGTCTCCCATAAATCATCCAAAGTGTACAGACTAGTGCTCTTACCATAATACAATTTTTAAAACAGCGTATAATTAATGATGGGAGATGCTTTCCCTTAAAGTATCCGGCGATCACACATTAACCCCTTTTATCTTTTTAATAAATTGAAAGTAATGGGGTTCTAAATCCCCCCCTTCCCCCCCTTATACCTATTCCTAACCTCTGCGTGAGGCCCTAACCCTGCTGGGCTACCCTGTACCCAGTGTAACCTAACTTAACATGATCTAAAGTAAATAACCAACACAAAAGATTACTCCTTATTTTCAATCTATTTTTAAATAAGTAGGTGTGGAGGGGGTATCTGTGCTTAGTACTTTTAAACAAAACTTTTTGAGGTTTTGAGAAATGAAATCTAAGGTTGGTTGGTTGTTCGGTAAGTCAGAAAAATAATGATTTTTGAATTTTCATTTGGTATTTTTTTTAGACAATTTTTGCAAGAGGTATAACTATAAACAGAATATTTTCATGTTAAATGTACTAAAATAATTTTAAAAGATTAATAACATTGTTAGAACACTAGTAAGAACATCTTTATCTCTCTAAACAGAACCAAAACTAAGCAGAGCTATGTAGTTAGGAGTTTGGGCAGAGAATTTATAATTCAACTAAAACTAAGCAGAGCTATGTAGTTAGGAGTTTGGGCAGACAATTTATAATTCAACCAAAACTAAGCAGAGCTATGTAGTTAGGAATTTGGGCAGACAATTTATAATTCAACCAAAACACTTCATGTGTTACACATAAACATTTTAAAACATTTCAGACTTTTCTACATTAAGGGTATGTCCGTCCGTCCGGGCTAAAGAAACAGCTGTTGTATGTAGTTATATAGTTTACTTTGTAACGAAATATATCTTAATTGGCTGGTTTATCTTATATCTATCTCATCATGTAGGCTTTATTTATATAGTTAAGTAAAATCTTCTCCCCTTCTATAAAACAAATAGCCTCCTAAGCTGGGTACTCCTAAACATTCTTTCTTTTATTAAGCTCTTAGAGGCTAAGTGTGTAGCCACCTATATGATCATTAAAGTATATTTACAGAGTAAATATCTTTAGGATTATATTTCGTTATTACTTTTTGTTTATTCTAACAAAAAAAATCGTAATAACTTTCATTAGAATAACGTAAATAAGCAGAAGTAAGTATTTACACGTAGCTAAAATTATTATAGGTTAAGTTTTATAATTTCATAAACTTGATTCTTCTCATAAGGATAAAAAAATTAGGAAGTTAAAAGTTGTTCGTCCGTTTGTCCATCTATCACTTCAAGTTTGAACCAACCAATCAAAAAGTATTTAATTACAATTTCAAGACCACTAATGAGAGAACGTGTTTATTAAACTTTAGGTTCAGGTAAAATTCAAGTCCAATATCCTTTTTGCTCCCTGGGCTGAACAATCTAATATCATTCAAATTTTGTAAATATTGTTTTTATATAAAAATATTTACTAATTCCAAAATAATTGCATAATTGTATATTGTTTAAATATTTAATAATTTACTAATTTATAAACAAAACCATGGATACATAATAATGTAATCGATAATTTACTCTTAAATCTATCAACAATATTTTTTCTCCTTATAATTTCCATAAAAATGACGTGTAAGGATTTTTATTGTTTTTTTTCTGAAAAAGGGCTGCCATTTAATAAAATAGATATTTAGCTAGATAGACAAATTGACATAAAAACGGTGACAATGACAGAATAATAAAAAAATTGGCATTAATATGTCAACAACAATATAAATTTTATTTTTGTCATAAGACTTAGTTTTATTTTTTTCTGATATCGACTTGAAGTGAAATAAAATATTTTATTCAAACAATTGTATACAACTGTATCGCTATCATAATCCTATTATAAAAAGTAGTATTGTTTTTTGTTTGTTGGACGCTTAAGATCTTGGAAAATACTGGTTTCAATTGGTTGTACTTTTCAGGAAATGTCTTTGAATGGTTTTAGGCTGAATTACCCTTGCTCTCTTAGCTGCTAGGGATGCAACCACTTGTAATTCAATAAGGTATCACTTGGTCTTTTATTCATTTATTGCATAGAAGTTAAGTACTAAGTAAAAGAAGTAGATTTATTTAATATTTATTTTTGTTAAAAATCTACAAAAAAAAATATAAAACCAATTTGAAATTTATAGTTTATTGTTACTATTTGTATTATAAATATAAATATAAAATCTTGATATAATAACCATATGATAGGATCTACACTAAATGTAATATTCAAAATTCAATATCCATGATATTATATTTCCCCTTCTTACCTTATATTACATTTTTAAGAGCATACATTTTCTATAATTTGGATGTGCCCGTTCGTTCGTTTAGGGTAATATCTTGTTAACTTTGATTTGTTATAATCGTTCTGTTTATTCTAAACCTTGTTGGATGATTTATGTAACAAAAAGGTATAATCTCAAAGGCGTAGCAAACTTACAATTACAATTATCAGAAACTAGTTAAAAAAAAAATAAATTATTGTGTGTTTTAATTATTTTCTATCAGTAAAAACATGATTTTGAAATGGTGATTCAATAGACGATAGGGCATAATGTTATAAGCGTAGCATCTCTGTAATTAATTCTAAAATTTAAAGTACGCTCAAATTGAGCAATTGTTAGGCTTCGTTTTAATAAATGTTGCTATCCTTTTAGATTTACTTTAAGAAATCCTTCTATCTGTGGGATAGCAGATTAGAATGTAAATACACATTATTTTTGGACCTTATTAAAAAGTTGTGCTATTTGAAATAATAAAATTTAAAACATTTAATGGCATAATATAAAGGATAATTTTGGATAAATGGCGCAGAAAACCAATTCTGGGCAAGTAACGTTAGTAATTATGGATATATTATTATTTGGATCTTACACCAGATTTTCATTTTCTCTAATAAAGTAAAACTCTTAGCAGGGTAAATAACGATGACCTTCATCCCCTCCTACTGGATGAGCAAGCCAATAAGAGAGTTCCATGTTAGCAACCAAATTTGACGACAATTTTTCCCCTGTCATAATATCCACCTATAGTCTATATCCTTTTAGTTAACAAAGGTTTACATCACATAGCTAATGAAACTTTATGCATTACATGTTTTTTTCTGGAGTTTATTGTCCATGCAAGGGACGTACAGACAAACCATAGAAGATTAGCTGCGCTACTAAAAATATTTATTCCCATAAGAAAACCAGTAATCCTGTATTTGTGAAGATTTCGTGATCAAATATTTTTATTCCAAGATTAAGATTAGTATTTAGTACCAAATATACCAAAAAAAGAATTTATGTTATTAACATTTATATATACTACTAGGATTGAAATATATATAATTTTTTTTATATATACTAGTTTCTTCGCCCATAGCTTCTTAGGGCCTCAACCGAAGAAGGGTGAGACACAAAATTAGTTTTATGTCAAAAATATTTTTTTGGGGGTAGCTGCGTTAAATGCCCTAGGAAAATGGGGATAGGTGTCACAGCTAGTAGCCTACCGATTCTATTGACGTCATAATAGGGAAAGTGAAAGAGAAGGGGGAAATAAACCCATGGAAAAGAGATTGGATATAGGGTATTTCCTGACGTTGATAGAATAGGTAGGCCAAAAGAAGTGACATCTATCCCCATTTTGGGGGACCATAACTATCATACGTGACGTACCCTCGATCTATATAGCTTGAAAACTGTAGTTAACCAATAAAAGACTACTTTAAAATTGTGTTACGAGATCTTATTGGACATACATCCTGTTACTTCCTGTATAATACTTCGTGTAAACAATATATACCATTCAATAGTAAATATGTTAGATATCAATAAAATCAAAACAAAACTAAACTTACCTTAACTTTAAACTTTATAAATAGTCTTTGTAGCTCATTTCTGACATTTCAACTAAACTTTGAGATTTGAATTATTTAACACTTAATTGTTTGATGCTCTGTGTAACTATCTTATTTTGTGTGTTTTTTAACTTTAAAAATGCTATAATTAGAATGTTTTTGGAAACCTATTATAATTGATTATTCTTTCAAATAATTGTGCATAATCTACAATTTTGTAATTAATCTTATATTGTTATTTTCTTATCTTTAGATATCATATGTAAAATATGGGGCTATATCTTTTTTTTTTTGGGAGGGGGGAGGGGAATTTATCTTTTGAAAAATAAATTAAATTCAACTTATTTATAATGCACTCAAACGTTGAAGAATTTTTTGTATATTCTTGAAAAGAACTATTATACATTGTATAAATTAAGAATTTTGGTAAATTAAATAAGAAAATTTAAACTTTATTATAAATTAATGTCTGAATGTGGCATTTAAGTGCTCTTCTTAATTAAAAAAACAAAAAAGATTAATTAACTGTTAAATTTTCTCACACACACACGCACACTTAAAATCCCTAGGGAACCAAAAAAGTTGATGTACATATTGTAAACAGAAGAAGAATATAACTTACTTTGTGAGAGTCTCTATCCTCCCCGGAGGTTGAGAGAGGGACTGAGAGAGAGAATGTCAGAGGTTACCAGAGGCCGCTACAAGTGTGGTGCGGACCAATTATTGGTGGATGGAGGGAGGTGATGCCCGTGTCCTACTGGTTAGTGTCTGGCGCTAAGTTCTGCATACTTTTACACCTGGAGACTAATTTTGGGGACACATGATATTAAAATTCTTGTATTTTAGAAGCAAATCTTCTCTATAATTAGGGTATCATTCTCCGCACTAAGATACGCTTATCTTGTGCATATATTGAAAATATTAAAGTATAAATTATTTCAGTTCAATTCAACATTTAATGATTAATTAAGACAACACCTGCCGAAAATGTAAATTTAATATATTTTATGCAAAAGGTTGCGTGACTGAGATTTAAAAAAATAAAAATAGATTTGATCTAGTGATATTTAAAAAT
Source organism: Acartia tonsa (assembly GCF_053477335.1). NCBI lineage: Eukaryota > Metazoa > Arthropoda > Copepoda > Calanoida > Acartiidae > Acartia > Acartia tonsa. Next base: position 37,845,245 of record NC_137263.1, read on the forward strand.
TTTCCACCATTGTTAATTTAACGTTTTTCGTGTACGTAAAAAAATAAAATAATAATAAACATTTTTTGGTGTTGGGTAACATTCATGTTGAGCTTTTTTTAACCTATCTAAATATAATCTAACCTAAAATAAGCATCAACATTTTTTCTCTAAAGTTTGTTTGTGAATTTTGAACTGAGTAATTTATTTTACCGAACTTGAATTTTAGTTTGATTACTTCTTAGGTTGTTTACACCAGAATCAACTTTGAATTACAATTATTACTCACAAAATAGATTAAGTAATTTGTCTTTTATATAGATTGTGGAATACGGTCAAAAACAATTTTGATTTAAATTTTTAACTAGACCCTTCGTATTCATGAACTTATTTCCTTAATGGAAATTATCACCAAAGCCCTTTAAAATCTGTAGATATTCAAATGATACGCTTCCAATGTCAAAGTATAGAGCCAACCTATTTTATATTTCATGGGAGTTTCTATACCATGAGGTGTTTACTTAGAGTTTATAATATATATATTACCATGAGTAGCTGGTCTTCGAGGACATGAGCTAAAGAGAGGATGGGAGGGGAAGGGGGCTAGTTAAGAGGTCATGAGAATGATAATGGGAAGGTAGGGCAGAAAGTATTTAGGAGTGAGATGCCATGAGAATTTGAGCCAATCAAAATAAAGGTAAGATTGATGAGGGCGGGATTTTCATGACTATCAAGTTCTATAAATTGTTGCTTCGTAAACCATTCATTATATAGAGGGGAGGGTTCAATGGACTATAAATTACACTGTTATTTAATGTTTTGTAACCATGTTATCTTATTCGATGGCTATAAAACTAAAATTTTTATTAAAATTTTATTAAATGGTTTCAAAGTAGTAGTGCCCAAACATTTCGATAACAAATTTTCATCTACATTTGAGATAATTAGGTATCATCATTTGGATGCTTATCTTTTCATCATCCATTGTCTAATCCCTCTAGATTCTTGCATTTATACAGCATAAAAGGCACGAATATTTTCGTCAACATTATGACCAGCATTAAAAATTTCTATATTTCAAAATGTTTTACTTTTAATGTTGTTAATATTCGATATATTTGTGATATAGTTTAGTATCTTTTTAAAGCTTCTGACACGCTTTCAAATAAAATGAAAAACTTCAGTATAAAATTTATTTCAATAAGATCGTTCGTATATATTTAAAGGAATCTTTTTGTAAAATTAAATTTTTTTTTACATTGAAATTTGTTTTTTTTAATCAACATTCATTTACATGATAAATCGCAAAAATATATTTTTTTTTATTCTTTTTTCACTGGTAATTTAATCATATCTGTTATACATTGATCGATATATTCGTTTTGTCTCATTTGCTAAGTACAGTTGCATATTTATGTATAAAAAAATCATAGCACACTTTTGCATTTGTTAAATGGCAGTTTTTTACATCTTATTATAGGTATTAATATATATCATTTTTTTGTATTTACATATCTTACATTGACAATTTAATAATATTTTATTCTTTGCTGTTTTATTTACTATTATAAAATTGTTTTTTCAATATAAGGTGTTGATTTCATAAGAGGGGCCAAGATTATATTTAAGCAGCACGAACTCCTCGCTTCGTTTCTTCGATAACTGTCTTCCTTGTTTTCTTGGTTGTTGAGGCGGCCTCAGCATCGCAGGCCATCATGGCTTCCTTAGCCATCTGGGCGGCAGACTTGGTGTAGGAGGACTGGAACTTCATGGCGGACGCGGTGATGGCGTTCAGCTCCTTCTCCATGCGGTCAATCTTGAGCCTGCCCTGGTTGAGGGCGGCCTTGGCCACACCCAGCTCTCTAGAGTCAAAGGGGGTCATGTGGATATCAGCAATCTAAAAAAACAATTTTCTTAATTTATTTTACTGATAAATTAGACAAAAAAATAATCAATATAATCAAAATGCAAAATTTTAATTTTATAAAAACTGAAATTGTTTATTTCAACACTAGCGGCTGCGCCCCTAGCATCTAGAAGCTCTGTATAGACGAAGCAGAAAAGCGTTGATGCAATGTATCCTTCTCCAAAATAAACATAACCATTCCAGGAGCTATAACAAGGAGAGCATGCGATTAAGGATATATTTCAGTAGACACAGACAAAAACCCGCTTACTGATACATAAGTATAAGTACTAATTTTGTGATGTACCTTTTTCAAAATATCATCACCAGTTTCCCTTGGAACTCCGACGTGTCTAGGGTCTCTGCCACTTGACTCAGCATGCTGCTCTGCTCTTCTCACAGCTCTGCAAATAGGTTAACTATTAAGAGAATTATTATCCTAGATGGTCAATCATTCATCAATATCTTTTCATTTCATATACTAGACATAACGTTGACTGTTCTTATTAAAGTTTTTACTGCATATAGCCCCATCGTAGTTTTAATTCTAATAAAATATGAATGCTAATTTTAGGGTAAATCTGGGTTAGTTCTGTCAATAAACCTTTCCTGTTGAAAATATTAAAACATTTCACCAATATTAGTTTTATTGATTAAATCTGTACCTGCTGATACTCTGGCGTCCCTCCTTGATACTACTCTCCTGTGCTCTCATAAGTGCCGCTCTCTTACTCTGGAGAATTGTCTCCTCTCTCTCTGTGGTCGTCTTCACAGACTCCATGGTTGTGGTTGTCTTGGTCATCTGTGCTGACACAGCAGTCCTGCTGGATGTGGCAGAGCTGGCAGCCATCTGGCTGCTGGACGCAGATGCTGACATCTGTCTGCTGGCTGCTGAGGCTGACATCTGTCTGCTGGCCGCTGCGGCTGACATCTGCCTGCTTGCAGCTGACGCGGCGGCAACAGAGGCGGATCTGCTGGCGGACTCTGCCTTTCTAGACTCCTCGGCCTGTCTGTGAAGTGCCAGCTGGCGGCCATAGTATCCTGTGTATCCAGTAAGGCTGGTACCTGGAGCTGGTGCCACGCTGGTGGCGCGGGCGTAGGTCTGGGCTGTGCTACGGTCAAGAGCTACTTCACTGCTGGCACGAATATTTCTGAAAATAAAAATAATTAAAGTACAAATAATATAATAATAATAAACACACAATTTAAATTTTGGATAATTTTATAGAAAAGATTATATATCAATATATCTTTTGAAAAAAATATTTTAAATGTTTTTTATTTGATATTATCTAAAATATATATACAGATATAAATGATACCAATGCTGTTTAATAATCAAACATACAAGCAGTTTGATTTTAACAAAGCATTCGATCACAAAGATCCTTTAATAGTTTTTTTTTAAATTTAAAAGTTTGAAAAAAATATTTCAAGTACAAATAATATAATAATTATAAACACACAATTTAGATTTTGGATAATTCTATAGAATAGATTATATATTAATATATTTTTTGAAAAAAATTTTTTTGTTTTATTATCTAAAACTAGCGGCTACGCCCCTAGAGGCCTCTCGGGGCACTTAAGGAGAGAGTTGAATTTAATAATTCAATTTCTTATTTTAGATTTTAAAAGAAAAAGTAAAAATAAATTTTTGGGGGGCGAAAACTTTTTTTTTTGGGAGGGGGTGCTGGGTGCCCCCCCTCTCATTTTTCATTTTAGTTTAAAAAATTAAAAAAAAAATTTTTTTTTGGGGGGGTTGGGGGTGTCCCACCCCCCAAGAAAAAAGTTATAAACCTTCCCGGGACCTATGAGAAGCTACCCTGTTAAGGAGAACCCGATCGGTTCAGCGGTTAGCGAGATCCTTCGGTACAAACATACAAACACACAAACACACAGACACACAAACATCCTGTTACATTATTATAAGGATATACATATAAATGATACCAAAGCAGTTTAAATTTTAACAAAGCTTTCGATCACAAAGATCCTTTGATAGTTGTATGTGTGACTTTTAACACATTTTTTTTAATTTAAAAATTTTAAAATTAATATTGATATTAAAGATGGGAAAAGCCTTAATAATTAGAATGAATTAAATTAGAAGAATTTTATTTTTTTTTAGTTAATTTAGATAATTGTGTAAACATTTCTACTACTGGAAAAAAAAAAAAAAAAAAGTTGGGTGGGCATACTTTTAAATTCGCAAGGTCATGTCTTATCCTAAAATACAATGAAAAACAACACGAGGAGAACAAGGATGATTGTACACAAATGTTGTTAGCCTTTTAGGGTGATAGATTAATTCTTTTCTGAATGGTTTACAATATAGTGTGTGTTAAGGAGATTTCGGTGATGATTAGGAAATAAATTTATGATTTTCGCCACTTTAAAAGTTTTTACATCAACAATCTATAATACAAAGCAGAACGATGTCTGTCTGTTTGTTTGTCTGTCTGTTTGTCTGTCTGTTTGTTTGTAGCGAAGGATCTCGCTAACCGCTGAACCGATCGGGTTCTTCTTTACAGGGTAGCTTCTCATAGGTCCCGGGAAGGTTTATAACTATTTTCTTGGGGGGTGGGACACCCAACCCCCCCAAAAGTGAAAAATACCCCCCCCCCCAAAAAATGATTTTTTTTCTTTTTAAAACTAAAATTAAAATAGTGGGGTCGACTACCTCCCCCCCCCAAAAAAAAATAAATTCCCCCCCCCAATTTTTTTTTTTTAAATCTAAAATACGAAAAATTTGATCAAACCTCTTGGGGCAAAGCCCCTAGAGGCTAGGGCCGAAGCCGCTAGTTTTAATATAAACTATCAAGCTTTTTTCATTCAATAAAATCATAGTAAAATAGTTTTTTTGAAAATATATTTGCATAGAATTCTAATATTTCAATGTTTAATTAATGACAACAGAATTTACGAATTTCTCTTATTCCCCCCCCCCCAATTTTTTTTTTAAAATCTAAAATACGAAAAATTTGGTTTGATCAAACCTCTTGGGGCAAAGCCCCTAGAGGCTAGGGGCGAAGCCGCTAGTTTTAATATAAACTATCAAGCTTTTTTCATTCAATAAAATCATAGTAAAATAGTTTTAAAAAATATATTTGCATAGAATTCGAATATTTCAATGTTTAATTAGTGACAACAGAATTTACGAATTTCTCTCATTGTCCTGCCGACAACAATTAGAAAATAAGAGTGTATGTGCTTCTGAATAAAGCGATTACGTCTATTAATAGCGAAGCTTTTGAAACCACATAAGCAGTATATACAAGCAAACATTGGAGAAAAATTAGATTAAAGAAAAATAGGTAGTTATGAAAAAAATAAAAATCTGCAACCTCCCAGCATTATAACAGACAGACAGAAGGACAGACATAAACACATATGGTGTAGCTTCGCTACTAAAAATCTCCAAAAACATTTGAAGCAAGTTGAGACGCCAAATGTTAAATATCTTTACAATAAACATACGTCTGAGGACACAAAATTAGATAGGGTCAACAATAATAGCGCGGCTTTTTCATATTAATAGAATTTTCTTTGCTTATATGTAGGTGTTTTATATCAATAAAAAGAATGCAATCATGCAATGTTATTAAAGTTTGCTATGTAACATTTAAAATGATAAGCTATTTTTATGTGATATACATATGAATTAATTCAATGTTTGATTTAGTAACTAGTTCCTTTAGTTCGGCCTTAACATCTATTATCTACTGGCAATAAAGTGTTTTTGCACATATTATAAAACACCCTTAGACATTTACAAAGCTTCTCAGAAAAGAAACATGTATTTTATCAAACCAATTTAGATTTGCATTGCTTAAATTAATTTTTTTCTCTATTTCAAAGGCGTTTTTAAATTTCTAGATTTTTAAAATGTAGAAAAGGTCTCTATAAGCATTAAGTTAAAATGTCTTAAAATTCTTTTAAAAAGTTATCACAGACAATACTGATGTTGTGAAATATTTGAAGGAAAGATGTTAATCCTGTGTCTTGCCCTTTCTTTACTTTAAGGTCCAGACATTACAGAACTCATTGATAATAGATAATGCTTGAGAAAAAATACTATTCAAGTCATTTTGACCATTTAAAGGTTTCACTTTACTTTTAAATTTGAATTATATTCTTTGTTGTTAAAAGTTTATAAAAAGTTGTTATATAAGTGCAATACTGATCAATTATTTCAAATGACAGTTTTTGTTTTCTATAGATGTACTATCTTTTGTCCCCTAAAGAATTAGAAACACAAACACAGTTCATACACAAACACACACATTTACACACACACACACACACACACACACACCATTTCATTTTATTTTGGTAGCACTGCTATTTTTATGATTTTTTGTCCACGGGTTTACCGACGGTCAGTCTGTCATTAAAATATCATCAAGAAATATATTTCTACTAGCGGCTTCGCCCCTACCCTCTAGGGGCTTTTTTCCCCAAGAGGTTTAATTAAACCAATTTTTCATATTTTAGATTTAAAAGAAAAAATAAAATAAAAATTTTTTGGGGGGGGAGAATTTTTTTTTTTTTTGGGGGGGGGAGTCGACCCCACTATTTTAATTTTAGTTTTAAAAAGAAAAAAGAAAATTTTTTGAGGGGGAGAGGGGTTAATTTTTTGAACAGTTTGAACTTTGGTTCAATAGTTGGTTTCTGATAGGTGTCGGATGACGTCACAAAATAAAGAACAGTAACAACGCCGCCCTTGAGATTAATTAATCAATGGAACGTTTTAACTCGCACTATAAAATCTTTTTCAAATAGGTGTATGGTATTTTTCATGCATTTTTTGTTACTGTATCTAATTTTTAGATTCTCTTTTGTTTGTACTTTTTCTTAATATGCTTAATTTTAAATATTTAAATGAAAATAAATTTAGTGACCTACTAAATTTAAATTTCATGGGCTAATTCGTTTAGCCTTGCTTGTTAAATCTTCATTAAACTAAAAACATTAAATTTAGGACTTATTTTAAGGATAAAGTTTAGTTAAGAGTTGATTTAATGAGCCTTAAATGATTCAAAATTAGTATGTACTATTTGAAAGTAACATTACTAACAGCCCAAAGGCATTAAATAAAAACAGTACCTGGCGTTTGCGATGGATTCTGCTACAGAGCTAGTTGTTGCAGCCGCCGAGGCGGTTGACAGCTCCCTGTTGTAAGCGTAAATATGGGGGGTTGGACGCACCCACATCCATCTGCGAGAGGGCATTTTTGGAGATTATTAAAGTACTACAAAAAATATGATACACACACGCACACGCCTTAGCTTTTAATTTGAGACTAGTCCAGTATTTGCTGAGGCAACAGTTTTGTTACACTCACTTAAAATCACACACACACACACACACACACCCGTACAGACCAACAAACACACAAAATTACTCACGCAAACACAAAAACACACTTTCAGGTAAAATCAGCTGAGATGAAATGAAAGACCGTTCAACACAAAATATGAAACAAAAAATAAGAGGGAGAGAGATACAAAGAAAGGCTAAGTAAAGAAGAGAGAGAGAGAGAGAGAGATCCAGACACAGAAAGAAGGAGAGAGAGAGTAAATGAAAGAAAGAGCGAGATGGATAGAGAGAGAAAGAAACAAATAGAAAGATCCACTTGAGAATGTATTTATCTGAGTATCTTTGGGGAGCGGTCATTCTGCACTTCACACACACTCACATACACACACACACACACAGGTACATATACTTACAAACACACACAGCTACAACTAAAGCAGGGACAAAGAGATAGGGAAATAGCAAAGTTTGAACAAAGATTTGAAAATGAGGCAAATGGAGAGATCGTCAATTTTACTATATGTCCCCCCCCCCTCCCCATTGACAGCTGAAAACCACGTATAGGAATCGTGATTTTTTTCGAATCAATTTCGTTATTGTACAGTTTGGTACAGTCTGAGTGTATTAACTACTCTATATCATTTCCACTGAATACCTAATTCAAAGGCTTACCTAAATATCAGATTTAAAATAATTGATGTCTTAATAATAGATATTATTTTTACTATACCTTTATTCCTGAATTTCTATTATATACGTGATGCGTCATTCTTACTTACAAATACATTCTCATAATATTACTCGAGTGTTTTGTTATCTCTATTATTGGACCAGCAGTTTTTGAGATCTTGTAAGGCACATAAGATTTACAGATTGACAAACATTCAACTACTTAAGTATTTAGAGTTAGATATTAATAAATTTTGATATACAATACTCCATTTTAAGATATTTTTTTTAGATTCACACAAAAGATACAGCTTAGTGTACCAATTAATTACAGGAATCCCCCCTCTTATTGTGTTCTAATTCGAAATGAAGGAATTTTGCAAAACTAAATGTGTTAAAATTTTTAAACTGCGGAGTCTATAAATTTTAATTCGATTGTGCAACAGCATTTATAAATAGCAGGGTTTTAGGGATAAGATATTGGACGATAAATGAAACCCCTCCCTCCCCCCAAAAATCAAAATGTAAATAACACTGTCTTGTGTAGCTTGTAAATTTTGGAGGAAAGAAAAGGTATAAATTTGATAAACCAGCAATATTCCCTTCCTCCTTGAAAAATAGTCATTATTAAAGTAATCTACATTCTTTAAATATTATCTTATTAAAAGATTATTCTTGGAAAATTTAAATTTATAACAAGGATGAAATATTGCATAATTAAAAAAAATAAAGTTCTTATTTTCTTTAAAGCATTGAGTATTTTTAAAAACTAACAAATCTTTTAAAAATACATCTCCTATAAGTATACCCAATGTATAAGATAAGTATTTTTAACTTTTTAAAAACTTTTTTTTCATTGTATGTTAATAGTAAGACGTAACTGTCAAATTACAATACATAAAAACACAGACACACAATCAAACATTCCTTAAGAATGCAATTTTTACAGCTGAAAAGGAGAGGAATTTGAAAACATTTAAAAAAGGGAAGATAAAAGGCTTTTATGAGGAGAAAAAGAAAATGTATTGAAGCTTTTTAAATAAAGGGAATGGGGAGGGGGGTGATGGGGTTGGGAAGGTCAGTGATTGCTTGCTAAGCTGGTCAACTTTCTCTCTAGAACTTGAAAGAAGTTTACACACCACAACAAGCTCAAATAAGATAGTTTTATATGTATTTTTAATTCACTTTAGAATCACCTTGAAAGTTTGTTTCAGAGTGGACCCACAAAATCACAAAAAAAATGTAAATTGCTTGTGAAAAATCCTTATTTTTTGTTAAGTAATCATGATTAAATTAAATGGTATGATGCTTTTCAAAAAACTTCAATTTAGTGGATATAACACTATAATTTTTAAAAAGTTAATAAAATACTATCATACTTTTTTAGGTTATTTTGAAGGAAAACTAGAATTTTAAGTAGCTAAAAGGGGTTTGTTGGAAAAAGGACAAGATAAATATCAGAATTAAAAAGAAATAGATAAATAATTTAAAATCAAAAGAAGATTTTAAAACAATACATAACTTAAAAAACAGACAAAATCAAGGTGAAAACGTAGATTTAGATTTTTGAAAATCATACAGCAAAAGATGTCCTTAAATTGCACTCGAACAAATTATGTCTGGGTATCTGTCCACTACGGCTATACTGTTACATGCAGCTCCTTTTTATAACGAGCCAACAGTATCAGCGGACGTTTGAAAAGAAAATGAGAGGCCGATAAACTACAACTTTGGCAAAACTTCTACAGCTGCGGCGGCAATACAAGAATTTGATAGTTTAAATGTAAAACTATAGATTACTATGTACTTTATTAGGACTAGCAGTTTCGCCCCTAGCTAAGAAATATTCATGGAAAAATAACTATCCTAGAGCCTAAAACAGGTATTAAAAGATAACTAAATTTAGTTTAGTATGTTTAAACTTTATGGTTGGGTACAGCCTGAGTGTCTTTATTATTAATCTAATGTATGCTACTAGCGGCTACGCCCCTTAACCTTACCTGCAGGATTAGGGAATGGTAGGTGTAGGCACCGCAAGATAAGCGCCATCGCAGTTGTTGGGCATAAAGAGAAAAATACTCCATACTATCAAAATAAAATGATGTATTTTTGTGCTCATTCCGCTCTTTAGGGGAAAGCACTTTAAATTTTGATTTACATTTCATTCTAAACTTTTTTATTCTGTGATAAGCAGGTCTGAAGAAGACAAATTTAGTGAAATATTTTTAGTTTTCAAGACTTTGCATTTCTAAATATATGCTTTGCTTTTTTTACTATTCACTTTTCTTTATAGGTTTTAAAGAATGCTTTAAATAATAAAATTAGATTGAAATAAATTTAAAAATCGAATGAATTAAAATGTATATTAGCACATAGAAATCATGGAACCAGAACTATCTTGATAAGTTTTCTGTTTAATTCTATCATATTTGATTTTCGATAATATTTTAACATTTTACTTTACAGAACGTTTCCAAGTAGATTTTTAATATTTGTTGTTTTCTTTATTAATATGTCTTTCTGTTTAAATCAAGACTCAACAGAAGAACATTTTGAATGCGGCTCGCCTGCGAATATTAGGAATTGTTGTTGGCTCGGCTGTGGTTTTAGAAAATGTTAGCACGGCTGCGGATTGTAGCAACTGGTGGCTTAGCTGCGGATTTTAGAAAATAATGGCTCAGCCGCAGACTACAGAAAATAATTGCTGAGAAAATTTATATTAACGGCTGAAGGGTTATTTACGTTTGGCGACACAGGAAGAGTGCTATCCCAGCTGATTTTTCATAGCATGAAGGAGACGGCTTAAAAATAGCCTAAAACCATATCAATGACATAAAGCACCACAAATTGAAGAACTCAACCGCTTCAGTGGTCAGCTACTTCATATTATGGGCTGATTAATTGGCTGCTATTTTGCAAACTGCGGTATTTTCCTAACAACAAAAGTAAATCATAGAATAGTTTCACTACTTAGAATAGTCTACATGCGTTTTCTGTTAATTTTTTAAAACAAGACTTCTAGACAGTTCAAGAATTTAACAAAGAGTGACCTCATTAAATTCTAATTCACGAGATGCAAGAGAGTAAAAAATATTTACAATTATTTAAAAAGATTAATTGGCTTTTTTTTTAAACTTAGTTTTATAAGATTTTATTCATGCTTTTATTTTTAGAAATATATTATCATTAAATGTAACTTATTTAACTTGTACCACAAAACAAAATATACAATTAAATTTTTATTAACATATTTATTTTCCAATAAAACTCGTAAAATGATAAGAATTACTTTTATTTTCATCTTAAAATTTTTTGATATTTGATGAATTATAATACATAATATATGCATATTTAACAAGATTTGAATATATAACTTCCCCTATAAGAAATATATTTGATGTTTAACATTATCTTTTTTGAACTATCTTTTGAATGTTAATAATCCGAATCTGTTTCATTAGCTTTCTTGGCATGTCTACCTTCCACTGCAGCCTCCAGACCTTGCATAAAATCATCAGTAAACGCTTTGAACACCTCCAGACCTATCTTAGAATACTCCTCGTTTAGACCTTCTATTTTAGCTTTGAGCTGATCATTTTCTTCCAGAAGTGCGTCTAGTGTCTCTGCCTGACCAAGGCCTGAACTACCGTCTGGACTCTGATTGTAATGATTATACCTGTAACTTACATTGTAGCAATTAAGATCATTTAATTTAATTTTTTATAATAAATAAGATAATTTTAAATGTTAATCAATCAGCCAATGATTTTTTTGTCCCTGTTACCATAGGTTTTCTTTTATTTGTACTAAACCCACAAAACACCCTTATGTTCAATGTCATGATGATTTTAAAATATGTGGATCATGTAAAGAAGACGAAGTTAAGGTGTCCATAGAAGCGTCATGGCATGCTCTACAATTAACTCGCCACAACCTAGGTCTATCGTTTAAAGTTAAATTTTCAGACATTTTACTCGTACAAAGTGCAAAGAACTCCTACAAGGTACTTGAATGAATCAAAGATAGAACCTGTGCCGAATTTTTTTTGTATAGTATGCAATGACACTTCTATAGACATCTTAACTTCGTCTTCTTTACTTGACCAAACTATATATTGTAATAGATATAAACAGGTATAGTTCCTTGGTAGAAGTAGGTTCTGGAGTGGTGAAAACACAGCTGGGTGGAGTCCAGTTCACACGAGTCTCTGCTCCGGTCAATCCAAATACTCGCAGGATATGTCTAAAAATCGATTTATAACTACTTGGATGTTGCATCAGATTTTCGTGTACTTTAACAAAGTAACAACGATACCTCCATCCTTCCGCTAACCTCCATCCTTCCGCTAACCTCCTACTTGATGAACGAATTGACCAATAAATGAGGTCAATATTAGCAACCTAAGTTGACGAAAAATTCTACCCTGTCAATAAATCTACATATTCCATATCCATTTACACCTAATAGATTTCATTATTATAAGCAACTTAGGGAAATTTATTTTATAGGTTTAAAATAGACAGTTTGAAAAAGAATTGGACTTCTATGTCACTGACTGATTACAACTTGAATTTCTGTATTCAGTGACAATAACTTATATTCTATATTATGGGTCACTTGTAAAAGCATCATGATGAATAGAAATCAGAATTTACCTGAATTCTGGGTCACATGGAACAGTATCACTGTGAATATAAACATAAATCACCTTAATTCTGTATCACATGGAACAGTATCCCTGTGAATATAAATATAATTTACCTGAGCTGGATCTTTAAATCGTTTATAGGTGATTTAAACCGGGGCGATTCATTCAGCGCGCCATCAAATTATTAAATACCAATCTTTAAATTGAAATGGCATGGGCGATTCAGCGCGGTCAGTTGCGCCGAACCGGCGCGGCAATGGTACTCAACTAGTGGCATTGCCGCGCCAAATCGGGGTGATTCATATTTAATAAATAAATTAGGGTTGGGCCGGATATCCGGTGTGGCCGGATATCCGGCCATTTTCAATATCCGGCCGGATACCGGATATTGAAACTATCCGGCCGGATATCCGGCTCTATAATTTTTTTATACTTTACACCAAAAATCTCTGTTTTTTTAAATCTTAAATGGCTATAATTTTCTTATTATTGAAGCTAGAAGAACATTTTTTCTGAATAAGTTTAACTTTATGTAAATTTATATAAGATTTTTGAAAAAAAATTTTTTTAATACTTTAATATCTGGTAATTTGGCCGGTTATCCGGTAATTTGGCCGGATAACCGGATATTTGCCGGATATCCGGCGTTAGCCGGATATCCGGCCGGTTACCGGATATCCGGCATTTGAAATCAGCCGGATATCCGGTATCCGGCCAAAAAAGTATCCGGCCCAACCCTAAAATAAATATTTTTTTAAAATTAGTTTAATATTTTATTGCAAAACTATCGTGAAAACATTTTATAGTTATTTTTAAAATAAATTTTATATTTTTTTTTATATAAAACACCGTACTGACCCAGTTTAAGTTAAAAAATTGTATCGGCACGTATTGATATTCACCTCTGAATCGCCCCGATTCAGCGCACTATAAAAACGATTTAAAGATCCAGCTCTGAATTCTGGGTCACATGGAACAGTATCACTGTGAATATAAACATAATTTACCTGAATTCTGGGTCACAATGAACAGTATCACTGTGAATATAAACATAATTTACCTGAATTCTGGGTCACGTGAAACAGTATCACTGTGAATATAAACATAATTTACCTGAATTCTGGGTCACAGTGAATAGTATCACTGTGAATATAAACATAATTTACCTGAATTCTGGGTCACAATGAACAGTATCACTGTAAATATAAACATAATTTACCTGAATTCTGGGTCACAATGAAAAGTATCACTGTGAATATAAACATAATTTACCTGAATTCTGGGTCACGTGAAACAGTATCACTGTGAATATAAACAAAATTTACCTGAATTCTGGGTCACATGGAACAGTATCACTGTGAATATAAACATAATTTACCTGAATTCTGGGTCACATGGAACAGTATCACTGTGAATATAAACATAATTTACCTGAATTCTGGGTCACTTGGAACAGTATCACTGTGAATATAAACATAATTTACCTAAATTCTGGGTCACATGGAACAGTATCACTGTGAATATAAACATAAATCATCTGAATTCTGGGTCACATGGAACAGTATCACTGTGAATATAAACATAATTTACCTGAATTCTGGGTCACATGGAACAGTATCACTGTGAATATAAACATAAATCATCTGAATTCTGGGTCACATGGAACAATATCACTGTGAATATAAACATAATTTACCTGAATTCTGGGTCACATGGAACAGTATCACTGTGAATATAAACATAAATCGCCTGAATTCTGGGTCACATGGAACAGTATCACTGTGAATATAAACATAATTTACCTGAATTCTGGGTCACATGGAACAGTATCACTGTGAATATAAATATAATTTACCTGAATTCTGGGTCACATGGAACAGTATCACTGTGAATATAAACATAAATCACCTGAATTCTGGATCACATGGAACAGTATCACTGTGAATATAAATATAATTTACCTGAATTCTGGGTCACATGGAACAGTATCACTGTGAATATAAACATAATTTACCTGAATTCTGGGTCACATGGAACAGTATCACTGTGAATATAAACATAAATCACCTGAATTCTGGATCACATGGAACAGTATCACTGTGAATATAAATATAATTTACCTGAATTCTGGGTCACATGGAACAGTATCACTGTGAATATAAACATAATTTACCTGAATTCTGGGTCAAATGGAACAGTATCACTGTGAATATAAACATAATTTACCTGAATTCTGGGTCACATGGAACAGTATCACTGTGAATATAAACATAATTTACCTGAATTCTGGGTCACATGGAACAGTATCACTGTGAATATAAATATAATTTACCTGAATTCTGGATCACATGGAACAGTATCACTGTGAATATCAACTTGGATTGGTTTACTCTTTGGAAAAGGCCTGTAATAAACATCATATGCTTATAATGTGGTAATTAGCAAAACATAAGAAATTTTATTTTTTTTAAATTCATTGGCAAGTCTGTTATATTTTACTTTCTAACGTGCCAATCATATAATAAATAATATAATTAAATTACAAAATAAAAGAAATAGAGTAAAATAAAAATCTAAAATTGATGAAAATGAATCCATATTGGTATAAGAAATGAATAACTTACGAGTTCAAAGTTCTAGAGAAGGTACTCTCATTGTAGGTCATATCATAATAGTCCAGCACAAAGTAGTCCAAACACGTGGGGTAATCAATCTGGGCCATCCGCCATGATACTCGGATCATAACCGGTTCTTTAACCTCTTCCTCTTCTTCTCCTTCCCCTTCCTCCCCTTCTTTCTGGTCATTCTGCCAACCTTAAAAGTAATTTGTTGTTGAGCTTGCCTATCTGTTGGTAAGTAATGCACATAATATTGTACAAGATTTTATTAAAAAGTTGCAAAAAGGTATAAAGTTTGCAAGTATCATCTTTACAAGTGACCCCTTTCCTCACTGTATAACTGGCCGACTCATTAACTCTTTCGTCAATTGATTTATTTATGATATTAACAATTTTAATGTGTAATAATAAGTAATTTTGTACTTTGTAATAGTATTTTTATGCTCTTGTTTAAAACAAATAGTTTTTACCTTGATTATGCTGTCCATAAGGATCATAAGCATTGTTGTTGTTATTATTATTGTAGATGGTTCTCATTGGGTTGTTGGGTTGATACTGATATGGATTGTTGTTGTATGTGTTAGCTCCATATTGGTTCTGTTGTGTGTTCTGTTGGGAAGCTTGATGTGCCCACCCCCAGTCTCTGAATAGTTAAGGATAATTATGTTCCAATTACAGGGAAAAGTACTCAACAAACTCTTTTGAAGAAATCAAATTGCTAATTTTAATAAGGAAAGGTGTTAAAATAGTTAGCGAAAGAATAAAGTATAAGACTTAAATTTAAACCCGCTAGTGTTACTAAACATTTTTTAAAAAATAGATTGTCTGTTTAGGACTAGTGTTAGACATCCAGCTGAATTTTACAGTTATGACGATTTCCCAGAGGCTTAAACGCGGCTGCTGAGCTGCTGCTGAGCCCTAAAAGAAAATAATGGAAGTAGCTATGTAAGTACCAAAAGAAAGTTGGAGAATTGAGAGCAACGGTTCATCAAGCATATTGGTGTGAGTGTTATCACCAGACAGACAATCATATTAACATGGGTGACTTGCAAAATAGTTTTGCTATTAAGTGGCTGTGTAGTGCCTAGAGGCTAAGGCACGTCCATCACTATTAGATAAATCAAAGTTAGGGGGGCAATCATTAAAAAAGTAACCTGTCACTTCCCCACCCATATGACCTCCTAGGTCTGTGTGGTTTCTTCCTATCCTTGCGGATTTTTAACTCTTTCACAGATGGCATCGACATAAATCTTAACAATGGATATATATTATTATTTGGATATTATACCAGATTTTTATGTTCTCTAATAAAGGGAAACTCACAGAAGGCTAAAATAACGATACCCTACATGCACCCCTTTACCTCCTCCCCTCTCCTCCTACTGGATGAACGAACTGACCAATAAGTGAGTTCTATGTTAGCAACATAGATTTATGTCATTGCCCTGTTATAATATCCAAGTATATTCTATATCCATATCTTAACAAATAGGTCGACCTATCTTTAATACAAAGTAGAATAAATGCTGTGTGTCTGTCTTTCTGTCTAAGTAATATAAGTTAGTGACAACTGCATTGGCTAAATTCTGCTTTTCATGGAATCTTTCTACTGCTTTTAATGTGATTTTAACTCTTAAGCTTATATTATTTTTAAAATTTGAAACGGTATGTAGAGCTTTTTAAAAAGGCAGAATTATCCTATTTTAGTTTACTACATATTATTCTCAGGTTTAGTAAGGCAAAATAAACGTTTCTAACCATTTCGTTCCCTATCGTGAAAGAAAAAGTATCAGTATGTATATCTGCGTGCCTTTCGAATAATCCAGAAACAAAGACCTTTCGAAAGTATAAATTAAATAACCTGGGGGTATAATCTAGTTTGTATGAAACTAATCCAGAGTGGGCTTTGAAATCTTCTCGTTTCCCCTGATAATCTTCAGATGCTTCAACCTATTTATTAAAAATATTGGTTTTATGCTATTTACCAGAAAGGGAATCGGGAAACCAACTCTAACTTCTAGGTTATAAACTTGCATGTTTTTTTTTGTGTGTGATTAGTCATAGGAATAATATTTTTTCTTATTTACTAATTAACTTAATTCACCTAACTTTTTAAAATACCCAAAAGGAAACTTAGTCATACAAATGAATCAATCAATATATGAATAAACAAGTAAAAGTTGGTCCATATGCATTTGTTCTTTGCAAAAAAAACATTAAAAAAACATGAAATTTCTTAAAGGCATTTAATATTAAAATTTGAAACCCGTCAATAAATCAGAAAAGAACAGTCAATTGAAAATTTTATTGATAGTCCGCCCGGACAAACACTAAATAGTTATAGAGTAGGGCGCTACGATTATTTGATGTGACCTTTTAGCAATGTTAATTCTGTAAAAATGTAGAGACATTTGTGAAAGCATGTGTGAGTAATATAATTAGGGATAGGGCAAAGGAAAAATTATCCAATAATATATTATACATCCAGGCCAAAATGAAGAATAACATTTTAAAATTTTTATTATCCTTCTATAAAAATGGATGTTGGTCTGTCTGCATCAAAAGACCTCGCTAACCGAAGAAAATTATATAGGTCTTCTTTACAATGAAGCTTCAAATATGTCTTGTGATGAAGTTTAACTATCATGGTAGAGGTTACCTCAACCCTCCTTTAAAATAGCCCTTCTCAACCCCCCACATATCAAAACCTATTATATGTATAATTTACAATTATGCTTTGCGATAAAGCTGGATGATTTTTTTGTAGCCATGTATACAATATTATATCACTTATAAAATTGTCCTTGCATCCTTTTCATTTAATATGACCTTTCAATATGACAATGCAGGGATAAAGGGAAAATCCTATGAATTGTATTTATTCGTTATCCCACTATTAACATAAAGTTGTAATTGGATATTAACACCCTGTACCCCCCCACACACACACACACCACACTATGAAGAAAAGTCATTAAAGTCGGCTTAAAATATGAGTTTCCTAAAAATAGTATAATTATGTCCACTTTCTTATCCCTAGCTCCCTGAAAGCGGGGAGTGGGAAAGGATTTAACCCTAAATCAAGTTTATTTGCTCATTTTCAAGGGCTAATGAGTTCTGGAAAGCAAAAATATTTGCTCATTACACACACTAGAGTTTAGACATTATAGAGTAATCAAAGCAAGAATATATTTAAATTTGTTATAGGATGAAATTTTTATTTTCTTTATTTTCAGAGATTAGGCTTAAGAAAAAAGTTTTTAAATCTATTTTAAATTAAAGGGTGGTTGTTTGATAATCAACAGGCACTTCGAGGGAAAGTACTCTCTTTTATAAATCTTTTGTTATTAAAATTTCCACTGTCCACAGATCTCAACATTTTTTTCTCCGAGAGTCAACAGAGAAGAGATACAACAAGTACGAGTATGCCCAGTTTTACGATGCTTCTCATACAAAAACAAATAAGAAGGTAACAGAATGACACATTTGGAGGCTTTTGTATCAATTTAAAAACCGGCAAAGCAGGTAATTTCATAGGCCCACTAAATTAACGTAAAACTTTACAGGCTACAGCTTGCAAACCTCATCTCGTTAAAATAGGGTCGAAAAAATTGTTTCTACTGCTGCTATGTCTGACGCATGACACAAAAGTCAGGGCAAGTTAACTTTATTTAAAAAAAAAATTAATACCTGTTTAATTTTAATAGCATTCATATAAATCGCATTAAAACGTTCCTAATAGACAAACATTTTTAATTATAGGGTATTTTTGTTAACAAAAATTGGACATTAGGCATCTTTCAACCCATGGAGGGTGAACCCCCTAGATGTTAGAGAAGCAGCCGCTGTTCATAAATAGAATCTATTATTTTGTAACCTTTACTCTTTCTACGTATAGCTAAGCTATAAAAATGTGCAACATTTACAAGAATTTCCCACTAAATTCAATACAATTGGACAGTTTAATGCAACATTTAAATGTAAACATTGAGACGATAAAATATATAAACTTGATTAGGATTATACATTTTAAAGACTGGATTAATCAACTAATCAAAACGAATAAGGTACTTCGAAGTTGCTGAATAAACAAACAAAAAAAGGATATAACATGGATGACAAAATCCATAAGTAGCGAAGCACTAAAAATTTATTGCAAAATCTATAAAGTATGACCTACAGACTGACGGACAAAGTAGATTATACACTTTATGCTCATTCATAAAGAGAATTTTCACAAACAATTTCACCCGTATATCTTCAATAGCAGCCAAGAAAATTGCCCTTCCCCCATAGCTTAACGGACGGACTGGCAAAGTGAATTATAGAGTAGCTTCGCTACTAAAAACCAAAGACTTTAAGATATATATGATTTGTGATTTGTGCTAACTAAAGTTGGTTACTAGCTTACCTTGAACGTATACTCCGTACAAGGTTCAACATCAATATCTTGGTGTCTCATAAACCTGTCTATCCTAGATGAGAACAAAATTACAAATAAAGATAACCACTAGGGCTCGGCAGTCGCGCGTCAGAAACATGTAAACCTGAGGGAAAGAATCAATTTATACATAGATTCATATATAGAATTCGGATGAATGACTAGAAACTTATATGGCAAATCCGTCTATGCAATTAAATATCTTAACCCTAACAGCTCGGGCCCCAATTCCCACCTTAATAGATCGGGGGGGGGGGGGGGGGGGGCTCCAAGAGCCCCCCCCTCTATCTCGGCTCCTGTTACAGATAAAGACGTAAAATTTTTTTCTGGTGGTTCATGTGTATTTTTAGAGAAAATTACTTTTTCTAGTCATAGCAGCCAGGCCGCTCCTTAGCCGCTTTTTAGCGGCCAGCCGCTAAATTTTAAAATAGCTGTAGAGCGGCCAATTTTGCAGCTAGGATGACCAAATTTTAGGACGAACTTTTATTTTTCATAACAAAAAAATTACTTTTTCTGATCATCGCCAAAAAACGGCAAATAACGGAAACCGCCATTTTCGGCGGTTACGGCGGTAAAACGGCGGTTGGCGGCGCTGATTAATATTTTTATCTGTTTGATGTTGCTCAAGGATTTACCAAAAAAATTTATAGGACTCTAGCTGTAATAGAAGCCACGATATTTATGATATATGTCTGTAGTAAAAGCCGGACAAAAATCGGTCATAAAGTCGGTCAGGGAGCGGTCAAACGGTCATAACACATTTTTTCTCAGAAGGTCATTTATATCTAAGTATTCACCAAAAAAATTTTAGGTTTCTCCTTATACACAAAAGTCATAATGTAGAAATTAAGATTTTTTTAGAATTTTTTTCTAATTTTGGTGCTACCCAACCGACTTTGACCGGACACCACGACCGACACAGACCAGATATCCTATTAAAATCAACTCTTGCCGACGTATAATTACTAAACTTAAAAAGTCATGAAGTCACAGCACTCCATCTTACCTACAAAAAAAATGAGATTGAAAAAACTAGAGGGGGGGGGGGCTCTTGGAGCCCCCCCCCCCCCCGATCTGTAAGGGTTAAGAGGGTTGAAAGGTTTAATATTGTGGCTTAAGTGAGGGTGACGCGTGGATACCGAGCCCTGATCACCATAACAACTATGAAATTTACTAATTCAAATAATACAATTAATGCAAGCCCAACACAATTCTTACTGTTTTTAAGATTAAGTAAATGATAGTGTAAGTTAGTTAGAAATATAGTAGTTTTACACATTCACATCTATAACACTACTAGGCCCCATAGAATACTTCTTTTCTCGCCAAAAATATGCAAATAAAATAAATACTTTGAATGTTTACCTTGGCGTTAGCTTTACTGTATTGGCTGGATCTAATTTTTGAAAAAATTCAACCTAAAAGTTTTAATGATTGTCAAAATTAATCGATATATGATTACTTGGATGTTGGATCATATTTTCGCCTACTCTAATAAAATGGTCTTCCCAGCTAGCTAACATAACGATAACCCCAACAATCACATCCAACCCCCATCCCCACTCCTACTAGATGAAAGTACTGACCAATAAATGAGGACTAAAGAAGCAACCTAAATTGACGAAAAAATTTCACATGTCTTTATATTCAATCCATTTCAAAATTGAATATTTTTTTAAAAATAATATTCCAAGAAGAATAAACCGACCTTAATCCATGTATATTTATCAGAAACTGTTACAAAGTTGTCTGCGGATAAAAAATATAATGATAAATATTATAGGATGATTCACTGAAATGGAGGGCCGATTTTTATTTTCTTTTCCATGCAAACTTCGTTGAGCTGTAGAGTTCTCAAATATTGTATTACTTTTTATATCTAAAAGGCGAACATTTCTCAGTTATAGAATAGCTGCGCTACAAAAGTATAAAAAATTCCTGAAAATAGTCGACACATTTGAAGTTGTACAGTTTACCCCAGATCACCCGAACCTAGAAATAGTTTACCAAAATAAAACAGGTAACAGAACACTTAGGGTTGGGATTATCATAAAATGTGTAGTTTTTGCATAGTAAAAAAGTTTTAAATTGTTGTGAATACTTTAATAAAATTACAACACAACTGGTTTTAAGCTATATTTTTTTCTTATTTAATATCTGCGGAAAGCTATCATGGCTTCCAAATCGATTAATATCCACTGGATTAGAACTGGTTCTCAGTCATAATAAAAATCATTAATAGAATTGTACTACAAAAATTTTCAATTAATATAAAAAGAATAATCATAATATTAATACTATTGTTATTCATGGAATGCTGTCTATGATATGATGCGATAAATAACTATAACACTATTTTTAATTTGATGTATTTTTCTTTCCTATTCTAATTACTCCTCTACAGTCTACAATTATGAACGCCATTATTGAATGATCGTCCTTGTTAAACAATAAATTCATTTACCTTATTTGAAAGCATCTGTCCTTCATCGTCGTACAAGCTCTCAACCCTGGGCTGTTCTAGAAACCAGAAAGGAGACTGGTCATAACATACACAGTCAACCTAAAATACACATGAATGAAGTGTATAAATACAAGGATGATAACCTACAAACAGAGTGTCCCGAGAAAACTAATTCTTTTAAACGTTTATTACTACCTAAATATTTGATTTATCTTAGTAAAACAAACAGGATTTAGCAGCCTGCTACTGACCGTTTTATGGGAAAATGATAAAAATCCGCAAAGCACTAACAGAAAAAAATCTACAAGGTAATACATAACATGTTGACTTTATTTAATCACACTGCTTTGAAGAAGCATGAGCCACTCTAAGCAAAAGACACGCCTATTCTACCCATCTTCAGTCACACTCCACATTGGCACGGATAATGAGCCCTAAATTTGTCATTATGGATAGAAACTTGCTTGTTTATATTGACTTACTTGATTTAGAAAATATGCACCAATTAAAAGTATAGTTATCATCATTGAAAAACAATCAGCCTTCTCTCTAAAAAATAAAGATAAAAAGCATATGATGTATGTATTATAACATATATTTCAAATATTGCAAGTGCAGAGAACAAATTACCAAGGATGACAACATCCACAAAGAATTATGAAAAGACAAAGTGGGTTATAAAGCAGATGTTCAGTGTTCATAAAAAGAGGGATACAAAAGAAATGGTGAAGGGTATGATAAATAAAATAAAATTAGAAACCTTTACATACCAATATATAAATTTCCTATGTAGCATGACCGACAGACTTACGGATCAAGTTATTTGAACACTGGTTGCTTTAGGTATCTTACAAAATAATATCAATAGTCTAGATCTTTAAGAGCAGCCTAGTTAAAATCAATTTCCCCTTAGAGTTACGGACGGACGGACGGATATACGTTCCGACAGACGACTTCTAGGGACTAGACGGGACGCGCAGCCAATAGTGTATAGTAAAGAATATGAATGTCACTCGACTCTAATGAATCTTCTACTCTTTCTTTATTGTAAATATTTTATTATAGTTTCTAACCTGATTTTTCACTATTTAAGAATATAAAGTTCTAATGTAACGTTTCGAGTATTTATTCAAACATTTTTATAAATGCTCATCTATATAAGAGCAGAAATGCATATATACATTAAGTAAATTGTTTAGAACCTAACTGAGAGTTTTACCGGATGTACCAATTAGGATTGTTACATCCCATCTAAGGATTTCCTTATGTGTTATTTACAATCAATATATATATATTGAAACAAGAACAATTTCATGAGTAGTGCAGCAATATCAATCGAATTACATTTTAAATTTGGACAGTAAATTGTTGTTCAGTAATTAAATATAGACTTAAGTTACAGTCTGTTTATCTGTATGTATGTAATTTTTACAATCGTTCGTGAATGTTTTGCGGTGTGTCTGTGTGTGTGTGTGTGTGTGTGTGGGAGGAGGGGGTAGTACGACACCATTAGAAAAACACTTTTCCCAGAGGTATTTTTTTTCATAGAAAAACAATTAATGTGGGGTTTATCTCCGACCCAATCTTTTGGGTGAAACAAATAGTACTAAAAATTATTTTAATGATTATTTAACTAGCCAATTGTCAAATACAGAAAATTAATCAAACTAGATCTAATATTCAAAATGGAGAAAGTAAATTTTAGAGTAGCCTCATAAAAATTAATTTATTGTAATTATATGTCAAGTTCAGAGTGTTTCTGTTTAGTCTCTAAAATTTGCTTTTATGAATGTAAACTTTAATAATCTTCCTCCAATCATACTACTAAATATTTTCAGACTGCTGAAAATAGAATTGTATCCACGCAAGCTCTCACAAACTTTTCATAGTAAACATTGATGGACTTTTTAGGTAAAATTTAATTGGTTATAAAGTTTTGTTATATTGGATTAGGTTAGCCATAGAACAATAGCCGGTGTGGATGTAATATTAAAATTTATTGAACTCATTGTAAGTAAATTTTCATCTTTTTATCTATATAACTTTTTTCCTTGCATTAATTAATTTTAAAAACATCTATTTTTAAATTAATGTTTTAGTACACCTTTCAAATTTTCAGTAATAAATCTTTTCTTTTCTTTAAATTAATATAAGATTTATGAAACAAAGGACTTTTTTCCTTTCGCAATTTCCAAATTATTTTAAAATCTTATTTGAAAACTTACAAATACGACATTCAGACAAAAACATTATCAACCAATAGGAAGCGCCTATTTCAGTTTCGACCAATGGGAGTTGAGAATTATCTGTCTGCTAAATTCTGTTTTTATTTCATATTGCGACTTAGGTCAGTGTTCGTTTTCAAGTAATCTAATTAATAGTTGAAAATAACTAATTAATATTGTTTCTACATTATCTTTATAATTTGATCAGATTATTATGTTTATTTGATTTGTATAAATATTTTATATTTATGAAAAATAAAACTTTCCATTATAATTTTGAAAATGAACTGGGCCCGAAGCTGAATTTTCGACATCTTCAAGTTTCCATCATCAAAAACATCAAAAACAAAAATACGTCATACGTTACTAACACATACGATAACATACGCGTTATTTTTATCAAAAATATAAATAAATATCATAAGAATCGTTTATCTTTATATTTTTATTCATATTTTTTAGATTTAGAATGAATCTTGTATTTTAAGTGATTGAGTTTTATTAGTTTTACATTGTTATATAAAAATTGTGAGAAAATGAGAGCAATGAATTTATTTACTAAATTGAGATGCGGGCTAGGTGTTGTTAATCAAAATAGGTTAGTATAGTATTTATAAAATTAATACAGTAATTAAATACATGTTGTCTTTATATGATTTATAGTTAATTACAAAGTTGCCATCCTACATATTATTTTATTGTACATATTCACGAAATCTTCAGAAAAAATTGTGAGAATATTGTTACTGATTTATTATTTTGTAATATTCTTATATTTTTTTTCTAAAAACATTACTTATTACATCATTATTTGTTGTCCGTTGAATTTTATAAGCAAATTAAGTTAAGTTTTACCCTTTAAATTGATTTCTTGTTGATTTTAAAACCTTTGAAACTTCCAATTTTTTAAAAATTATGTCTAATGACTATATTCTAACTACAATTTAACATGTTTTTTCTTCTAATTTATTAAATTGACTTATGCCCATATGATATTTCTAGATTATGTGTAAGTCGCCTGTTCCATAGTGGAAAATATCAATACTACAGTGGAAATGGAAATCAAGATTTGCTAGACAGGAAAATTTACTTTTTAAGCTTTTTTTCAGTCTATAATTGAATTTTTATAATATTTATTTTATAAATTGATATTTACAAATTTTGACCTTAAATTATAACTCTTGTTTTATGTTCATACTTTGTTTATTTTAATTATTTGAACTAGAAGATTCAAGTTAAAACCATGCAGATCTGGATATTTCTAGTTTCTTGATAATTCCCTTATTTTACGTGAAGTGTACTATCGACGCTTCCCCCTAACTTTCTAACTGTGGAAAGATAACAGCAATACCCAATATGACATTGCCTTTAGAGGAATCCAGATTAATCCGGAATATATTAAACTGGATTAGGATTAAGTAGGGAAGTCCCTTAAAATTTAAAAGCATATAAATTAAAATTAATATAAATTACTTGTAATTTTTTCGTAAGACAAAAAAGGATTTTTAAAATAGTGAAACTCTCCACTTTCTTGATGTGTATTCGAAGTATAATCCAGCTCCAATCTCCATCAAACATTTGCTGGATCATGGAAGATCCGCGGGAACTGAAGATTCCTTTCTCTTTCTCAGGTTATAATTTAGAGTTTTTGTCACTGTTGTCATTGACTTGTATTTCCTAGCCTTTGTTTCATACTTAGATATCCTTCCTTCTACAATCGTCAACAATTCCTAGTCAAAAAAGTAGATCTGATATTTTCATATAAATACCAATTGAAAGTCATTATATTCTTTGGTTTTATACTTCCCCTATTTTTTCTGGTCTTGAAGTAAGGGGAGGGGGGGGGGGGGGGGGTTAATGCAACTATCTCGTAATCAGTGAGCAAATGACACTTAGAATTCGAATTTCGAGCTGAAAGGGATAGTTCTACGAATTGTATTTAAAGAGTTAAGGTACTTAGAGTAGTGAACTTTATATGGGCCGCCACCAAAAATAGTGGCGGCCCATCCATGTGGCAGCTGGGTAACGGCGGCAGCTCAGCTGGGAGAGGCCAAGAGTAGAATTAGTACATAGGGCATGTGACATGTCCAGGGTTAGGTTTTTATGGGTGCTGAGCTCAAAAATATTACCAAAAATGGTGATGGCCAATCCATGTGGCAGTTGAGTAATAGCTGCTGCTCAGCTGCGAGCGGCCAAGAGTAGAATGAGTAGATATGGCTTGTGACGTGTCTAGGGGTAGGTTTTTATGGGTGCTGAGCTCAAAAATGGTACCAAAAATAGTAACGGCCAATACATATGGCAGCTGGGTAACAGCTGCTGCTCAGCTACGAGCGGTCAAGAGTAGAATGAGTAGATGGGGCTTATGACGTGTCTAGGGGTAGGTTTTTATGGGTGCTGAGCTCAAAAATTCTACCAAAAATAGTGGTGGCCCATCCATATGGCAGCTGGGTAACGGCCGCAGCTCAGCTGTGAGAGGCCAAGAGTAGAATGAGTAGATAGGGCTTATGACGAGTCTAGGGGTAGGTTTTATGGGTGCTTAGCTCAAAAATAGTGGCGGCCAATCTATATGGCATCTGAGCAACAGCTGCAGCTCAGATGGGAGCGGCCAAGAGTAAAATGAGTACATAGGGCTTGTGACATGTCTTGGGGTAAGTTTTTATGGGTACTGAGCTTAAAAATGCTCCCAAAAATAGTGGCGACCCATCCATATGGCAGCTGGGTAACGGCTGCAGCTCAGCTGGGAGAGGCTAAGAGTAGAATGAGTAGATAGGGCTTGTGGGCTGTAGCTGTTACCCAGCTGCCATATGGATGAGCCGCCACTATTTTTAGAAGCATTTTTGAGTTCAGCACCCATAAAAATCTAATCCTGGACATGTCACATGCCTCATGTACTCATTCTACTCTTGGCCTATCTCGTCTGAGCTGCGGCCGTTACCCAGCTGAGCTGCGTCCATTACCCAGCTGCCATGTGGATGGGCCTCCACTATTTTTGGTAGCATTTTTGAGCTCAGCACCCATAAAAACCTACCCCTAGACACGTCACAAGCCCTATCTACTCATTCTACTCTTGGCCGCTCGCAGCTGAGCTACAGCTGTTACCCAGCTGCCATATGGATTGGCCGTCACTATTTTTAGTAGTATTTTTGAGCTCAGCACCCATAGAAACCTACCCCTAGACATGTCACAAGCCCTATCTACCCTTTATACTCCCAGCCGTTATCAGCCGGTTCTAGCCGTTTAGCAGCTGGTACTAAAAATTTAAAAAAATGGTTATTGTTATCATTTAACATAAATTAAACCAAAAATATGTTTTTAAAAGTTGATTCCTACGTAATTAATGATGAATTTGCCCTAAAAATAGGCAAAAAACGGCTAAACGGCTGAGCTGCCAGCCGTTACTTTTCCAACTTTTTGTTCGATTTAGGGAAAATAGACCTATCAAGGATTACTCATTCAAAATTTCAGATCGAAATTCGAATTCTAAGTGCCATTTGCTCACCGATTACGAGATGGTTGCATTAACTGTCTGGGAAGGATACTGTATCCCCCAAGATGGAATAGGACTTACAGATTGGCTAGTTATAGAGCAGCTTTAGCAATAATAAACTACCTGGGTCTGTAATGCAGGGAAGATCAAATTTATCACAATCTCACCAGAGGTTATCCAAAGGGTGCAGGGGGCCAGGACGGGAGTACGGTTAGGGTCTCCAGGCGGGGCCTCAGGGCATTTAATGGAGTCTGGAATTATTGGAAGGTCTTGATGTTTAGGCCTAAACAAATAGAGTTATATTTTGGGAAATTTGGTGGAAACCTAAACTTCACCCGGCCTAAGCTATTGTCCTATCCTCCCCCCAATTACATTATTTGTTAATAGGGAAAGGTGGAAAGGTTAATAATTTGAAGAACTAAGCTGTACCTGGATGTTAATTCTGGACAGCTTAGTTTTCCAAAGAGCCGGCAGACATTATAATTAAGCGGTCTGAAAAATGAAAATCTTTAATTTGCTATTTGCAACCGCGAAATTATGATGTCCGCCGCAGCGAGCCGCAGGCAGCCTCTGTTCTTCTCCAAATTTGGTGGCCTGAAAGTGTACATACATTAGCGTACATGACACTCCCGGCAAGAAAAAGAAGAACATAGGGCTGCGGGCTGATCACTGCAATGTACAATATAAAGTGGAGAAAAAAGAATACATGACAATACACCCCCGAAGCCGTCACCGCTGGACCTTTAAAAAAAATGGAAGTGGCATTCGGAGTGGCGTATGGAGTGGCTGGTCATCACATTTTTTTTATTTTATGTCTTGTCTGAAAGACATATTGGTTTTGGATTTAAATAAAAAATGGAAGAAAGGGAAAAAGAAACACATTGGAAAAAATGATTTTTTTTTTTTTTTTTTTGTTTTGTTTACAATTTTAATTTTTGGAATTGGAGACAAAGATCCATAGTCTCCAGTTCTTTTTTGGCGGCTGAGAGTCCCGCGTTGGCCTCACGGGCTTGCTTCCGGGCACGCTGGGAGGCTTTTTTAAATTTTCTAACTTTAGTTAGCGAAATTTGGCGCCAGGGGGTTGTAGTTTTGGGGGGGCTCCAGACGGGGAAGAGGGCAAAATGCTGGGCTTCAACGGCCGGGCCCATTTTTGTCGCAAGATGAAGCACTTCATTGCGAAGGATGCTGACTTCGCGCCTGGCCAATTCTGGGGGCATACTAAATGCCCACATCCTCCACGAATCGATCTCTTCCTCGAGATACTCGATTTGCTTGGCAAAACCGTCCAGGTAACGGCGGTTTACCACATCCTTCAGGAACAGCCGGGTGTGGTCATGAATACCACGCCGGATGGACTCAAGCATACCTTTGATGTCTCTAACTTCATACAGGATGTATTTGTGATGGTCATAGGGCTTGCCAATTTTAGCCAGCAAGTCGAATGGCACACTCATTGTGATTTGGGTTTTATCTGAAATTAGATAAGAATTTGATAAAATTGATAAAAACGAAACTTGTAGCGGCACAAACAGGATGAAAAAAATAATAATTTTATTTATCGACACATTTTTTCTTTAATAGAAAATTTTAATAGAGACTTAATAGAGACGGTCTGTTACAGGTATATAGCCGTAACCGTCCTGGCGTGAGGGGTCATAGGTGTTATCGTGATGACTCTCACTTTGGAAGTGACGGACGTATCTACCCTGTGGTGTGTTGACATGATTGTGTGCATATCTATCATCATAGTCTGCTGGTCGGCGGTAGTCTTGACGTACAGCAGGTGATGGTGACCGTCGTCGTGTGGGTGAACGTTGTCTCGGGGGAGAACGCCTTCTAGAATAAGAACGGCGTTTTGGGGAATAGTGTCGTGTAGAATAACGGCGCCTAGATGGCAAGCGCCGTTTTGGAGACGAGCGGGAGCGTGAGCGCTGTCTTGAGGTGGAGGGTTCCTGCTGTTTGACCTGGGAAACTTTTTGTTTTTTCCTTCTTGAACCAGAATTCTGGAGACCGTGGGTTTTCAAAGAAGGTTTGGTGGTATGCTTACAGTCAGGGCATGCTTGATTTCTGCAGTAGAGCATTTTACTATTATGCTTTGGAATCTGGCTGATGGAATTTTGCATGTTGTCAGAAGTCTTTTTTCTGTATTCATAAAACTTCTGTTCACGGTGGAACTCTAAACGGGCGAGTGTGGTTTCCATCGCTGCTTCCTTGCCTCTGAGGTATTCCGCCTGTATGTAAAGGGAGTACATTTTTTGGAATCTGGGGGCGGATACATCATCCTTTCCAAGCAGCTCATGTATCAGATCAAGTTGGTGCCATCTGTCGAAAAAGGTGGGCATTGGACTAGCATGGAATGTTTGATAGAGATTATCAATACTCTTTGTCAATTCACTGTCCATGTTACACGGGGGGGGGTTAGGCTCCTCGGGAAATTTTTGTTTGTATAATATCTCGAGGCGGGTTTGCTTCTGAGCCTCTTCCCTGACCTGGCGGGTACTTGAACAGTGGGTGCCTTTTAGAGTCCAAGCCGGGATTTGAACGTATTCTTCTTCGCTAGGTAGGAAGTTTCCACCCCGGTTGTCGGTGACGTCTATCTTGTGCAGTTCCTGGTTAATTTTTTCTTCAAGAGTTTTGATATTTTCTTGAGCGCACAAGATAGCTTCCAATAATGTATTTTCAGCTTCAAGCATCTCCCGTATATCCGGGTTGTTGACATTCTGGAACAGAGCGGGTTCAATTCGGGTAACGGAGCCTGGGTGTAGTCGATTTAGCAGCTCCTTTCTCTTCTCCTTTAGGTCTTTTTCAACAACAGCTAGCGGTTTGGTTAGAGGGGCGCTGGGAACGGGGCCGTTGTTGGAGATGGCGGAAATGTTGGAATCCATCCTGGAATAAAAAAAGATTTTGTTTATAAAAGAGAAAAAGAAGGCTTTTATGGGGTGTATTGTTTACAATGGTTTATAATATTCGTAAAGCTAAAGGAAGATTGGCAAATAATGATTATTATATAAGAACGTTTAAATTTAATATTTGATAACACTAATCCAGGTTTTCTTCGGCTGGAATCAATTTATCGGTTATTGATGTAGAACCATCATCCTCGTAGGTGGGTTAAACTTCTAGAGGCAATTCATCATTTAATAATAAAATTATTAAGGACATTGAACAGCATTTACTTGTTGGAATTTAACATTTAATAAAAAGATTATTAAAGTTATTAACAGGTGTGTGAACCTATAAGTAGGATTTTTCTTTTGTTGTAATTTAATATTTAATAATAACATTATTAATATTAATTGTTGGTTTGTAAGGCAATTACAGCCGTATTCAGGGAGGTGGGCCAATTCAGCCTTTATTTAATAGGTAGGTTTTTTATATCTTCGGCACTTACAGCCTTTATTATAGTAGAGTTGAATTTTGGACATGCATAACATCGTAATGCGTGTCGGTTAAATTATATTTTTTCGGCAACTACAGCCTTTATTAGTCGGGGATTTGAAATCGGAGACGCACAACATCGTAATGCGTGTCCGTAAGGTTTAATTGTTATCTTCGGCAAATTCAGCCTATGGCAGGTTCAGCCAAAGTTTCAACGGGTGTGACTCATTTGCAACGCATTGAGTTAACCCGTTTCAGGAACAGTTTTATTAGTTTTTTTGCGCCGAAGCGTACGACTCGTCACACTTGGAGGCCGCGGACCTGATTTGGTCAACTAGTGAGAGCTCGTCCTCGGAGAACAGGATGGCGATGTGCCGGACACTCCTTCTGGTCTCATGAAATTCTTCCTTCCAGTGTTTCCGCCAACGGATAACTACCTGACGGACAATACCATCATCAGAAGTGATGAGGTGTAGGACCTGACCAAGACGCCAGAGTTGATCGCCAATCAGCTCATCTGGGGACCGGAGGAAAACAACGATATCCATCTCTTTTGGTTGTGGACCTGTCTTGCCAAATTTCTTTGGTCTTGGGATGTAGTCTGGAAGGCGTTCATATAGCCAGATCTGCCACCATGATTGGTAGAGGCGTTCCATCTGTTCCAAAAGGCGGGAGGGTTGTTCTACCCTCATTGGTCCAGTGGGGGCACGCCTGTTATTTCTGCCGTGTATCAGACGGTTAGGCGTGATAAGGTCTGCGTGACCTACATCCTCCGTTCTGGATACCGTGCAGATCGGCATGTTGTTGATCTCATTTGCTATATATGAAAAGGCAGTCTCAAATGACATGACATCCAGTTTGAGACCGTTAAATGTTGCATGGAACAAGGTTTTGATTTCTTTGATTGAGCGTTCCACACAACCTTGATAGTTGTGAGCAGCAGTGGGACCGACCTCGTACTCTATGCTGCAACTTTTTCCATTGAGCGTTTTAGTGATGTCAGCCATGGAAAACTCCGATTTTGCTACGCCTTTTATGAGCTGTGCTCCTGGGTCGATGAAGACCTTTTTAGGGTAGCAATAACGATGAACGAATCGTTGGAATGCTTGGAGAAAGGCGTCTGTATTATACTTAGTCATAGCATAACATGCTGTTGCGGATGAGGCTGGGTCTCTACAGACTAGACCCCAAACCTTGACTGTGGACCTGTGGTTGTGTTCACAGTGAGCCAAGAACGGACCCATCAGGTCAAGTTGGCAGTAGTAGAACGGGGGAGCAATGGTCAATCTGTTTTGGTGGATTGGTCCCATTTCAGCTTCTAGAAGCTTGGCCTTGAACCTACGACAATGTGGGCAAGCCGCTCTAATCTCTTTGGAGAGATCTCTGCCATGGAGGATATAGGCGATGTGCCTAGATTCTAAGAGTGTTGCATTTACATTCCTGTGTAGTGCAAGCTCTTGGTGGGCGTATAGCATAATGGAGTATGCTATCAAGCTATACCGATCAACTATTGGTCTAACAAAGTGGAGGGGAGACAAATCAGGCATGATATTGTCAACGTCTTCAATGCTGGTGCCCTCGACAATACGACCATTGTATTTGATAATGCCGTCGTCAGTGATGACATTGTTGCCGTGGGCCTTAGAGTTGGAGAATTTAAGCACTTCTTTAGTGGCGAGCCTAAAGTAGTATTTCTCCGCCTTCTGAACTTCCTCGTCCAAGAGTTGGACAACCCGAGGAGTGGGTTGTGGAAGTGATGCCCTGTTGTGACAGTATGATTTAAAGTCAAAAGCAGAATTTTCGAACGATGGCCATGACCCGGAGAGATTTTGGCCATGACCGTTTACACGGGTCGTAGAGATAACTCGAGAACTTGGTTATCTCTGCCGTTCTTTCTTGGGGTGATTTCGTATCACCATGGAGGATTTTGACCTCTTGGGCAGCGGCCTGTTTTGCTTCCATTGTTAGTTTAAGATCTTGGAAGGATTGGGCTGGCATGTCCTGGTAATCAAGATACATCCAGGGTTTGCCATTTTGCCATTCAGATTTGGCGTCGATGTCCTTAATAGTTGCAAGGAACTGGGTGCCGAGATCCGCGATGTTGTTTTCTGACTCAACATGACGCCATTGATCCGGGGATGAGAACCGTCGAATTTCGATGACGCAGCTACGTACGCCCAGAGAAAGAGGACGTGCGTCTTGGTGAAGCCACGACAACACAACAGTAGAGTCTGTGAAATAGGTGACTTTGTCAACCTTGTCTTTGAGATTCTTGGCAACGGTTGTTGCAAGAATGGTGCCTACAACGGCTGCCCTTAGCTCTGCTCGAGGGATAGTGCTGCCAGTCACGATCTTTGACTTGGCAGCGGCCAATCGGACAGTGACCTCCCCCGAGAGAGATATTGACCTAACATGCACACACACGATTGCCATGTTTTGGCTAGCATCAACGGATACTAGCAGATCAACTTTGGGTTGGGAGTTTGCCGGGATTACCGACCGTGGACAGGAAACTGACGCGAGTTGTTGCATCGTTTCAATGTTGGTCACCCATGTTGGAAGCAGTTTGGTTGGGAGCCCATCGTCCCAACCAGTAGCGTAAGAGAGGAGATCGTGATAGTCTGCTTTGAATTTAGCAGTCACGGGGGTGCAGAATCCGAGAAGGTCGAAGTTTGAGGCAACTTGCGACAGGATGGTTCTTTTCGTGAAACTGAGTAGAAGAGCCTCTTCAAGACTGCTTTCTACTGGCGGGGGTCTTTTCCCTCGTTTTGTTTTGCCAAACGACAGGGGTTTGACATCCAAGCTGAGAGTGTCAGCTAGTGGGGCCCAGCGATAGCCGAGGTAGCTAACATGTGTGCCGTCATTGGACACGGTGTCTTCAGGTACAGATGAAGATTTGACAAAGCTTTTGACGCTCATGCCTGCCAAGTCAAGAGTAAATTTGACTCCCGCAATGAGTTTGTCTAGTTCAGTTGCGGAGTCTGTTGAATCAGAAGTATCATCAACATAAGTTTTGGTTCTGAGAACCTGGGCACCTGCGGTATGTTCAGGGTGGTTGTCCATGACATACTGAGCTACCTGTTCAAGGCCTTCTGCAGTTTGATTGCCAGAAGGTTTGACCCCATAAATGATGGTACGCATGATGCGCGTTCTGACAGTGCCACCAGGGGTAAGGCTATCAACCCACAAGTACTTGTGCCAGCAGAAATCAGATGGATCCAACTTGATCTGGTTGTACGCCATCCGTATGTCGCATGCGAAAGCATGTGGTCCTGCTCTGAAGTTGATGTCCAGAGCTAAGATTTTTTCGAGCCTGTTTGTGCCCTTTGCTAGGACATCGTTCAGACTTTTACCTGAGGAGGTAGTTGCAGACGCATCAAAGACAACTCTAACTGGAGTGGAGAGAGAATTTTCTTTAGTGACGAAGCGCCAAGGGAGGTAGTATTCTCCTGGCAGATTGTCTACTAAGGCTCGTTCCTCAGGGGACAGGTCATCAATATCACATGAATAGCCGTTTAGTGCCAACTTGTCATGTGATGCCATAACTTGCAGTTTGGCCTCTGGATCTTTCTGCAGTTTTCGTAGCTGCGATTCCAGAACTTGAGGGCCCTATTTTTGTTTGGTTGTAACTCCTTGACCGGATCAGCAATGAAGGGAAGAGATGCTACGATCCGGCGTTCGTCAGGTAGGAATTTGACGGACTTTTTTATTAGGAGTTGTTCGGCCTCTTCTCTGAGAGAAGTTGCATCCAGAATGTCTCCGTTTTTGCAATCATTGCATCCACGGCATGCTATGCAACGGTAAGGTGCTTGAGTGCCTATGTCTTCACTCTCAAGATACTTCCGTTCATGTCGTTTGACGTGTTGAATATCGGAGCTGTATGTATGAACATCCAGCGAAGTGTCCTCCTCTGTTTTTTCCTCAACAGTGATTGGATGGAGGTATGGAAAGGTGTCGGTTAAGGAATCCGCACACCAATTCCTACCACTGTTCAGAAGTGTTTCAGTGGTATAGCGGTAAGCAGACAACTCGTTGGTGAAAAAGAGAGCAGCACCAACAAAGTTTACAGTCTCGGCTGCTTTGGCCCAAGCCTTGTGGGGACCACCGAGTACGCCTGTGTGGCCATCAATGCCCTTGAGTGGGCTTCTGTATAAGGATAAGCCACAGGGCAGTGAGCAGATACGCATTGGGAACAAGTAGTTGTACTTGATCCCCAAGATTATGTCGACTTGGCCTCCGCCAATGACATCTGGTACAGTAGGGAGAAGCTCGTGGCCTTTGTAGTGATTTGCGAGGTCACCATAAGGATCTGTGAGTTCCCAACGAGGAAATGGGGCCGTCAGTGTGTCCATTTTCGCAGCAATTATAGTTGCGGACATGGCACTGTCGACTAATGGCAGTGTGAACTTGTCACTGCCATAGGGAAGATGGACGACTTTACCACCTGCTACGTTCATGAGGGTGGGTCCAGGGCGGTGTTCTGTGGCATTTAGTCGAGCCGCTGCAGAGGCTGAAACTGCGTCTGTGTCACAACCGCTGTCGTAAAAGACAAACAGCGGATTGCCGGAAAGATCAGGGACGTTTTGGCACATGAAAATGCCAGGAGCAGCAACATCAGGGAAGGTGTTGGGGTCGGAAACGTCAGGTGTGGTGTCAGAGGTTTGGAGATTCATGGTGATATTATCCATGAACAGAAGGTTGCCAGATGTTATAGGAACATCCTTTGGCAATGACTTGCGGAAATCGCCTAACCTCTTTTTATTCTGCTCGACATGAATAGAGCAGGCGAGGATATGCTTTTTTAGCGATGAGCGGACGCGTACTGGCAATTGTCAGCTTGACAGTAAAAGGTGGTGCGACAGTCGTTTTTGTGGTTATTCCACCATTCGTCAATATTGTCGAAATTGACGCTGGCGTCCATTCTGAGGCACCTGTGACAGGCTTTTGTCTTGCCATGGAGTTGGCGTTTCTCCTTATGTGGTGTATTGATGTACACCTGGCATTGGAACAAATATGTGTGTTTGTTCTGACAAAGCGCGCAATCAGTTGGTACAGGCTTAGAAGCAGCGCCTGTGTATGCTAAGAGTGGAGTGGGCGTCTTAGCGGACTTATCAGAGGCCTTGCCTTTAGGGCGTTGTTTTGGGTCCTCCGAGGCCGAGAAAGTGGAGGCCGTGTAAGTTTGAGAAGCTGGTTTACTCCGGTTCGAGTTTTTTTGACCGGGGTTGCTACCAGTCTGGTTGGACTGTCTTTGGCCGAAGTTACCGCTGTTCGAGTTGGCGTTGTTGCCACCAGAGGATGCGGTACCAGTATGGAGGGATGCCCCTTCATGCTGGTTAAGTTGGTATTGGAGCTGACGTAGCTCGCAATCCAAGAAGAGGAGAAGTTGCTCATAGCAGTACTGGCCATCTTCCTCCCCATTTTCATCTGCGCTAAGCAGGAATTTTTTAGACATTTCCTTAAAGTAGTCTCCTTCAAGAAGGTTCAGTACAGAGTTGGCGATGTCCGTTTTGCCGTGATACAAGGCTTGCTCTGCGTCATTTTCTTTTGCAAATTCTTGGGTGTCAGCAAGTAGTGAACGGAGTTTTACCATCCATGTGATCTGCTGTTCCCAGTTGTATTTAGGGCATGGTCCCAGTTCCATGATTTTAGCCTTACGTTTGGCTATGATGCTGGTTTTGCTGCCATAGTGGAACGACAGCTGCTTCATGCAAGCCTTAATAGATTTTTCGGCCGAGCACAACATCTGCGCATTGCCCTGAAGACACTTTTCTTTCAGGATTTCCAATGCTTCGACTTCTGCTATAGACGGCATTGAGTCGATATAAATCTGGAACTTCTTTTGAAATGTAAAGAGGTCAAGTTTATCTGTCTTGGCCCCGGAGAAGTGAGGGATAGGGATGTTGGAAGAGCGCTGATTGAAGGAGTGCCCTGAGATAGGTACTCCGAAACGATCCCTCAAGCGTTCAACGTAAGATTCCAAGCTGGATATTTCCGTTTCAAGCGTGGTGGACTGGGCATCTAATGCTGTTGCATCTTGCTCCATGTCCGTAAGCATTGCGTCCTCACACAAGGTTTTGGCTTTATGTAAGGTGCGCTGTGCCTTATCAAGTAGCTCTTTAAATTGAGCATTGAGCTTATTGAATTGACCTAACTGCTTAACTTCGGTTGCTTTAAGATCGCCGAACTTTTCGCAGAGGTCATCAAGCTCCACAAGCATGGGGTCCCTTTTTTGTTTTACCCTTGCTTGTTTTACCGCGTATGTCGTAGGGTTTATGCGGTTGGGGATGGGAGCTGTTTGCTGGAGCATAGTTGCAGCAGGAACAGCTGTGGCCTGAGTCGTAACTGCTGGAGGCACAATTACTTGGCCATCACATGGTAAGGTACCTGCCTCGGATCCGACTGCTGAAGTGGTAGTCGAGTCGTCAGAGCAAGTAGAGAGAGGTACTGCTGGAGCAGCAGTCGTCGTAATCGGTTGAGCTTTCAAACGTGATGTACGATGGTCATGAATGAACTCGATTTTTGAGCGCATGGCTATACGTAGCTGTAACGCTTTGTTCATGTCAGCTTCGGTGACCCTTGGGTCTGGGCTGTTGCGAAAGAAAGCTATGATGTGGCGAATTGACGAGGCTTTTTCTTCCAACAATGATAGACTATTGTCTAGCTTTTCAATGCTAAACCTGTCAGGGTTATTTATGATGCCCTGACAGTCTTCGTCTATCATCATGCACTCATCGCATTCGATGATGAGTTTGGTTGCCTCATCAGTCATGGTTGGGGTTTGTGCTGTAACAAGCGCAGATAGATCGACACTAATATTGTGTGTCGATGTGGAAGTGTTATAAGCAGAGCCTGGGAGGTGGTCGTGTAATGGGAACTGTTCAGGGTTATAAAAAACCTCGTCCTGAACCTCTTTCTGTAAATCTTCAGAATAGAGTTGTTCCAAAGCTTCTTCAAGAATTGAAGCTGATTTTTGGAAGGATGGTATGGGGGAATAATTATCCCAATCTAGTTGCTGTGGGGCTAGCTCAAACTCTTTAGTATCTGTAGGGGTTGTGGGGGTTTGTGGTGAAAGGCCGTTATACGGATGTATAACGGGAAAAGTTACCAGTGGATCAACAGGTGAGGAGGGTAAGTGGGGGGCTGCAAGTAGTTGGGGAGCTGCAGGGGGTGTAGGGAATCCTGGGATAGGTGACGGGGATGGGCTACGGTGGTGGCTGTTTTGGCCTGGGGGGGTGCGACTAACGCTGGGCCTGCGTGAGGAAACGACGGGCCTAGAGTTGCGGTCAACCGGTTTTTGCCGTTGAAGTAGCGCTTTTTTTGTTTTAAGGAGTTTTTTGGCGCGTAATTCAAACGGGGTGTTGAGTTTATGTTTTTTGGCTAAAACTCTGACCGTTTTAGGCCGACGACTCGCAAAAGTCGCAGAGTCGGATTGTGAACGTTTGGTGTGAGAAGGGGTGGGGTGTGAGTTAGATGGATGATAGAGGGTGTTATGCCTTGAGCGTGTAATTGCTCCGGGCGGTTTAGTGAGGAAAATCTCCTTCATTGACCACTGAATGCTATTGTTAATTTATTTATTTAAATTATAACCTCTCTTTAGCTTATATTTTTTTTTTTGGTATTTTGGATATTGTTTTGTTCCAACAAATAAGTGCTAATGGATGAACCTTCAACAGCTTTTTGTTGTCTTTGGTATGATGCGGGTAGGCAGGGGCCGCAAGCTAACAGGGAGGTGATAGGAAAAAAGGGAGGGGGGTGATCAGGGGCGAATTATTTAACAAGCGACCTCGTTAAATAAGAGGACAAAAAGTTTGTCCTATGGGTGGGTGGCACTTAGTTGTAAAGCACCTCAGCAGCTGTCCAGAATTAACAGTCCGTATTAACATCAATGTCTGGGAAGGATACTGTATCCCCCAAGATGGAATAGGACTTACAGATTGGCTAGTTATAGAGCAGCTTTAGCAATAATAAACTACCTGGGTCTGTAATGCAGGGAAGATCAAATTTATCACAATCTCACCAGAGGTCATCCAAAGGGTGCAGGGGGCCAGGACGGGAGTACGGTTAGGGTCTCCAGGCGGGGCCTCAGGGCATTTAATGGAGTCTGGAATTATTGGAAGGTCTTGATGTTTAGGCCTAAACAAATAGAGTTATATTTTGGGAAATTTGGTGGAAACCTAAACTTCACCCGGCCTAAGCTATTGTCCTATCCTCCCCCCAATTACATTATTTGTTAATAGGGAAAGGTGGAAAGGTTAATAATTTGAAGAACTAAGCTGTACCTGGATGTTAATTCTGGACAGCTTAGTTTTCCAAAGAGCCGGCAGACATTATAATTAAGCGG
The DNA here is from genome assembly GCF_053477335.1 of Acartia tonsa. Lineage (NCBI taxonomy): Eukaryota > Metazoa > Arthropoda > Copepoda > Calanoida > Acartiidae > Acartia > Acartia tonsa. The sequence goes on from NC_137263.1 coordinate 37,884,723, forward strand.
TCTGAAAAATGAAAATCTTTAATTTGCTATTTGCAACCGCGAAATTATGATGTCCGCCGCAGCGAGCCGCAGGCAGCCTCTGTTCTTCTCCAAATTTGGTGGCCTGAAAGTGTACATACATTAGCGTACATGACATTAACCCCCCCCCCCCCCCTTGTATTATATTAAGCTAATTAGATAATACATTACAATACACAAAACGGTCATAAATAAAAAATAAGGAAAATCGCATGACATATATTTGATATCTCAGGAAAGAGATTCCCACAAGATTGGCCAACATGATCATGGAATTGAAACTGTTGCCAACTGACCTTCTACAACAGAGAGAAGCACAACAGATTTATCAGGTCTCATTTTGCTTTCCCCCTTTAATTAGAATGTATTAATAGTTACTACGCAAAGCTATCATATCGCAAGTTCTTATTTCTTAAAAAAGACATTTTTGATTGAGCCTTATAGAAACCTCGTATATAAAATGCCTTATTTTGTCAGTCAGATCCTTGAATATATTTTACATTTTAGGATTACATTAGAAGTTTCAAAGAGATGATGCTGTATGAGAAGCTAGCAAATTCACCAGAGACACATGCCAAATTTACAGACAGTCTTCAGAACATCAGAATTAGACATATTGACACTGTTCCTAACATGGCACAGGTAACATAAAAAAGTAAAAGGCTCTGTCACTAAAACTACCCCCCCCTTATTTTGAAAAAAAAGAGGAGGAAATACCTTAAAAAATAGCTAAAGGGCTAAGTCGCCAGCTGTTACTTTTTCAACTTTTTGTTTAATTTAGGAAAAATAGATCTACCATGGATTACACATCCCAAGTTTCATAACGAAGTTCAGATTCTAAGTGCCATTACGAGATGGTTGCATTAAAAACCCCCCCCGTGTGTAGATGCTGTTATGACTATTTTTCATGTGTAAGAATGAGTTACACTTTTATATGGCAAAAAGTTCTTTACATAGCATTATCTTTTCTTGTGTTCTAATCTAATCAATCCTTACGAATGGAACGTAATAGTGAGTTTTTCAGAAACTACAAATTATCACATTATTAGTCATGTTGTACAGTTGTTGGTAATCACTCACCGTTTAACCCCAGAACTTAAATCGTGCGACCCAACCCAATGAAATCATATTTTAAATCATAGAAAAATATACATACCTAACTCTTTTATTTTAATTATAGGCGGTGTTACGGGTGAACAAAAATCTGCGAATGCATGATGGAGTTACCGATACTATTCAATATTTTCTAGACAGACTTTATACCAACAGGAAAACTATAATTTAAGTTAGTAAAGAATATTATTTAAGTAAAAATATCGTTTGATAATGGGTTTTTAATCACTCTTCCTTCAAGACATGGCGATAGCCTTTTTAAGTGATTATTATCTTATCGTACATAAGGTTATACTAAAAAAGAAATTTTATGGATACCAGTTACAGCTGTTCTTGGGTGACTATACGGTATATTGAACAGGAAATGTTTATTGTTCAACCATTTACTTATATCTCCGTGGAAATCTTGAGTTTTAATTCATTTGGAATCCGTTTTGGATTAAACCACCAAATTTTTATTATATACCATTACCTAAGCAGAATCCAAATCTGAATTTGTAAAAAGAGCATCGATATAACTTATATATGTAGATGTATTTACTAAGTATATTTGCGATAACTTTTATTTAACAGATTCTTCAAATTTTTAACATTTATAAAACAGCCTACTTTATTGCTTCAAGATCCATGTCAGATCTATATAGGAAATAAATGTCTATAAATGAGCTCAAGTTTTCCAAGGAATAAATGTTTAAAACTCATAGTGCTCCAATAATCCATAATAAACTCTCATTGGCCAGAACGATGAGACTCATTATTTTACTTTATTAAAAATAAATTCATTTTTTTTTCATTTCACGTTGCTATTTACAATATATTGAAGTATTTAATTTCTAATCATAAAAAAGAAAATTTAAATTTTTAATAAAGTAAATGGGTAGTTTCACGAAATGCATTTGAACTTAATTTAGTGAACCGCATATTTTTTTTTTAGTTAATGGGGTAAACTACATTTAAATAGCATATATTTGAAATGAATTCAATTTTCTACCACGTAGTTTTTAAAATATCAAGACCTGAAAATTGTCTTTTTGTGATATATGCAATTTAAAAAGACGATTTTCAAGTCTTGATATTTTAAAAACTACGTGGTAGAAAATTTAACTTTTTTCAAATATATGCCATATAAATGTAGTTTAACCATTTAACAAGGATAAAATATGCGGTTCACTAAATTAAGTTCAAATGAATTTCGTGTAACTACCCCTTTAAGAAAACTCTGTTTCAAATATCAAAACTATAATTTATATCATATTAATCCTTTGGTGATGGTAATGTGAAACAAATATAATTGAAAAAATCTTTTTAAATCATTTCAATTATTACATACCTATTTACTTCTTTCTTTTAGATAGTAATGGCGGGGGAGGAAAATTGATTTATTGAGAAATAGATAAATATATAGATATGTACTCATAGAAAACTAGCCAATAGTGAGATAGTTATATCGAGCCAACTCTAGTCATTAAATATCAGTAAGTATATATTAACCAAACGCTTTGTAATAACGTTACATTTTATTTATTATCTAGTATATTTATTATTATCCTTTAAATTGCGTTCTTAAGAAGTAAATCCTTATTTTATTTCTTCTTTGACCTTACCATAATGAGTTCTCTTAAGTATTAAAGCAATTAGAGTGTTCTGTACTATTCAGCTGCTAACAACAAAAGAATAAAAGAGGACAAAGAATGATTGCATTGCATAGCTCCTTATTTTTCTATTGTTTGGAGTTTTTATGCATTTTACCGCATTAAGATGCCTGATACATTTGAACGGGTTATTAAATGTATAAACTATACATTTTCAGGGTTAAGGTTATAGAATAATAAACGACAAATTAATCCCCCTCCCCTTCCCCACAACTTTTAATTTGCATTTGTTTGCTTGTCCTCTCAATTCCTAGTATAGTTTTGTCATTTAAAAAATCTTTCTTTTAAGAAAGTCGTAAAAAATAAATCATAGAGTAGGTAAATATTGTACTATTTAAAGTGTCCAGATATTAAAAAGTAGAATTTTATAATGAATATTATTTCCCGCTTAAGAGCAGGGAACTCTATGGAATGTGAGTAATGTAAAATTGTCAAGCTTGCTTTTGAAAAACAAGACCGTGTTGGAATTTTTTGCAAAAACTATGAGAGGAGAAAAAGGGGAGAGTATTAAGATAAATAAGGTCAAAGTAAATTTTATAAAAAGTACATTTTAAATCAAAACAAAACATCTCGTAAAATGTTTACAGAAAAAGTACCTAATTTGTTTGAGTTTTTATAAATTGTTTATTCCTTATCATATTATTCGTTAAATTAAAACAAGCTTTTTACAATTAGGGCCGGTCCGATAGTTGATTTAGTTAAGGTCATTGAAACTCCTTAGTAGTCGTGCTTTTTAGAGAAGTTTAATTTAGTGCCATGTATATGCAGGTTTTAGGCTGCGCAGGATCAAATGAAAGGAAAAGACAAATACCACCATAGAATAAAAAAAACTGACAAAAACCTAGCTAGTGGGTATTATTATTTAAAAAATTATGACTTAAAACAAATATTAAATTATAGTTATCAATATTTATAGAATATCAATTCACATGTTGATATCTCATTTCCAATCTCTGCATGGCATCAGAAATAATTCTGAAGGATTGATAGGCACCATTGACCCGCAGTGTGATCTGCTATTTGTGAGTATTTTTTACATTGTAGCGACGCTATGCTATCAATTTATTGTTGTCTGTTGGTCTGTCTGTTAACAAATACATTATATCAATCAAGCGAAGTATTTTTTCGTTACCTATGTAAATGACATTGTGATTATAAAAATGCAGGGATAATAGGTAAGCAAATCAATTAGAAAAATTATTTGGTGGACAGAAAATTCAAAAGCAGATTGGTTGGTTGGTTGGTTAGCCACTGCGGGATGGAGCCGTTCCATTATTAGTAGTTTTAAAATCAGTTAGGAATTCAGGTAATTCCGTCGTCAGGTAAATTTAAAAATTCTGAGGCCAGAATAGGCTGCGTCCATAAATCCAGGGGTATTAGCTCTGTGGGCTTGGCTGTGCAGTTAAATAAATGTTGAACATCATGAGGGCTTTCATTACAGTCAGGACATGTGTCGGGAATGTTTTCATCACATCTGTGTTTGAATGAGTTCAGGTGTTTACAGAAACCTGATCTGAGCTGAGCAAGAGTAGATCTTGTTTTCCTGTTCAGTTCTGTTTCAAAAGCAGATTACATCCCATAGCGCCATTTGGTTATGGCTGAAAATACAAACTGACGAATAAATGAGTTCCATGTTAGCAAGCTAAATTGACGCCTTTTTTCCCTATCATAATATCAAAGCATATCCTACATCCATTAATATATCTTAGAGCAGTACTTATAACTTTCCCAGTAACACTCTGAAATGGTTTGTTTGTATATAGGTAGCTGACCAGGCCTACAATGCTGCCTCACTCCTGTGTGATAACGAATACTTTGACCATCCTGAGTTGAAGAGCAGAGCTGTGGACACAACTGACGAGAACTCGGAGACCCAGGGTAGAGTCACTGCAGTCTATGTTCCTGCCCATCTACATCACATTCTTTTTGAGGTAAAGAATAGGGTTACTTCAATTCGTAGTGGCTTTTCTGGCTAGGTTTAAAGAAAACATAAATAATAGATAATACTTTTGTTCTAATTTTGAAAATTAGCTGATAAGGATTCTGCTGAAAAGGTCTTAGTTTTCAAGAATAACATAAATCACTTTCCAATATTTTTAAAAGTTAAACATCTGTTTGTAGAATATGCAAATGTAGTTTTTTTTGCTTTTTTGCATTAGTTAAATTCCCAATATAGTCAATAATGATTTAAAATGATATATATCAGGTATTCAAGAACGCCATGAGAGCCTCGTGTGAATGGGCCCTGAGAAAAGAGCTGGACACAATACCCTTCATCCGTCTCAGAATCTACAAAACAGACGAAGACATCACCCTGAAGATATCTGATCGTGGTGGCGGCATGTCCCGCCGCACCAAGAGGAAGATCTTCAACTACATGTATTCGACAGCGACCGACAAGGTGTCGTACGAGGGTATTGGGGGAGGATCCTATGGTGCTGGCATATCTGCCTCCACACTGCCTATGCATGGGCTGGGATATGGACTTCCACTCTCCAGACTGTATGCCAGATATTTCAGAGGAGATATCAAGGTATTGTTTCTAGAAGTTCAAGTGAATTTGTTCTTTTAAGAAAAAGGTTTTCGACATTCCAAGTCCAACGTTTTGTTTTTACATTTTTAGATATTTTTTTCTCAATCGAACATAATTCAAACCAATCCTAGAAAGAAATATTAAATTCAATTTTTCTCTATATCATGGTTTCAAATCTAAAATTACCTTATTTAGTAGGTAGGTATATCATTAAATAAACTGATTTTTTTTCGTAGGTCGCCAGTGTTGATGGATTTGGCACAGACGTATACGTTTACCTGCAGCGGTTATCTCACATGGCACAGGAGAACCTGCCAGTTTACAACTATGTATCATCCTCTAAGCTGCTGGCTACCTCTACCCAGGTTCCTGACTGGACAGACAACAAGGAGAGATACTGACACACATTTTATAAGCAGTTGAACAATAGCAAGAAATATAAACCTGTTAGACTACCTCCTCCTCACCCAGGGTCCAAAACTTAAATATTACAAAAGAATAATTTCTAGGTACAATTACTAATTAAGAAATGGTATTTGTGACCCTTTTAATCTTTAAAACCAATGTGGAGGTTTGATTAAAAAGTACCTAAATTTTTTAAAGTCACCTAAGCGTATGCGTCGTAGTTTTAACTTTATGATAAATATTCATATCATTTCTCTAAACAAACATGTAGGTATACATTATTACATATTTTCTAAATTCACATCACATTATTAATCACATAGGTCCTTTTAAACATTTGATATAGGTATACACAATTGAAATAGGTACCGGAAAATTTTCTACAGTTTTTTGGGTAAAGTGGTAGGAACAAAAATGTAAGATTATTAAGTCATTAAAAAATAGGTCATATTTCTAATATAAAAACATTAATTAAGCTAATTTATTAATCTTATGAATCAAAATATATTTTATTTGTTAATGTATTTAGTGTCTATAGAAATAAAGTATACTTACTGTAAAAACCATTTTATATTAAATGACAAACCATTAAAAAAAACTAGACACACTAGGTATAAAAATATATATGTAATGTGTATGTCAGTAATAATTTTCTAAAAGGGAAAAGCATAATATAACATTATCTGGATATTGTGATGTTTTTTTTTATTTTAGTTATATTATTATACATCTTGTAGCTTTGTAATAACTTGATATATTTACACATAAATTTATACTCTTAAGTTGATTATGCTTTCAGATATAATGTATGGTAGAATGATGGCGGATTTTTTCAAAACAACTTGATTAGAATATTTATTGATATGCATATTGCATGCTAAAATATAATACAAAAAAATGAATTCTGAAGAGAATGAACTATTATCAGACTCCAAGTATAGAGGGTAAGTTTATTTTGAAGCTTTAGAAACACTATTAAATATTACTTTTTTATTGTAAAGTCTTAAATGCCCCTCTTAACGTAATGCTATTTTCAAAAAACAGAAAAACATTTTTGATAAATAATTCTGTAATCCAATTTGATAAAGTAGTAAGGTTTTTTTGTCTGAAGCTTAAGATTTTAATAACTATTGAACTTATTGAGTTCTCATTCAACCTGAAATGGTTTTAGGCTATATTGTTTTTTGATTTAAGCCTAAGAATGGTTTTAGGTTATTTTTGCCCTCCCTTTAAGTACAGATCCACTAGATTCAAAGGGCGCAACCGCTAATTTATTATAGAATTCTAAAAATTCTCCAGGTATATGAATCAAATTGATCGATGTTTGCGCGGGTTCGAATCAACATCAGAATGGGCAGATCTCATTGCTGCGCTATCAAAGCTCAACAAGGTATTTTATTCTTAATTATAATTCTTAAAATATTGAAACTAACCTCTCAATTCAAATTGCAAAAAAATGTAATGGTATTTCACATTCTTCTTTGTTTACACTACGTATTATCAGCAAATGAGGACTATTCTTAACGCTATGCGAAGCAAGTGCATTTCACCTAATAATTATAATATCTAAATAGTTTTGTTGTGATATTAAGGTTTTGTTGGCTCACATGAAATATCCCATCATCCCTCGAAGAGTTCTGATCAGCAAAAGACTGGCACAATGCATGCATCCAGCTTTACCTGCAGGTAAACTTGATTAGCGAGAAAGGGGGGAGGCGGGTGTGCCACTTTTTGAAACCAAAAGTAAAACGTGCATGATCTCAGCCCATAAAAGAGTTACAGCTCTAAACTTCGGCACAGCAGTTGCTTTTTTGGAGAACAATATGGAACTGGGAAGAAACGGTGGCGGAACCGCCGCTCCCGCCGAAAACCGCCGTTTCCCGCTGATTTTCTTTGCCTTTTTCCGTCAAATTATACAGTTCTCAATAATCTGAGATAAACTTTTTTTCTCATAAAAATTTCCCTTATATTTTCACGTAACACTTGTAATATTTCAAACATATCAATATTGAAAAAAGTGTCAAGTGAAAATATAAAGGAAATTTTTATGAAGAAAATAAGTTTATCTCAGATGATTGAAAATTGTCTATCATGGCGAGAAAAGACAAAAAAAAATCGAGGGGAACGCCGCCGTTTCTTCACAGTTCCATATTGTTCTCCACAAAAGCAACTGCTGTGCTGAATTTTAGAGCTGTAACTCTTTTATGGGCTGAGATCACGTTTTACTTTTGGTTTTAAAAAGTGGCACATCCGCCTCCCCCCTTTCAACAATGTATTTTCTAATGTTAATGTTATTTATCATTTTAATATACTTCAAACTAGTAAAATTAGTTTTCCAGCTTAACACAATTCAATAAAGATAGCTTTTTCTTAAATAAATATTATACTGAAAATCGGCGAAATTAGTTGTAATAACATGGGTTCCCATGAGACATGGGACAAATTTTAGATTATTGTATACCTAATATAAATCACCCAAAAATATATATACCTAAATCTAACTTTTCTCAGGAGTTCACCAGAAAGCATTAGAAACCTATGATATAATATTCAAATGTATGGGAACAAATAGACTTGCCACAGAATTGTTCATTTATTCTGCTGGCCTCTTCCCGCTGCTGTGCAATGCCGCGCTGAATGTCAGACCAATCCTGCTCTCAATCTATGAAACTCATTTTGTTCCCCTGGGCGAGAGGCTCAGACCAGCGTTGAATGGATTTTTGTCAGGTAATAGCATTAACAGCATTGATTAAGGATTTTATATTAATAGTAAATTAAAACATGAAGGATTAATAAATTGAAAGAAATGAAAAGTTTACATTTGCCCCAATCTTAGAAAGTATGTACCTACCTAATAAAATCAAAGTTTAGCAATTTTTAATATATTATATAATTAAATTTTTTTCTCCAGGTGTTTTACCAGGTCTGGAGGAAGGGTCTGAACATTATCAAAAGACAAACAATTTATTAGAATCTGTTGCTGAAGCTGTTCACCCACAGGTATGCATTTTATAAAATCGCGATTGTCGGGAGGATTATTGGGTCGAATGTCTGTCGGCCCCACATCGAGTCTTAACTGAAAACGTTAAAATGATTTTTGCTCTTGCTGTGCAGTCAGTTGCGTGATATTAATAGTTAGAGCAAGGGAAATGCCTTTAAACTAAAAGGGGCAACTAAATATCATGCACGGTTATGACTTGGACGAATGACTAGTGTGTAATCATGCACTTCATTAGCAAGATTTGGCCCAGAGATTTATCGAATATTACCTACCTAATCTTATAACCAACGTTAAAAATAAATTATATTACCTATTGCATTTAGACTATGATTTTAATTTGAAAAAATTGCCATTTTAAAATTATTTTTAGATATTCTATTCTGCGCTGTGGGAATGTGTAGCGACTAATTCTACTGTGAGGTAGGAGTTTTTTTTTTACTTATTTCAAAACTCACATAAACTTATCTACAATTTTACTTTTTAAGTCTCTAGTAAGTCTAAATATACCTACGTAAGTACTGTTTTTTTTTGACTTACTTGATTATGGTTTCTTTAAAATGAAAATGATCAGGGAAACTACGATTAGGTCGCTGTTTTTTGTTGGTTTTAGGGGCCGTTGAATAAGACAAAAATGTTCCTGACCGAAAATTTAACATTAATAGTATTTAACTTCAGGCTTCCAGCTTTAACCTTCGTGTTATCACACTGTGGTAAGAAGAATAGATCTGGTAACTACGATTAGGTCGCTGTTTTTTGTTGGTTTTAGGGGCCGTTGAATAAGACAAAAATGTTCCTGACCGAAAATTTAACATTATTAGTATTTACCTTCAGGCTTCCAGCTTTAACCTTCGTGTTATCACACTGTGGTAAGAAGAATAGATCTGGTAACTACAGTATCCAACCTTATCTACTTGGTACTGATCATGATGTCATGTGCAGAGCCCTCTGCCTCGCTCTACAGGACACGTCTGTTCTTGTTCAACGATCTGCACTCGATCTTTTACTTCAAGGAATAATTTGAATTGCAATTGCAAACAAGAATATTTATAGTACACTACAGAGGCGTCCAAGCTTTTTTTTTTGGGGGGGGGTAAAATTTTTTTAAGGGGGGGGTAATTCGGTTTTGGGGGGGGGGGTAAAATGGAAGCGCGCCGCGAATTTTTTTCCCCCCCAAAAAATTTTTACCCCGGGGGTAAAATTTGCTTGGGGGGGGGTAATTACCCCCTCTGAAATCTGTTGGCAGGAGTTAAATTTGTTTACCCCCCCCAAATTTTACCCCCGGGGTAAAATTTTTTGGGGGGGGTAATTTAAATTTTATTAAAAATTTAGTATTAAAAATGCGCGCGAAGCGCGCAAAAATTTTTTTTGTTAGAGATTTTTTATTTTGAGGGGGGGGTATTTACCCCCCCAAAATTATTTGGGGGGGGGTAAATACCCCCTCCTAAATGGTTGGACGTCTATGGTACACTATTACCATATTTTTATATAATAAGAAATTACTGTACTTGAATATAAAAAATGGATTTTAAGTACCTAGGTAGTTAAAAGCTGTTAAATATAAAACTAAATATGAACAAAATTTCTAAAATAAAGAAATTTAAAATTAATTTACCCAATCAAATGATCTGTGACCAGGATTTCCTCTTCACCAGCAACAATTTGTGAAGGATGACATGGTGTGTCTGATGGCCTCTGTCCTCAAGTCACTGCTGCGCAGGGACATGAGCCTTAACAGGAGGCTGTTCAGCTGGCTGCATGGCACTGAGACAAATCTTCCCAGCTTACTTAATGAATCCAGAGAGGAGGGGGATAGTCAGGAGGAAGAGAGTTATTTCTGTACCTATGTCAAGGATTATGTTATTTTGGCTGTGAGGAAGATCATTGAGCATGCTATTAATTCAAGATATGAAGAAGAAAATGCATTTGATGCTAAGCCGTATAGGTAATAGTTTAGTATTTTTACTAATGCCAGAAATACCTTTCTCTTGTTTACTTATAATATTCATTTTGTAATACTAAAATTTGATACAGGTAAAAAAGTTACTTTTATGAAAATGCAGGCCAAAATTATATTGATTTAAGCAATGAATTTACTGTCCAAACTATCATTGTCTTTAGCCAAGATAAAATAATATTTCTTTCGTTGTTTTTCCGTTAGTTATGTGTGATAACATAAAAACTTTGATTTTAAGATAAAAAATCAAGTTTCTAAATATCTTGATAATGTTACTTATCAAGCTGTTCCTTTTCAGAATCTTATCTGCCTTGATTGATAAACCTGAAGTTGGTCCGTACATCATTGAACATGTGATATTAGATATTTTCAGGTAAGCTTAAATTCAATATTATTGTTAGTGTATTAACATATTGGGGACGTTGCCGTTTCTACAACTAGCATAGTTATATATGTTTTTATGCATAGTTATATCTGGGTTGGATACCTCTTGGGTTTGATAAGGCTATATTATATTAGGTACAAAGATACTAACATCGCAACATTTACATATCCATACATAGTCAATTAATCATGGTGTAAAAACAAAACGAATATTGATGCAGTTAATTGAAGTTAGTTATATTATGTCATTAGTTAAGACTATTAAAAATGTAATGATGTATGCATATTGAATATGGTATGAGTTCCAATATTATATTGTTTTGTATTGCAGGCTTCTCTATCTGATGTCAGGCAAGGGTGAAAGCCTTGTCCTGGATGCCTCTGGCGGTCAGGAGGAGAGGAAACATGTTGTGCCTCAGGAATTAATAAAAACTGCCAACCTGCTGTTCTCACAGCTTGAAACCGGTTATGTCTGGTCCGTGTGTGAGGCCAAGTTTAGCTCTGCGTGTCAGATGCAACATAATAATTCCTCCAACCAGTATTTAAACAATTCCAGTTATTTGGATAGAACTTTATCAGGCAAAACAGAATTTAATGTTCTTTTTTTATGTTAATGAATAACGCAGAAAAAGTGTTTTTTTTTATATAACATTTAATTTTCATACTTTCTTACCTAGTTTAGTCTTGTATTTACTTTTTTTTGCTATAAGTCAAATAACAAGTTTGAAATTCTGTTGCAATTGATTCAGATTTTAGCGGTGGATCTGTGCATCCTATTGGATGCGAAACAACTGATATTAAAGAGATTTGTACATTGATTGATCTTCTATTAGATATTGTTTCCATAGAAACTTATGCAGGAATGTTTCTTCTAATTCATTAACTACATATTGATAATAAATGTGAATTTTTAAATATAATCTCTTATATATCTTTTAGGGTTTTTGACCTTCTATTTGTGTTACCTTAAGAATAAGATGAATAATTTGAGAATGTTCACCCTTTGCATGTAATTTAATCTTCCTACGACAAGGTTGTAAATATATTTTACATAATTCAAATGAAGAAATCAAAAATATTAAATATACTGCACTTTACTATATAAATTGGGGAAAGAGATTCAACTAGGTTGGAAAATATATACCCCTGGCCTGCGACTAATACGTACATAACAGCCATGAATAAAAGACGGACCCATGGTTTTCGCGGTTTTAGAAATCTTAAGTAATTTAAATATTTATTAGAATGCATTTTTACAAAAAAAATAATTAAAAGAAATATAATCTAATTCCTATAGAAATATCTGTGAAGCATCTTCCAAAATTATTCCAATCCATGGTGACCAGCATATCCCAAAACATCCAGAACCTGGATGGTAGCAGGCTGGCCACTGGACTGCGATCTGTCAAAAGAGTTTTGGAAAGGATAATGTCGGCCGTCAGTGTATGGGAGGAGAATAGGAGTGGAGGGGGAGCAGGAAGGGTTGATGACCGGCTACTGGATTCATCTGTGGATGAAACACAGGTCAGGTTATTTCGATATTGAATGTGGAGTGTCATCCACTTACGGGATTATACCCATTTAAGAAAATAAATATTTATTTATATTTATTTGATTAAAGCTATACCTATAAATTTAGAAGGATGTGTGTATTTGTTAAGTAACAATAGTTTTTCAGTTTATTATATGGAAATAGACCGTTGCCAAATTATAATATTACTTTAAAATATCATTTTTAGCTAATCTGGAGCCGGAGCCGTTTTTAACGAAAAATACGGATCCGGCTCCGGCTCCACCAAAAATGTTGCTGCTTTCGGCACAGGCTCCGAAACACTGTATACATTAATCAATTTAGTACTTAGTTTTTATCAAGTCTGATGCTATAAATAAGTGTTAAATAAGAAGTTTTCTATAACTTTGTAGCCCGAAGAAAATCCTTACATTCTAAATGATACTTAGAAATATACATTGTAAATTCAAAAAAGAGTTTAAGGTTACCAATTTAATACAGGAATAATACAAAAATCAAATGCAATGTTATTAATTTTAGGAGGCAATAGAGCTGATTACTTCTCATAAAGATAGTGAACCTCTTCATAAAAGGTATTCTCTCTCTACTTATCAGTAGCTTATCTTTGAAATGAATACCTACGGAAAGTTAAACTTTTTTTGGGTTGGGGAGGTGTTGTGAATTTTTTTCTTACAACCTACAAGAGAATTAACCCCTCCCCATATTGTAACTTTTTATCCACCCACAGTAAAGTCTTGGGTTTGTTGTAACTCATCAAATAAAATATTTATTTTGTGTTTAGTTATTATGGTTTAATAAGAAGCTGCGCCCCTGCGTACACATCTATGTTTCTCAACCTTGTTCAATCAACCATCTTGGAGACAAGGAAACGATACTTCAAACAGTCAATCATAAATACCTGAATGTATTAAATTTTGAAAACTTACAAAACATGTAATGTTGTGTTTATTTGTTCAATATAGAATTGTGCCTTGAAATAAGAGACTTTATTACCTATCTAAAAGCAAGAAAATAATGTGAATATGTAAATTTTTTTCAACTTAGAATTTACTTTATTTTGGTAGATGTTATTTTCCAGTTTAATAAAAGTTGTTGAGATAGCTTTACAGACTATGGTATTTCTTCATAATGCTGATGTAAATATACTTCAATGGTGTTAAGTATTGCTTGTTGCTGCAGGACTGAGGACTGGAGCTCCATCTTATTCTCCAGCAAAGTGACACAAAAGGGTCAGGAACACATTCAAGATGATAGCCTTTCAAATATTCTTAACAGATTTATGCAAGGTAATGATTTAGGACAGCTAACATTAGATTATGACAAAACTCACTCACTTTGTCATTATTGGAAGCTTGAATTCTGAAAGCATAATTTGAATTAGATCTCTGTGATACACCCCATAATTGACACGTGACATAGACAAATAAGATGACACTCGCACGTCCTTGTAGATAATGTAGATATTCTGTGACTTTATGACTTATGAAGAAGCAGCTGTTTGTATCTTTGCTATATACACTTATGACTAATAGGCTTTGTATATCGAACAGCTGATTGTGCTTTGTACTTTGATTTGATCATTTGATGACTGTTCAGGTTCAATCTAAACATGAACATTATTAATGATTAGCGTAACCATTATTGAGATCGTGTGCGACAAACAGACACATATCATAAACTTTTCAGTGATTAAAATCTGAAAAAAGCCGAGAAAAGTTGTACCTATTAGATTTTTATGCAAGATAAATTTTTTAGCCGGTGCCTTCGGCACCTCGGGTCTAAAAAAACTGGTTTTAATATTATAATTTTACATTCAATATCCGCGGAAAGCTGTTTATAATACGATGCGAGAAATAACTATTATAATGTTTGAAAAATCCTAGAACGTTTTACTTAAGAGATATCCCTTTAGGACCTCTGTCCTTTTGGAGGTTTGTCCCCTTAGATGGTTTGTCCCCTTAAGAGGTTTGTCCCCTTAGGAGGTTTGTCCTATTAGGAGGTTTGTCCCTCTAGGAGGTTTATCGGTGGACCTGTATACTTGATTAACAGGTAGCTTGTTCTATTCAGGCAAAGATCTGACCAATACAAGTGTATCATGTACAGAGAAAGTTGCCAGAGTTGTTCTCAAACATCTAGACCAAGATTATTTAACAGCTTTTAATGTGGCTTGTTCCGGTAATATTTTAATTTATATAAATGATTATATTTAACAAGGATGATAAAATCCTTAAAAGCTGGTAAGTCTATTTTTAAGTTTTCGTGACTTAATAATACATTACCCATTTATTGTTAGTTTGACTTTCTCAAAGCTTTTGATAGTAAAGTGATGGTTATTTTTATTATCTAAATGAGAAAGCATTTATGATTAGCGCTGAGTAATAAAAAATGATTTATAAATCGACAGGATTGCCCATAGTACGCTTTTTTATATTAAACTTATAAGATGTATATATGATTGATTTCAATTTTCTAAAATGTACTTAAATGTAAATTAAAACAATATGTTTATTGTTCTTACTAGGATTACTTGAACTATCTTCTATGCCAAAATTTGGAGGAGAGAGTGATGAAAAGGAGCCCAGCAATGAAAAAGAAGTTCCTGGATGGTTGCAAGGAATCCTGCTGTGCACAATTGTTAATATTACACAAGTCAACAAACAGGCATTGTAATTCTTATAATAGGCTTGAAAAAAAGGTTATATTTTTGAAAGTTTTTAGAAAACTAGGTGCTTTCACTCAAATCTAATTTTTAAAAACAGAAAACCCTTCCTCCTCTAGTATTAAATTGTAAAAAAAATGTTTCTGGCCCCTGCGAGACTAAAGTTAGCTTTTACCAAATGGGACCTATACCAAAAAAGGAATTTAAATATTTTTTTCTTCTAAAAGATACTTTTTGGACCAGTAGCGTTTTGAGGACTAATGAAGCCATATATTGCATCTGTTTATCATATAATTTAGACATGCTGGTCGCTATCATGCTACGTTTTAATGCACCAGTATTTGTAACGCTCATTGGAAAAGAATAACAAATGTTTCCTATCAGATGAATGATTTGATAATTCAACTGACAGCTGTATCTGGGCTGCTGGATTTATGTAGTCTAGCTGCCACGTGTCAACATACACAAGGTACTTTCTCAGTTTTTTAGTAGCGAAGCTACTCTATAATTTGAAATGTCCGTATGTCCGTCTTAGTTTGGGGGAAACGTGATTTTCTCGGCTCCTATAAAAGATAAATGGAAATGAAATTTTTTGAAAACATTCCCATTATCAAGGAGCACAATTAACTATAAAACATCAATGGCGATAGGACCGCTTTTTAGCAGGTTTTAGGCTATTTTTGTATTTTTCACATTTTTCTCCATATCTTTGGTGTTTATGGTCCGATTTCCAAAAATTTTTCAGTTATAGAATCAGAATTAAATTTTCTGTCGTTTCAAGAAAACAACTATGACGTTCAGACTGCCTTTAAGCAGGTTTTAGGCTATTTTTGTATTTTTCACATTTTTCTCTATACCTTTGGTGTTTATGGCCCAATTTCCAAAGTTTTTCAGTTTTATATATCAAAATGAAATTTCCTTTCATTTCAAGAACACATCAATGTCGGTCAGACTGCCTTTTTGCAGGTTTTTGGCTATTTTTATATTTTTCACATTTTTCTTCATATCTTTGGTGTTTATGGTCCGTTTTTTTTTTAAATTTTTGTAGTTAAAAATATCAAAATTAAATTTCCCGTTGTTCTGAGCATCCAGTATGTAATTTACTTTGACCGTCAGTCTGTTAGTCATAGTACTGAAATATAAATAAATATTAAGAAATTAAAAACAAATGTTGAAAAGGTTTCGTGATTTTTTCCTAATTTACATGCTTTTGTCAACTAATATCTAAATTCTTATTTAATTGTTTATGCTTCGCTACTTATGGATTTTGTCATCCTTGTTTATTTATATAAACACTTTCAAATTAATTTTATTTAATTTACAAAATTTTTACAAAATGTAAAGCGCTGACGTCAAAGTTTATATACATTTTACGTCACAGTTTTAATTAAATTTGGTTTTTGAAACAGATTTTTGACTAATCGGGGATTCAGGGATAAGGCAATGAATGAGAGATTAATACCTAAAATTTCCTCTTTGTAATGTCACAAATATTGGACGAAAACTTGGGAGCGAAGGGGCTCGCTTATCGCCGAACCAATGTAGTTATCCTTTAAAGTGAAGCTTCTCATAGGTTCAGAGTTCGATTATAAATATTTTTGTGAATAATACCATTACCATCCCAAGAGAAATCACCCTTAGGCCTCAAGGGGCGCAGCCCTTAGTTCATAATAATTTACATTTGGTCAAAAACCCAAAATAGTTTGATTGAGGTTTTTTATTCATGTTACTTTTTAAGGTAACCATCAGCATACAGTTTCTGTTACTGTACCTTTGGACCCGTTACTGAAGAAGAATCATCTGCGGTAAGGTTTTTTTTACTGCTTCGTATAATGAATAGATGTAATGAAAATTTAAAGGTTCTTTGTCTCTTTTATTTGCTGCAAGATGCGAAGGCTAAGGCCAAAACAAAACCGATTTTTAATATTTTTTTTGTGAAAAATTTTCTACAATACGATACCTGTGTTTTCTTATGGCTCAGAACTGGTTCTAATCAAGTGGATATTAATCAGACTCAAAATAACCTTCCATAAGATATTACTGAACGCAAAACAAAATCAGCTAAATTTGTTGAGATTATGTTTATTACTTTTTTTATTTGTGAGCTTTTGTGAATTCCCCCCTCCCCCAGGCAACTAGCTATATTAACCGGAAAGTATAGCCAAATTGATCCAGTGTGGTTAGTAAGATCTTAAACTTAGACAGACAAAATCATTTGAAAAAAAATATTTTAATGAGAATATTTTTGTCAGGATTCTTCTTGAGGAAACGTCAGTTGTTTACCACATAGCTGAGAGTCTTTGGTGTTATCTTGAGACAGCTCCTTCTATGTATCATCCACAATGTATACATCTTCTACACAGGTATGTTTTATGTTGTTTTTACTTTTTATGTGCCTTTTTAATTTTGATATTATTTTGAGTCTACGTAGTTGTACTATGTGCTTCGTTAACTTCCGATACGCCGCCATAATAAATACTTGTTCAATGTAAAAAAATCTTTCAAAAGTAAAATTCTTCTGCTTGCAAATATTTAGGATTTATACTTATTAAAGGTATTTTTACGTCCTTTAATTATTGACAAATTTTACTTTGAGCTCAAACACTAAATACTAATAAATAATAAATGTTGTATTCCTACAGTTGGCTGTAGATCAGTCTTATATGTACACAAGAGTACTAACTATAGCACATAAACACTTTAAGACCTTCAAGGTTTCTTGTTATATTAAAGGCTATTGGAGCTGTCACCTGACGCAGCAGGCGTGGAAAATGTGCTGGCCGGCAGCCTGGCTTCTCCCAGCTTGTTGGCCCCCAGCCTAGCGGCTGCTCCGAATAATCTCATTGCCTCTCAATGTTCAGATTCGTCTGTCAGTGTATTTAAAAGATTTGCACAGGTGCCATTTTCTTCTATTTAATCAAATATATAATAATAAATATAACAAGGATAACAACATCATTCATAAAGGCGGAGCTCATCAAACCAGATAGTCTGGGACAAATGAACATAAACAAATATATTGCACGATAGAATTATGCAAGGCTTTATTTTAGAGTTTCTTAGCTTATGTAAATATGTGTTATCATTACAGAAATCACCATTGTAATACTCAAATCAGAATATTTCTAAATAGTAAAGCTTAGTTTAAAATTAATATATAAAAGAGCACTTAAGATTAAGTATAACATTTAGTTTTGGCATCTGTCAAGAGATTTGAGTACAAGACAGAGAACCATGGACTTGTGCCTTTTAAAAATGGTGTCAGGTAAATTTACTTTGAACTAGGCCTTTGGAAATAATGTCAAACACATAATTAAGACATAAGAATGTCTCACACTACTGTAGAATATTATAAAACTGAAACCGCAATCTGTAAATACAATGTTTATTTTGAACCTTATTTTTTATTTAACTCAAATTATTCATTTTTTAGGTCTTTGTTCCCGGGCCAGTTCTGTCCGTGTTGTGTGTGAAGTATGGGTGGAGCATGCCCTTATTCGTGGGGATGCGGGCAGGCTTCTAGAGACTCTACTACTAGCTCTTCTAGGTAAAATTAAACTTTATTGGGTAAAGTGGGCCAGCTAAGATGATTAAATAAAGTAACTCTAATTTTTATATGATTCGATAAAAATATTTTTTATTTTTTTTGAAAATGTTCTTTTGAATTAAGAATGCTATACCTATATCTATGACGTTTTCACGTTTTAATGTTTTAAATATTTTATGTTTAGACCCCTCTACTGCTCGACTGTCCATACTTCACTGGACCCCAGCAAATGAGCGGAGCTCCTCTGTAACCCCGAGGCCACAAATAAGAAAAACTGAAAATTGTTTGGAGGTCAAAGTCTTTTTATACTTCTTTAGATAAGACTGTGTATTTAATTCCGTACATAGAGCACAATATCAAATAAGAAAATCCAAGTATTATTGCAAGAGACTACAGCCCCTTCCTAAATATGTAATATATAAAATTAGTATTAGGTGGTAGATGGGGATTTCTTTTGCAATATTTTTTCGTTTGTGTGTTAATATTTTCTAAGTTTATTATTAAAGTTTTAATTTGTTTTCTCTTAAAGGAAGAAGAAACCTGCACAGGATTCCCATTTTCGCTGCTTGGTGAAGGATTTGTGAATCCATTTGCTTTGGTCAACTCTGAATCTGAATTTAATGCTGACCCTTGCAGCGATACTGCCAGTCAACATGCCAGGTAAATCATTTCACAAAATAAAAGTTGATCTTAAAAGCTTTGAAAACAATCAATTTTCCTCTTAAAACGAATGGATTAAAAATGATTGGTGAGGAAATGGCGGTACAACCACTTGTAACATGTCCAAACTTTTTAACCAATAATTTCATTCTACATCCCTTAAGATTAAGATTGCCTGTGATTAGTAGGTTGATGACTCCAGTAACAAATTCTGAGAGTGGAAGTTCCCTGTACCAGTCAAATATCTGGCAGGACGAAAATTCACCCACCACTTCCAGAACTAACAAATTTACCAACAGCAAAAGGTATTGAAAAAAAAAGATTTATTTTATGACTTTGATGTTTGTTTTTTACTTTGCAATTTCAGTTTTTTTCGTTGTAAGACTAAAAAAATGTACCTAATATTGACAACTTTTTTTTTGTAGATTTGATCAGAAATTGTTAACAAATTTGAATGATAATTTCTTTTATTTGCTAGGAATTCATCATCCCGTAATTTGAGCTCCCTGGAGCACCAAGAAGCTGATATCATTGTTGCCCATCTTCTAGATACAATCATGGATAGAGTTGTCGGACAGGTAGTTTTTATTTTATTTATATAATGATATAGTTGACTAGCGGCCATGCCTCTTGATTGAAACTCCCCTTTAAATATTGGTTTTAAAAAGAAAACTTAAAAAATATATACCTATATTTTTTGGAGGGGGATATATTTTTCTAGGGGTGATTTCTCTTGGAAGATTTAATGTACTCTCCCCCAAATATATAGTTCCAAATTGACATCCTGCATCTTTCATATATAGTTAAAAGCAACTAATTCTCAATGTGTTAAGGTGTTTATTTTTGTTAATTAATGTACTTTAGACTTTAGAAAAGCATTTGTCAATTAACCTCTTAGTTACTTATCATTTCCAAACTTAAAGTTTAGCAATGAAATTATTTTAACTTGGTGATTTAAAAGCATAGCCTAAAGTTGATTAAATTCTTTCAGGAAGCATTTTTACTTCGCCTTGAAGAACTTAGTTTTCCCTCAGCAAGAGATTCGAGTTCAGGTCTGTAATATACAATTGTGTAATTTAAATAGTTTTAAGTATTTGATTAATTTTTTTTGTAATTTATAGTTCATTTTAAATGAAGATAAGTGTGTTGTTAATGATTTAAATTTATTGTTCAAAATGCCACCCTTTCAATTTATTAATGAATGTTCGGTCAGCTGTTTTGAGACTGAAAACTGCCAAAACATATTTAGATTATGTAAAACTGGCTTTGCAAGCTTATAAGAAACTTAACATTTCTCTGTAATATTTAAGTAGCATCTATTAAAGATGGTATGGAACGAGATGAAGTTGACGAAGACGACATATCATCTCATCATGAACCTGATCCCCTGCCCAGCAGCATCAGTCACACCGAGTATGGTAAAGATGGACGTCATCACCTGGATAAGTCTGTGTCTGAGGGAAGAGATGAGTCTGTACATCCCCTGCATTCTCATATTCTTCTCTACAGTAATCCTATTGATAGTAGGACTCTTCTGCATTTCTTAACAGTAAGTTTATTTATACTTTTTAAGACGTATCTAGCTTTTTTTATATTGAACACAAGAAATAAAACAAATCTCCCATTCAATACCAGTATTAAAAAATAAAATTGCCAACCGACGACCTTTATCTGTAAATAAAAAAAGTTTTATAACGGCTAACGTTTGGCTTATGTACTTTAAGACCTTAATTTTAAACGTGCTTGGTTTTGATAATAAACGGAACACATACGAAGTATAGGACTAGTTACACAAGAAGCTAATTTTGTTTTTTGCTTCTATTCAAAATTATTATGATTCAGGCTTTAATGAGAATCCTGAAAATCCAGCCACAGCTTGGAGTTTCAAGTTTGGCATCAACTGGTGTTGCTAGCCCTTCATTAGTTAGGTAATCATATTATTTCAAGAATATGGATAAGAAAATATTAATAGTATGCCTATTATCATATAATGTGTGCCTTTCAATATAAAATATGTTAAAATGAGACAGATAAAGTGTGAAGGAGGCTTTAAGTTTATTATAACATCAAATACACTATAAAAAAAATATGAAAAAAATAATTGTAAAGAAATATATTTCAGGGGAGTTCAGTTAATCCAGTTGTTGGCCAGGCACAAACGCTCCATCCTGGGCAAAGGATTCTCAGCTCCAGTTTCTGGTGAAAGTGTTGCAGGTAAAATAAAATCGTTAGAACCCAACCGTTGTCCAACACTTTGATTTTCCGTTTAATATTAGGGGAATGCCTTGGCCTAAAAGAAGTTGATGATTAGGTTGTCTTCTGGGTGATGCTTCACCTAATACCTAGAGTCTATAATTGATGTCTAACATAAAAATGAAGTGGCTAATACTGGTATAATCGTTTACCATGAAAGTTTAGGTTTACTACTTAGACTAAATTGGTTGTCTGAAGGATGTTTAAATTTATGTAAAAGTAAAGGGCCTATTAACTGTTAAGGTTTTAAGTTGTAAACCTAACCTATTTACTATGATTATTAAACTTTTTTAGGGTACAGATCAGCCATGCTGCTAGAAGTTGTACTGACCATAAACTTGTACTTTATCAGATCTTTCTATCCACATTTGCCAGGATTATCCAGGTACACTTTTAATACATTATGAATAAAGTAGTTTGTCGCCATTTTCTATCACAATCGGATCAACATTATTTTAGTTTAATGCTGAAGAAATGGGTAGTGTATTTTAAATTTTTTTTAAATTACTTTTCTTTCTGTAGTGTATAGGGGACTTACTTTAAATATTCTAAATCACATCATTATGATTTTGGGATGTAATTTTCTTATGTTAATAATGTTTAATTTATTGTTATAGGGAAGAAGTACTTGGAAACAGAGAATTACAGTTAACTGCTTCGCAACTTATAAATCAAGTAAACTTTTCTAATTGCAACAAACTTTATTTATTTATTTTGTTTTATGTAATTGCCTTTTTTATTAACACTAATGCATTTTAACACTATAAAATGATTTTATAGGTATTAAAATTAAATAGTATGTATTTACCTACTGTTATTTATAGCATAGAATTATTTTTTTTTGTGAAATAAATTTTTTTTAGGTAATTACAGAGTTGATCCTTCTAGTCAATGAAAGTGGAAAACCCTTTGCCCTCTTCCTGGTGGATATATTTAGGTACATTTTTTTTTGTTTAAGTCTATTCTTCGAACCAAACAAAAAACCCCTTCACATAGTTCCCAAGTTTTGGGTTGGTTTTAAGCTATTTTTCTGCCACCTACATACCTCCTCCTTCAAATGCAGAGCCTCTAGTTGCTAGGAGCACAACTGCTAGTGAAATATCAAATTTTTAATGTGTCTAGTCGAATTAGGCTGTATTTATGTTTTTGAGTAGACAGCTTTTCTTCCCTCTCTCTCTTTTTATAAATAAGGTTATAAGTAGCCAAGGGGAAACTAATCTAACTTTAATAATTATAAATTTCCATTAGCCTTAATTAATAACTGATTGTTTCAGGCGAATAAAACTCCAGAAAGTGATATTACACACAGTGCTTTCATTAGTTCATAGTGTGCCAAAACAAAACATTGTTACTAGTCAAATTCTAAGGTAAACTTAATTTTTATTTTAAAGGAAAATAACTCCCAAGAGAAATTGCCCCTAGAAAAAAACAATCCCCATAATTTCCTTCTTTTTGTTTTTCTTTTTAAATTAAAAATGGAGGTGTTTGGTCGACTTCAATCCCATCTCCCCACTTTAAATGCTCCTTGGAGGATTCTAGAGCCGCTGATATACATTATAAAAATATTATATATTTTGTAGATTGAATATGGGTGATACTTCTGGTACAAGCAACAGTGTTAACTCTGATGCATTCCAGGTTAGTTTTATCTGTGTTACTCGATATACATTGTGTATTTAGATTCCTGGAACGGCTTAACTGCTTTCATTATGATAGCATTTTCAGTCTCTTATATGTATAAATTGCAAGTATTTCAGAAATCATTGAAATTAAAGTTTTCGTTTTTGGTTGAAAAAACTGGAATTAATAATTTCAAGCAAAAACATACAATTAATAATATATTTAGGTTGAAATTTTGAAGTTGGTAGTTTCCTTAGTGATGCTTGAGGAGGTTGTTTTTCAAAAGGTAAGCCACTGACAATGAAGTGTTATTAGAAATTTTCTATGAAACTTTTTTAACAGTAGCATATTATTACAACAGCTCTGACTATCCAGGGAATCTAAATGGATAAGATAATGTCCGATAAATTAATGTAGACACCCCAATGATCATACACAAAATTATCCCTTCTGCAGATTACAATTTGTGGTTAAAACGTTTGGACACCCAACTTAATGAACCAAACCAATCAAAATTCAATAAAGTCCCCAAAGGTGTTAGGCCGATGAATAATAAAACGTTATTATAAAACTTTTGGGACTAGTGTAATGAACAGCCTAATGTCCCTTTCCCTCTCTGCTGATTACCCCCGCCTCTACGACTTCCTGGCATTTGAAAAAATTCCATCTTATTTAATAACTATTGTTTTTATAAAGAACTAGCGGCTGCGACCCTAGCAAATAGGGGCTCTGTAGTAAAAGGGACATTAAAGGGGGGAAAAATAACATTAAAAATCCCCATGCTTAATTTTAAAAATGAAATAGCCTAAAACCATAGTTGGACCTATGTGAATCTTCCCTTTAACGGATACGAAAGATATGGTAAGTTCTGTTGTTATGAAGATCTTTAGCTAATTTTGAACTTAAACGAAGACTTGGCTTAACATCATAGTTAGTGAAGTTAATGAGATAAGATTTATATTATTCACATATAAAAAAATACTACCTACCTATATATTTCATTTTGGAATTTAGCAATGAATCTAATTAAACAGTTATCTAACCTGCTAATATTAAACGGATACTTGAATTTAAATATTCATTCAAATTTTTTTTTAAATTCTGAATATCAAATTAATGAAGATTCAATAAGAATGTAGATTATAGGTTTTAAAACTAAGATTAGTGAAATAGCTTAAAATCGCCTCAGGGTCATTTGGTATAAAATTTGAAAAGCTTTACTTAATTTGTTCAGCTATTATCAAGATCTTTAGAGACAGCGGATGGACGGACATACAGATAAACAAACATAGTTGTACTTTGTATTATAGCTACTAGCGGCTTCGCCCCTAGCCTGTAGGGGCTGTGCCCGAAGAGGTAATTAAAAAAATTCAGTATTACTGGTACAACAACCATCCGTTAAAAAATTGGGGGGTTGGTTGTTTTTTTGGGGGGTTGTGGGTGTCCCATCCCCCAAGAAAATAGCCTAAAACCACCATAGGACCAGGACGTATATTCCCTGAAGAGTAGAATCCAATCGGTTCACTAGTTACCGAGATCTTAAGGGACGGACGGACTAACGGACAGACGGACTGACGGACTGACGGACAGACGGACAGACAGACAGACATTATTCTACTTTGTATTATAGATGGTAATATTGTTTCTCGTATTCATTTGAATCCGGTGGATAGGAACCGGTTCTCATGAATACGAAAAAACTATGTCTAGCATCGTATTATATCCAGTTTTCTACGAATATAGAAATGTACAATCATAAGATTAAAACCAGTTTTTTTAGCCGGTGCCTTCGGCACCACGGGGCTAAAAAAACTAGTTTTAATCTTATAATTGTACATTCCATATCCGCGGAAAGCCGTTTATAATACGATACGAGAAATAACTATTCTCGTATTCATTCGAACCCGATTAATATCCGGTGGACTAGAACTGGTTCTCATCCATACGAAAAAAATATGTATCGTATTATATCTGGTTTTCTACGAATATGAAAACTGGTTTTAATCTTAAAAGTGTACATTTTTATATCAGCGGAAAGTTGTTTATAATACGATACGAGAAATAACTATTCTATCGAAATTTTTGCTTTATCTGTAATAAAATATTGCAAGGATGATGAATTTAAGTGGGCGGTTAAAGATATTTGAATATTTGAATTTTAATTTGTTCATGTTTCAGATACT
Source organism: Acartia tonsa (assembly GCF_053477335.1). Taxonomy (NCBI): domain Eukaryota; kingdom Metazoa; phylum Arthropoda; class Copepoda; order Calanoida; family Acartiidae; genus Acartia; species Acartia tonsa. The sequence goes on from NC_137263.1 coordinate 37,910,236, forward strand.
TCAAATATTTCAACAAGTTTTTTTTTGTAGAGTTAAATTTTAATACCATGCAAATAAAACTACTTAGTACCTATATATTTAATTAATTTTTAGTTTTTAGCATCAATTCAAGCAAAGCTCAACTTAACAGTTTCGAGGGTCGAACAAGCATTAATAAACCTTGAAGGGTTAGAAAATGGGAAGGCAGGCATCCCAAACTTTGATTTGATGAGGAGCGTAGTAAAGTAACGGCTGGAGGCTCAGGCGTTAAACCGTTTTTTGCCTATTTTCAGGGCAAATTCATTATTAATTACGTAGGAATCAACTATTTAAAACATATTTTTGGTTTAATTCATGTTAAATGATAGAACCGTTTGATAACATTTTTGAAGCGGCAAAGAGTATTATGTGGAGATAGGTTTTGTGACTAATTTGCCCCTAAGATAGCCAAAAAATGGCAAAACGGCTGAGCCGTTAGCCGTTACTTTTTGTTCGATTTAGGGAAAATAGACCTACCAAGGATTACTCATGCAAAATTTCAGATCGAAATTCTAATTGTAAGTGTCATTTAATCATTGATTACGAGATGGTTGTATTAACCCTCCTTTGATCTTCAAATCGTGGTCGATCTTGATAATGTATATCTTCAAATTCTTATTTGTAAGAATATCAGAAAGTAAGTCGTCCATTTTGACAAGGTTGATTTTTTTTCTATTTTGACCTCACATTTTACATATTTTGTACATTTTTTCTGATTTTTAGAAACACGAGGAGGGAGACCGAGGTCAACATCCCCCAGTTGTATCAACCATCATGAAATATCATCCAGGCAACAATGTCTTAATCATTTCCTGGACTGTCAACATGACAGCTCAATTCCGAAATTAGCTCACTCTAGTTCTAAGGGTTCTCGAGTAACCACCCCCCCCCCCCCTGCCCAAACCATTGTAGTGCACATCCTCCTTTTACTACCTAATAAAAGCATCCTAAAAAGTAACATTTAATTTTAAAAAAACCATAGAAATAATCGATTTTATGTCCTAGTTTATTTAGTAATGATTAACATTGTGGTAAAAACGTAGAATTTCCGTTTGCTGAGCAGCCGATGTTGTTGGCAGCTGTCTTATCAGCTCTCAGACAACCTCATCTCAGGAATAACATTTAATATTGATGATAAAACAAATATTTTTCATCACGTTATCTTATATGTTGGCTCAATAACTTTGGGTACTTTTATTAAAATTAGATTGTTTTGTTCTAAACTAGCAGTGTCCAATTTTTTTCTACTGAATATTGTAATCAGCTCAGGGCATAATTTTGTATATCATCATTGAGGGTGTATATCAATTACTCGTCAATTGTTATATTTCTAAAGATCCATACTTATAAAAAAATATTTCAATATTTTATAAAAATGTTAGGGATATTCATTCACACTGGAACAATCTTGTCATTTCTTGTCTTCCCTTCTTTGGTTCTAGTCTTACTCGGGTAAGAAATATATTTTCACAATTTTATATGAAAATTTATTAAAGCTGCTATTTTACTTGGATTGTATTTTTAAAAAGTATAATCCTGGTTAGTTTTAACTTAGTTTTATATCCAAAAAAAACATTAACATTAACAGATGAACACAGGGGCGTCCAAGCTTTTTTATTTGGGGGGTGTAAAATTTTGTGGGGGGTAATCTTTATTTCATAGAGGCATAGGCATTTTTTTATTTGGGGGTAGGGGGTAATCACCCCTTTACCCCCCCCCCCCTTGGACGTCTATGGATGGACAGTAAACAATTTGATTAAGTAAGCAAAGATTTTAAAAAATAATTAAGTGATGACAATGAGAGAAAGAATTGTCTAACTTTTTTGCGGTTTTGGTAAACAATTCACTCCTAGAGTGTGCAATTGCATTTAATGTTATGGACCTTTATGCAGGTGTAATGTAAAATATATATGCATTTTTTATAGGTTGTAACAAGTGTGTGTGGACAGATATGGGGCAACCTGGAAAATATTGCTCACCAGGCTATTACTGTAAAATCTCACCTTGATGATAATACAGAGGAGGGTTGTGATGATGTTATTGAAGATTCTACTCCAGCAAGCATCAACATGCCTGCCTCCAGTGACTATGTGCTTATGCAGCTAGAATCACTTGGACACATCCTGTCATACTGTTTGTTGGACACTGGTCAAGCTGGTGGCCTGGCCACTGCATCCTCTCAATCCTCTCTGCCCTCAATCCACAGTGCTGTCGCCAGCTTTGTTCATATCCTTGACGCTAAGACAAGAAAACCACCTGCAAATAAAGAGCATATTTTGGCTGCAAGACAAAGTTTGTTGTCCATGACCCCGCGGCTGATGGTGGCCCTGACCAAACTATGGAATGCTGCCTCGGACGCGAGCACTGTTTGGCTCGTTGGCAGCGGTAAAGCGGTTAAGGGAATGATTCTAGAACTCTTATCGCCACTGGCAAAAGTACACCCAACCCACTTCTTGTCGGCACTCTCAATTGCACGTTGGGAGTTAAATGAGAGTGGCGGCGTTGAAGGCACACGACTAATTCAGCTAGTCTCATCGTTAAAGATTTTCCCCATGACAACAGTAATTTCAACCCTGCGTCAGGTTATCAAGTCTCCACCATCTATTTCTGGTAGCCTGGGTCACAGGCTGGAGGTTTATGCCATGGAGTTTCTTTCTGCTTATTTGTCAAGTCTAAACCAAAATATTCTTGCTGAAGCCTGGGGCAGCCTCAAAGATTTATTGAAGGATTGTCTGAGCCTGAAACCTGCTTCTGTTTTTCTGGGACTGGAGATTCTTCATCAATCTGTGACCAGAGATATTCTTACAAATATGGACAAGAAAGAAATAAGGTATACTGATCATTGTTTTTATTTTTCATGGACATTTATTAAGGAACAATCATCTAAATTTAAGTTTTATAAACACGTCTTCTTATTCGTTGACTCCAAACCTTGGGTACTTTTTATTAAATCCTGATTAGTAGTTGGGTCCAAATTAGTGGTGTCCAAAAATTTTAACCAATAATTTCAATCTACAGAAGGAATTATTTTGTTTATCATCATTATGGGTGTATATCATTGCTTTATTCCTTAAAATCCTGAAATAAAGAGAAATGAAATTCCTCATATTGTTATTATTTTATCAGGGAGATTCAAGAAATGGCGGGCAAACTGATCGAGACTGTGTCCGGACTTGGAGGTTGCATGCTCGAGGCCGGCACATGGCTCAGAGGAACAAGAACTGTTAAAACACAGATTGAGGTAATATTTGGATTTGCCGACGGTAAACTAGCTAATGATTATGATTTAACAGCTCATACTAAACGTTAAAATAAATGGCACCTAGCTGCTTTGTAAGGCACAGGACATTCAAAGTTTAAGTAGGGGGAATGCCTTGGCCCCAAACATTCGCAACTCATTACCATGCACAGTTTGGATCTCAAGACAAAGATCGTGCAATCAAAGAGTTGGTTGTCTGCTATATTTTGTAAAGAGGGTATGAGGCTGAGGTCTAAGAGTCTAGCCTTGAGTTGACAAGTTGACAGTTAAGTCCAGGTGCAAATCACCCATACGACATATTCACATGATATAACAGGAAAATAAAAAGAATCTTGAATTCATTGCTTAATGGGAGCTGCAAATATTCTTATTTTCTGTTTAAACTTGTTAGGTAGATCGTTTTACAAGAAATTTATGTTTACTTACTAATTAAAACCTGATATTATTTATATAAGGTAGGTACAACGTGGGTGCTTTATTTAATTTTAAATAATCTTAACTGTTTTCCTAATTTGTACTTGTATTTCTAAACATTTAAAAATAACGATTGTTTTTATCACAACTAAATTAAAACAAGTCAAATGAGAACTCCCTCAATTAAAAATAAAATATATTTTGGTGATGAAGAGGTTTTGACACACCTCATGGGGTAAGCAAACAAAAAAACTATCCCCTCTAATTTTAAAGTTTTTTTTATCAAAAGTAAGGGTTCGGGGTTTCATTACTCGATAGGTACTTTGAGGGTAAGCAACCATTGCCTTCTCAGGTAAAAGAGCTTGTTGTTTTTTGTTGTCTCCAAAGGGATAGTTTCACGAAGTGCATTTAAAAAAAAATAGTGAACTTTAAGTTTTTTCTATTTTAAATAACGTAGTAGTGCATAATATAAAGTTATTGATTAAAATTAAGAGATTTTACCAGGGATTTTCCTTAAAAAATAAGTTTTTCATTTTTATTTTCAACTTCGTTGCGTGTTATATATGGCAAAAACTTTTTTGTCATAAATACAACTTTAGATAGCATTTACTAGTTAATAGAACTTTAAACTTTTTACACAACAAAATACACATAACAACAAAGAATGACCAATAAAATATTCAGTATGGTACTTAGAGTAGTGATCTTTTTATATGTCTTAGTAGAATATATTAGGCATTTGATAGATATGATTGTGATAAAGAATTTTAACATTGACCTGACCAAACTTTTTTTATTTGACAATTAGGGTGGGCCCATTTCATCCTTTTTTTAGATTTTACTGTTATCATAAGTTGTGGAAGTCATATATATGTATGATAAGCCCCATTCAAGTTTCAAAAGTAACTTGGCTCTTATGGCTGCCGGCGCGCGGGGGGTATAAATAGTACCCACCCCCTTATAAACCCAAAAATTGAAATTCCTTCAAACACAGGCATGTTGCATATCAAAATGACCGCATTGAAATGCTGATTACGAATCTGAAAACCGTTTTGAAAAATATTTCTCCTAGTTCGAATAAGATCTCATTAAGTACCCAAAAACAGCTGATTTAGTCAAAATTGTTCATTTTAGTAGGTTATTTGAAAATTATTTCAGACTGAATCATTATTTCTCAAAACGAATTTCAGATTTGTAATCAGCATTTCAATGCGGTCATTTTGATATGCAACATGCCTGTGTTTGAAGGAATTTCAATTTTTGGTTTTATAAGGGGGCGGGCACATTTTATACCCCCGCGCGCCCGTTGTTTTTGGATTAAAAAACCTCTTTCAAGTTTTACAGGGTTTTATATTGGCCCAGTAACCCTTTCTAATGTCTACTAATGTGAAATTCCAAAATCGACCCACCCTATTGACAATATCTAAAAGAGTTAGTGATTTGCAACATAAATTACATGAGAATGGTCTTTTTATCAGGGATAAGGGATGGGAAACGTAGGAAAATATTATTTCAGGCCTATTTCAAGCCTAGGCCTATTTCTAGCCTAATAAACCAGTTTTGGGATAGCGCAGTGGTTCGTATAAAATGCTAATGAAAAAGCTGTGTGTGTGTGTGTAGATAAAGTATAGAATCAAATTCAGGTAGCTAGTTTAAAGTAAAAAACATAACTTTTTATAAACCTATATATTAATGGCTTTTGTTAAAATGAAGTTTTTTCTCTCCCAAAATTTTTTATCTTTTACTTTGGTAATTTGAACTGTCAGAAAGCTATCGTTGGGTTTCTCTCAGACAGATTTTAGTTTGTATTATTTGCATTTTTATTAATGAGTAAAAATTTTATTTGAAAATTTCATTGCTAATTAAAATTCAAAATAAATAAATAAATATGCACTTGGGTAACATTCTATCAAGTTCTTTGGATACTATACTGGATATAATGTAATGATATATATGTACTGTGTTGTATTGTACAAAAATTAGGGTGAAGGTGTTGTATCAACTCCGTACTAAATTTTTAAAATTCAAAATACAACATCTAATTTATAAACTACCAAATGAAAATTCGTAGCTACCTTCTTTCCAAAAAAATAATCCTGTTATTTTTGTTTTTTCTATGTGGCCCTTTTTTAATGTTTAACTCTAAGCAGATTTAATAATTAAACTAATGTGATCTAACACCATTTATATTTATTTTTTCGTAGCAGACGAAATCATTATTTTTTCCAGAATTGTCTGCTTCTAAAATTTCCGCCATCTGCCAAATCACAGAACACTATTGGTTTAGAGCGGTAGCCAATATGAGCCGTCCGCCAGTAAGGTCATTAAATTAGGCAAATGGTAAAAGTTGCATGATCCCTTTCAAAACCAGGCCGAGACCTAATTTATGGCCAGGTTTCCTATCCCTTATCCCTGGTCTTTTTATATATATATATATGTTGTATGGTTAGTTGGTATTTCCGCGTGAGATAATGTGTATATTGTAAGTAAACCGGACGGTTTTCTTTATTTTTTTAAAAAGAATCTATAGAAAACCTGTCCTATAGTGAACCGGACGTTATTTTTTATGTTTTTTAAGTAACTTGTCCCAAGGTGAACCCCTGTTAAATTTTTTTTATAACTCTTGTGAAATACGTGGAAAAAGATTATCTAAAATTGGTGTTTTGGCTATACACATTTGGAAAAAATAGACCATTCTCATGTAATTTATGTGGCAAATCTCTTTAACTTTTTTCGATATTGTCAAATAAAAAAAGTTTGGTCTGGTCAATGTTAAAAATTCTTTAACATACAATCATATCTATCCAATGCCTAATATATTCTACTAAGACATATAAAAGTTCACTACTCTAAGTACCTTAACTCTTTAAATACACTTCATAGAACTATCCCTTTAAATTATTTAAGGATGTAAAAAGTGAAGAGATGTTGTCAAGTCAGCAGATACAAACAGCAGCTACAGCTCTGAACCTCCTGGGCAGGTTGATGGTCAATATCCTGGATATCATCTTTACTTCAGAAGAAAAAGAAAAGGTATCAAACTTGTTATAATACCAGCGGCTGCTCCCCTTTGCATATAGGGGCTCTGAATTTGAAGTGGGAAGATAAGCAGAAAATTAGCCTTACACCATATTAAGAAATAAAATAGCCTAAAATCATATGGAGACTGATTTGAAGCTTCCCTTATTAGAAGAACACAATTGGTTCTGTTATAGATATCTTAACGGACACACATTGTAAACACTTAGTAATACACTGAAGTAGGATTCGTGGTTGAATGAAACCTATCATTAAAATATTGTCATATTTAATGCTTCTAACCATGAGCTGCCTGTTGATGAAAGTACGTAGGGTTGTTTTGTATTTTAAAACAAACAGTTTATATTGAAATATTTTAGGTGCTACCATTACTTACAACAGTAATGTATAACACAGTTCCTTATCTAAGAAATCACACGAAGGTAAGAATTAAATATAATTTCAGGGAATTGACCATTCCATAATAAAAATCAAAATGATTGCTCTCCTCTCTTTCGTTTAATACAGGGTGGGAGAGATATTGGACTGGTACCAAAATTTTTGTAAACGGAGGTGGATTCTTAAAAACTTTTTGGCTCACTGCCTCACTAAAATTAGTAATGCTCGCTCAAAAGTTTTGTGAAAAATCCTCCAAAATCACATAAAAAATCTACAAAAATTAAATAAAATCATAAAAGGGTTATTAACATAAGATTTTGTTTAATTTTTGTAGATTTTTAATGCGATTTTTCACAACAAATTTTATTGAGCCTCACTGATTTTAGTGAGGCGCTGAGCCAAAAAGGTTTATAAGAATCAACCTCAGAGCTCTTATTCTTATATTTAAGTACTTTTATTACATCTTATTTGGATGATCCAAAGCTTGCAAGCACCGATTTAAATTCTAGATTGGGAATTTTGTTTATCATAATTGGGACTATTTTTTGGCTTTGTTATTTTTCTTAAGATCCCTGAATTAAATCCCTGTAGACAACAATAGCATTCTTTCAATTTGATTTCCCTAAACTTGAATCTTAAATCGAACAATTTAGCTATCAATTCGGGGATACAGGGTTTGGCCAATGATAGATAAATATTTGTATGTATATAGATAATATTGTGTATTGAATTTTGGTGAGGGATATGCTTTAGGAAATTCTATAATCAAAATATTTTGTCATTAGTATCATATCATGATTAAATCATATTTAACTAAATGTAAGAAAATGATCTTCGTCTGTTATTAATTCCTTTAAAAATCGGAAGGATTATTGTGTCAGATTGGACATCTATGGCAATTCTATTGTTCATTTTACTAATTTTTTATTTACATATCCTTATAACCCTAACTTTGTACGCAATGTCAGTTTAACCTAATTATTTTTTCCATTGCTAAATAATTACAAGTTTTTCATTGTTAAATATATTTAATAAAAACTGTCAAATTATTTTATCTAAATTAATTTTCTCTCTTATTTTCAAAAATTGTTAGTACAATGTTATTTTTTATACAATATACACTCATGATGTAAAAATAGTTTTAAATGCTTCTTCGTGTAAGGCATTATAATCTAAAAACATATTCCCTAATATTCAAAACTTATTTACTTTTAAATGACATAGAAATGTACCCCATACAGGATTACATCCATTTAACAATATAGTTTTTAACGAGGTTGAGTTAGATTAGGTTAGGTTTACTATAGTTAATCTAGGTTTATCCCTAAGTAAGTAGCCATGCTCACACTAGATTAATGCCCCTAAATGGACTGAGTGCTTGAAAGAAGTTTTATTCTGAAAGGTGAAACACATCTAGTTGTAATGAAAAGTATATTAACCCCTCCTTGGCAACAGTAGTTTAGGATGTATGTTTCAGATAAATAGTTTTACAAAACTTTATATTTTATCTTGTTTACAATGTGTTCCAATAAAACTACGTCATCCTTTATTTCTAGTTCAAATAAAACAAAACAATATTAATGGGTTAATAAGATAAAAAAGTAACTTTTATTATTATGTGGATAGATCTGGCGTCAGCGCCCCTAGTATTTGAATGGGAATGGAAAGCAGAAATTTAGCCTAAACTATTTAAAAATTAAAAAGCACAAAACTATCCAAGGATATCTGTAAACCTTCCATAAAATGAAAAACTCAATCGGTTAAGTAGTTATCGAAACATTAAATTACATAGGACATAAAAAAAAACTTACTACTTTTTATAATAATATTGATTTTAATATTTGAATAAATAAATCTTATAGAATATTAACATTATATTATATTATAAGAATTATATGCAAAGCAGTTAGACTTAAGTAAAGCGCTTAATAAGTTTGAAAAAATTTTACTCTTTATGATTTTTTAATGTAAGAATGTATGCAAAGAGATAGTTCACTAAAGAGTATTTAAATTAATGTACAATAGTTTATCAATAATAATTAATAACTTCGATAAACACTTCATATCATAATCTTATTATGTTAGTAATTAGCGGCTACACTCCTAGCATCAAGGAGCTCTGAAGGAGTAAGGAAAATTGGCTAAAACTTTAAAACCCAGATATAAATATCAAATATCCTTAAACCATCTAGGGACCTATAAGAAGCTTCCTTAAAGTGAATAACTCCATCGGTTCAGTAATTATAAAAACCTTAATTACAAAGAAAAAAGCTTATTACTTTATATAATAGGATTATAAAAGTAACCACGAAGCCTAAATCTTAAGATTTTTTTTTATAAAAAATGTACTTTATAGTTTAAGAGTGAAAATCTTTTAAGAACTACATAGTAGAAATTGTTAGTTCTTTAGATAAAATTAGATAAATATAAGTTTTGTTATTTGTATTTTTGTCAAGTATTTATAAATTTTTTTTTAGGCCGGAATGAGTTTATTACAGGGTGCTTCAAAAGTATTGGCCAGTGTTTCTGAATACCCCTATACAAGGTAAATAAATTTTTTGTGTATAAACTGTAATTAGTATTTTATTATTTTGGAGAAAAAAAAATATTTTTTCCTTTTTGAATCTTACTTTTTTAGAATTTAAAACCAATTCCTCTTACTTTTTAAAATTCTTTAAAGTTTTAAATTAAAATCGCTGATTTTATGATCTTATGATCTTGGCTATGACTATAATAATGATTTTAAAATTGTGGAATTTTCTTTTGTCTAGTATTTTTAAACCTCTAGTAAAAACTAAAAATAAAATGCATATTTATAAGCTAATTAATCCTAGGCGATGCTGGAAAAAGGACGGACTAGAGCTGTTACTGGATCCAGCATTTTTCCACATGGATTATGAGTCTCTGAAATCCTGGAGAATAACAACTGATAACCTGATGACCCATGACAAGACAACATTTAAGGTATTCATATTTGTGGCATTTGCAATTAAGATCTATATGACTTCGAATCTGATTCATTACAACTATATTAGAACCGGATTTTAGCCACACTGAAAAATAATTACCTATAGATAATCTCCACGAATAATAAAATCTATTTCAATATGGCTTTGAATACATTCATTACCACTGGATTTGAACCGGTTCTTAGCGATACTGAAAAATAATTATAGAGAATATCCACGAATAATAAAATTAAATCATAAAATGAATTCAAATTTTATATGGAATTATTCTTCAATTTTATTTTACTATCCGCACTGCCGCAGAAACCTCTCTTTAATACGATTTATGCATTAATGAATTAATATATGATATATTATATTTGTTCAAAAATTAAAACTTGTCTTTACCTAACCTTGCCTCTCTATCAACTCAAGGACGTAAGTACCAATATTAACAAAATTATTGCATTTACAGAATTCTTTAATTTCAATTAAGGGGGGGGGGGAAGTTTTGACACATTTGCGTGAACAGTGAGTATAGGCTTTATCTTTGGGCCGAGAGGATAGGTTATTAGGGATAAAATCATTCTTATATGATGGATTTTCCCAAGTTTAAAGATTTTTTGGATAGGCCTCCAAGTTCAGGAGCTGCAGGCCTCAAGGTCCTCTCTGAACAGGTAAAAATAAAAATTTTTTCAAGAGTTAGAAGTCAACTTATGAAACAAAATATGTGAATAACATCAAAAAATATGCATATTTTGTTTCATAGGTTGACTTCTAACTCTTCAAAAAAATATATTTTTTTAATTTTTACCTGTACAGAGAGGACCTGGAGGCCTGCAGCTCCTGAACTTGGAGGCCTATCCAAAAAATCTTAAATCTGGGGGAAATTCATCACATAAGAATGATTTTATCCCTAATAACCTAATATCCTATCAGTCCAAAGATAAAGCCTATACTCACTGTTTACGCAAATGTGTCAAAACTCCCCCCCCCCCCTTAATTTTAGTGGGCGTTCATATTAGGATAAAATCTTATTTGAAGTCTTTTATTAAGAACAGTTCTGGCTGTCAAGATAATTAATTTTCTTAATAATATGTCACGTTATTAAACATAGAAATAATCTGACATTTTTAAATCTTAATCTATAAAACTGAAGTATGATTAATTTATGATGAACGTTTAGTAAAATGTCAATTAAGTGAAATTTTTGGGAAAGGTGGATAATTTTTTTTCAGGGGCGATTTTTCTTTGGGGCATTACAGTACCACTCTACTCCCCCCCCCCAAAAAAAAAAAATAGTGATAAAGCTTAATAAGACATATCGGTACAGTGGATAGTCCGATTCTTCGCTACACACAGAGATAGAGAATCATCCGGTTACTTTTATATAAGGATTTCACAATACATCTGATTTTAACAAAATTATAAATTCATTATTCCTCCTTTCTCCGTGTCTTCATTTAAACTTTCTAATTGTCCTGTTTGTTCAAATTAAAGTTTGAAGTCATCTAAATGTTTGTATCTTGAGTCTTTCTAATTACAATGTTCAATTATGAATATATTTCATTTATGATTCACATATGTATGCTCAAAGCTTTCATTTTAAGATGATATTTATATTATTTACCTCCTCAAGTATAATTAGTTTGAATGGTTTACATTAAAACTTTGGGTAGTTCCTTTCGTGGCAACGCCTCTTTAGGGGCGTTTCTTCGTATTTTCACAGTAGCTTTTCTTCTATTCTAGCCCCTGCGCGAGGGGCTCTAACCCTGCGGGGCAATCACCTAACCTAACCTAAAATAACCTATCAAAAGCCATTGTGAAAATACGATGAAACGCCCCTTTAGAGGCGTTGTCATGAAGTGGACTATACCCAAGTTTTTTTGTTTCTTTACTCTTATTCAGCTGTCATGCATATCAAAAGTAACAAACATTAACATCTAAAAATACAAACTTTCAAATCCGTTAATATCTAAATGTTATTGTAGCTTTGTCTTATTTTCTAAAACATTCTTTTGTCAAAAATCATCTCCTCATCCTTCAATTTAAAATAAATTCTTTTACCCCAGGATCTGTTGGCCCGTATAGCTGGACTGGGTCAGTCGAACATGTCCTTGTTCAGCAGTAAGGAGTTAGAGCAAGAACAGAGGGCCCTGCTGCTCAAGCGTCTGGCCTTTGTCATCTTCTGTTCGGATATTGACCAGCATCAAAAGCATATGCCAGATATCACAGGTAAAAATAATCTGAAGAATATTTTTGATCAAACAAAAGCTCAGTTCACAAAGACTTTTGTAGGTTGACATAATTTTTCTTAGGTCAACCCAACTCAAATAAAAGTTATAGGATATGTGTCTATAGCTAGGATCTCGCTAACTGTTGAACTGCTATGGTTCTTTTACAGTGAGGCCCATGCAAGGTTTTTAATTATTTTTGGGGAGGGTGCCTCCAATCTCCCAAGAAAAATCGCCGTTAGGAAAAATACCCTATTTCCTCAAATGCCCCTTGAGGCCTTTTTGCAGTAAAACATCTATGTTAAGAATTAAAAGGAACTTTATTAAGATCGTTTATCTGAGTGTTTGAGATCAGTGCCTGTATCCCCAAGTGTTCTGGCGGCTGTATTCCTTTGCTTCAGAGTTATCCTTATCAGAATGTCTGGTATGTTTTATTAATAAATGTATAAGTACAGATGTATAACCCAGACAACTACCTGGTTCCAGTGATGTGGACTTTTTTTCGTCTGCTAGCAAATTGCTTTCTGCTCTTTTTTTAGCGACTTTGCTGTGTTAATATTTGCAACGCTATTGCCTAATATTGAAAGACCTAACTGAAAGTTAGCACAGGGTCCCTACCCCGTGAACATACAGTTATTTTCCCTTGGCCCTATATTCTTTCACTTTAATTGTTCAGTCAATATTTCTTTAATGTTTCAGTCAATATTTTTTATCATTGCATTGTTTTGTCTAATACAGACTGGAAAGTTATTTGTATTAATTTAAAATTCATACATGTCTAATTTACAATTTAAATATGGCAATTACATATCCAGAATGGCTCCGAAACCGATTAATAAAGGCTGGATTAGAACCGGTTGTCTTAGACTTAGCGTTACGATTCATTAATGGAAGACTTAAAAGCAATGCTATATTTTATTCTTGTTTTATGCTGACCTTTCCACTCTGTATTGATTTGATCTAAGCAAAGCATACGATACTTTCAGTTATAACTTTTAGTTTTAATTCATTTCTCATAAATAAACTTTTTTCCAACACTATGAAATATTGAAATATATAATGTACTAAGTTGTAATAAATACTGTTAAATAAGTTTGGGTAAAAATTGTTTGTGGTACCAGCATAAAACTTGTTTAACTGCATACCAACTTTTACGCTATAATCCGCCAAATTTACATTGCCCCCCCCCCCCCCCCTTTTAATGTCTATATCTTAAGTAGCGCTTAGAGATATCATTGACTCCAAGTCTCCAATAGCCTGATATTCACTTTTCATTTTTAATGTTTTTTTTGTGTTGGTTTAAATTTTTAAAATTCTCGGGTAGGGTGTATAGCAGCTCCAAAATCATATTTCAGGGATATTGTCAGTATTACAATCAAAGCTGCTCTTTAATTGTAATTATATGTATTATCTATTATGTTTCATTAAAATTGTTTTAAAGTTTTAAACCTAAAATCCAATCAATGAAAATTAAATATAAATATTTGATGATAACTAGTGATAATATCATCTATTTCATGAATCATGAGAGTGAGATATTTTAAGAATAAATATTTGTTAAGCTATGCATGTTGCTTTCCTGTGGCCAGTGATTATAACAGAGATGGTCATCATATTTTCAACCATGGAGAATCTTATTGTCACCCAGATCAAACAGAAAAAGTAAGTAAAAATTATACCTATGATAAATAGTTTTTAGCTTCTTTATTATGTAGGAATAATTTATGACAAAGAGATACGGTATTTTGTTCACATAACTGCTTGAATTTGTGTTGAACAACGATAAATCAGTCTTAAAAGTGTTTTCAGGTTTATCTTAATTATCTAAGGGGAAAAAATGCTGAATCGCTCTGAATTCTTTATCAAATTCTTAAAATTTGAATACCCTTTCTAATGGTGCCAAACAAAATAGGATCTCATCCAACAGCTTTTAGTCCTTTAAAATATATGAATGGCAACCAACTGAAATTATTTGATATTTTTTTTTGTAGAAAAGTATCTTCAAGTGAGCAGACAGTCATTAATACAGGTGATTGTTTTTTTCTATTCTTTCAAATCTAAAATTTAAACATGATAAATGAAAAATGATTAAAATCGTGGAGAACCTTTCAATGGTACTCCAATAAACTGTGAAATTCGCTGTATCAGATTTTAGAACCAGACTTGAAATAATCTTAAATTCTAATTTTCAGCTTCCAATGTTGGGTATGGACTGGAGGCAAATGATTCTGTTGCTTGGATGAATGTTTACCTGGCTGTTTGTAAACTTCTAGACCAGGTATGTATGATTTATGTTGCTTGGATGAATGTTTACCTGGCTGTTAACAAACTCGTAGACCAGGTATATATAATTCTGTTGCTTAGATGAATCTTTACCTGGCTGTTTGTAAACTCCTAGACCAGGTATAAACCTTGTGCCCTAATTTGTGACACCTGCCAGACACGTGATAGTAAGGTTATGAAGATAAGGTCCTTTGAGACTGCTTGCCAAGTCATAATGTACTTGAACGTGGAGCTTGCGCAACTTCATGACTTCTTACTATATATAAACATTAACAAACTGTGGATACACACACAGAACTTTTCACTCAAAAGAAGTTAGCCAAAATAAGATTTATTTCTTTTTAAAAGTATTATCTTATTATTTGATTATAATATCTTTGATGAAATCAAAAATTCTAAATTTTTTAGGTGGTACTGTTGCCAAGCTCTCATTTGCCGCAGTTTCAAATGTATAAATGGGCTTTTATCAGGTAGGATTCAAATACCTTTTATTCAAATTGAAACTAAATTCTTATATTCAAATTCTTTCACCAGTTACTTTTTTTAATATTTCCGGTTCGAATTTTTAGTTCAGCTTTCTATATGCTAGCTTTTAATTGTGTTAAATATTTTAGAGAGGGATGTAGTCCAGAAACAAATCTTGAGATAGATGCTGCTAGGAGAGGCCAGACTAATGGTACCAGCAAGGTTCCTCCCCTGCAGTCCAGTGATTTTGTTCCCCATGTGGCCAGGATTCATAAACTTATACAAACCAGGGTAAATTTTATATTATAAATTAAGAAAATGAAATAATGACTTCTATTAAAAAGAAAATGTAATGTGTTGTTCTTACTAAATGAAGCATTCTCATATATGCAACCGTTTTGTAAACTCTACGTCCTGATAATTAAATAAGTAATAGAGGTGGAGGGATTCTCCCGCATATTTTTTTATTTGAAAAAATTTTGGGTAAGGGGAATAAAAATAAGAATAGAGATTATAACTGTCCTGTTGTGTTTATTGATACAGTGCACAGAGGTTTGCCATAGCTGAAAGTTTCAACACTACCTTAAACCAAAATCGAAGGGTTGTGATTTTTAGGATTTAATATAGACAAGTCGGAGAGGCGTTTATTAACATACTCAAAAGTCACACAAGCGTTCTGTCATTGTCCTTCATGTTGTCAGGGGGGGGGGGGGGGATAAACCGTCGTTTTATTTGCTTCTCCATTGATATATCATAATTAACGAACAAAACTTACAAAGGTTGGACGAGAAATCGGACCCTGTCGAATTCCAGTTGGTGAACCTATATTAACTATGAAGTCAATTAAATCTCTTACTGAACTAGGTAAACATTTTTTTAGAATTTCAAGAGTTAGGGTGGGTAAATCTTAGTGTTTACAATTTCTACAATTTATTGTGTTCGTTTCATAAAAGCTTTATTTTGTTTTGTATTTTAAGTATTATACTTATAATAAAGTAACGTTTGTCTGAACTAAGGATTTCGCTAACCGCTGAACCGATCGGTTTTTCCTTAACAGTGTAGCTTCTCATAGGTCCCGGGAAGGTTTATAACTATTATGGGGTAGGGTAACACCATTCTCCTAAGAGAAATCACAAAAAAATGAAACTTTTTAAAATATTCAAGAGACTTGAACGCAACATAGACACGAGATAAAATAACCAAAAATTTAAAGTGCCACTACAGGCCTCTAGGGACGTAGCCGCTAGTTTAAAATATAGAGGTATTAGTATTGAAATATTTTTGTTAATACAGCTATCTCTCTTTTCTCAGAAGAATAGATACAAAGTCACAGACTAATTAATTAATTACTTGTATAAAATATATTTCTTACAGTTAGGATCTTGAATCATACTTTTCTTCATAAGAATTTTTTTGCGCTCTGACCGATATGATTTTTGGAAAACCTAGTTTTATGCACTGATTTTTTTTTAAATCTATACCTAATGATTAAGAATTAAGAATCTAAAAAGAAAAAAACCAGATACTATTAGCTTATTTAACCTAATAATTTTAAAGAATCTGATGAAAAAAAAATAAAAATCCATGATTAAAAGTTCTTGTATTTAATTTTTTAACTGTGTTAGGTCCTTGGTTCAGTGCTCTGAGTAATTCTTTAACTCGCCAACAAACAAAAAGTATGCAAAATATTTCTGCAATATCCAGGTAATTTGTTTTAACAACTTTACTAATTTTATTTTGCTAGCACATTATTCTCTATTTTTTAACTTTTCTTTGTAGAAAGAGTTCTATTCATGAAGGAGGAATAATGGATTTATTATTATTGGATCTTACACCATATTATCATGTTCTCTAGTAAAGTGAAACTTGTAGCTGGCTTAGATAACAATTACCCCATCCTCTCCCTTAACGAACTGACCAATAAGCGATGTCTATGTTATCAAACTAAATGGACGACAATTTTTCTCCTATAATTATATCCATGTATATTCTTTATCCATTAAGAAATCGTAGAATTTACACCCCTTTCCAGTCTTATTTTGCATCAATTGCATGGCACCCTAAAATCATGTTGTTCTTGATGTGAAAAAGGAATTAAGATTTAGATTATTTATCTACCCCTAATAGTTTTATACTAATTTAGCTAGAATTTAAAATATTGTTAATATTTAGATACATTAATGTAGCTAATGCTATTTTATGTAATACTAGCGGCTTCGCCCCTAGCCTCTAGGGGCTTTGCCCCAAGAGGTGATAAAAAAAAATTATTGCGAAAATCGTAAAGGACCATGGAAATCTCCTTCAAAAAAAAAAAAAAAAAAGAATGGGGGGGATTTTTTGGTTTTTGGGAGGTTGGGGGTGTCCCACCCCCCGAGAAAATAGCTTAAAACCACCACAGGACCAATAGGTAGAAACCCTGAAGAGTAGAATCCGATCGGTTCAGTGGTTACCGAGATCTTAAGGGACAGACAGACAGACGGACAGACGGTCAGACGGACAGACAGACATCGTTCTACTTTGTATTATAGATAATTTGCTTAGTAAATTATCAGTACATTTTGACAGGGTTTAGAAAGTCCATATTTTATTAAACAAAAAATATATATGAAAAAAAAACCTGATATAATACTTTTTTGAATTCGCTTAACTATAACATAAGCGTCTAATTGGGGGGGGGGGGGTAAAGGGGTGTTTACTGTGTACAATGTTCACCCCCTCAAATTAAAAAGCTTGGACGTCCTTAACTAAAGATTCAAAGAAATGCATCAGTTCTATTTCATGAGTACCTACTGCCCAATTGTGTGCCAATATAACCCATTTTTTCTAATATTTAACCATGTAATGCATAATGTGTAATTTAATAATATATACTAGTGATGGCAATCCGTCGAATTTTTGGGCCGGATTCCGGATTCTTAAAAGAATCCGTCAAAAAAAGTGGCGGATTCCGGATTCTTATTTTTGACGGATTACGGATTCGGATTCCGGATTCTAGCAGTATTTTTAAAGGCTTTTTTAAAAAATTTAAAAAATTAAGTGCTACATATGTCCTAAAAATTAATGTTCTTGGTGTTCTCTATAATTCACTTCCGAGAATCGAACCAGATTTTGAAAAATTTTATATGTAATGATGATAATCATTGCCTTCAAAAAGCGATAGTCGAAAGAAAAAACTCAAGACGCTATTTTAGCATACCAATTAAGAATCCGGAATCCGCTAATATAAAACGGATTCCGGATTCGGATTCCAAAATTGGCCCAAAAATTGGGCGGAATCCGGATCCCGGATTCCGGATTGCCAACCCTAATATATACATACCTACACTAAATGCAAATGAATTTTGGCTCAGCGCTGCATATTTATTGAGAAATTATGAAACTAGGTGAACAGAATAGAGCAACAAAATTACGTAAATTCACAAATTAAGGGATGACAATCAGAATAAGTTTTTTTTGGCAATTTCTTCAACTTTTGGACAATAACTTTGTTTACGAAATATTCGAATTTAGTATTCAAATTAATTGACATAAAGAAACTACTTATTTTAAGATTTGTTTTGAAAATCCCTCTGATCCCTGTATAATTCGTATATTTCAACATGTAACTACACAATTAGGTTAATATTTGATATTTCACTTCAACCATTTTAACAAGATCTATAGCGTAGATAGAAGCGAAGCCATTTAAATGTGCATTGCCAAATACATTGTTGAGTAAAAAGTATTACAAAGAGGCTCCTGTAAAGTTTTTTTTGGGTATGAAACATTTTTAGGAATTTGCGATAAACTCGACTACAGACTACTAAATACTTCTATACCTATCGATTTTAATGTTTATACTTTTCATGCATCTGATTTCAAAGGTTGTTCATTGGTCAAAATCTTATCGTATTATATAAAGTAGTAATATTTTTTATCTAGCTTAAGGTTTTGATAACTACTTTACCGATTTAGTTCTTGATTTTAAGGAAGCTTCACATTGGTCCCTAGATAATTTTAGACTACGTTTTATCAAAGTTTTAGGATGGATGTAGGCTTTTTTTCTGTTCTTCTCTACCCCTTGGAATACAGTGCCTTTAGATGCTATGGGCCGGGGGCTGCCGCTAGTACCCGTGGATTATAGCACGGCCTAAGCTCTCACTTTTGTTACTTTGACTTTTTACAAAAACCGATGAATTCTTTTTTGTTTAGGTCACCGATTAGTTTCCTGGAGAAAATTATTGAACAAGATTTCTTGGAGAGTTAAGGTTTATGTAAAGTTATAAATGGGGCTTTTTGTATTTTATCGTTAATTATGATGCGTTTTGACAGGGAATTGATTTATTAAAGATGTAATTTTGCTCTGATTCAATGTTTAGTCAAAACCTTTATTCTGTAAATTGAAGATCAATTACACTAAATCAAAACATTTTATGTTTTTATGCTACTTACATGTAGATTGGATTAAAATTTCGACAAAAACAAATATTCCGCTGGGTTAGAACCCTTTGGTTATACCCCCAGCAATGGTTAGCAAAGCTGTATGTAATTTATGAAATAAAATAATGATAAGTGTAATTGTGAATGAATGCATTTTATGTTGTATTTCATAATACTTAAAATTGTTAGATTTAAATTTATTGTAACCTATATAAATATTACCTAATCATAGAATTTATAGTTTTGTAATATTTTTTGTAAACTTTAAATTTATGCTTTTTATATTAGGTTTAAAAATTATATTGGGAATCTTGAGATATTTTGTATACGAGGACGGTATTGTCTAATAGTGGTTCAGCGTTTTAGACTGAACTAAGCGTCATGGAATGCCTTAATTTTATCAAAATTATGATATTCTAAACTGGCTACCAAAAAACGGAAAAGAAAAAAGAAGTGACAATAATTATACGGAGAGAGAGGACAATAAACTGTAAATTAAACAGCTTATCGCTTTTATCATAGTTTGGCTTAAAACATTGGGTACTTTTCTTAAATCTTTATAGGTTGGTTTAAAAGAGCAGTATCCAAATTTTTAAATCAATAATTTTCAATAATTCAGACGGTGTAAATTTGTTTATATTCACTAGAAAATACAATTTATCATACATTGTATTATCCCATAAGATCCCGGATTCTACAGCTTATCCAACCTAAGCGTAATAATTGTTGAGTAGCTTCGCTTCTAAAAATGTGATATTTATTTGTAAGGTGATTTAGATATTTAAGTTTTTTCTTATCTCGTGATTGTCTAGTTTATAAGGAAATGTAAAATTAATAGAAAACTTATTCCAGTATGGCTTCGAAACCAATCAATATCCGGTGGATTACAACCGGTTCTCAGTCATACTGAAAAATCATCTTTAGCAACAAATTATAGGCAATTTTACATAAATATTCAAATAAAAATAATAAAATTAATAACAGTTTTGCTAGCCCGGATCTTCGTTTATTCGGGTTTAACCAAACTGGTTTAAATCTTATAATTTTTCATTTTAATATCTTCGGAAAGCTGTCTATAATATGATGCGATAAATAACTATTAATGAAAATACAAGAATTTTCTCCTATAGTATTCTTTTTATTCTTCTCATTTATAATTATACAATATTTACTGTAATTCATTAATTAATTTAATATGTAAACAATACACACACACCCACACACACACACATACATACACTACACACACACACACACACACACACACACACACACACACACACACACACACACACACACACACACACACACACACACACACACACACACACACACACACCCATTACAGTATTTGATTTATATCAGACTTGTAACTAAAGATTAGGAATTAAAGACTTTTGGCGTCTTACTATAGCCGGTTGGGATTGAAGATTAATCTCGAACCCATAACCTCCCCAAAACATTTAAAAGTATAAACAAAAAAGATAAGTAAAGAAAAGTTTTTAAAAATTTATTGTGGATGCCAAATATCTTTTATTCCTGGATGAACATTTCTGTGATTTGAGTGATTTAATTGGTTGATTAGTTTTCATAATTCTGTGGTATATATTGCATTGTGATAAATATTATAAAGTTATCAAATCTTTTTATTATACAGTAACATACAAGCTACTCTATAACTCACTTTGTCTGTGTGTCCGCAACGTGTTATTCATCAGCTTCTGCTTAAGATGGATGACATTAATTAAGTAATTTCTAAAAACAATTGTGAATTACTCGGCTAATGTTTAATGTAGACGTCTGAAGTTCTGTACCCAAAATTTTGTCTTACCACAATGTTTCTTTAATATCTGTTAATTTGTTTGTTTCTGAGCTTTATTACTAATGGTCGTTATCATCCTTGTTTTGTTAGATGGATTAATTGAAATGTATATTTTGTCGCAATGTTTTAATGGTCCAAAGTTTAGTAATAAAATAAAAGTAATTAAATATAGATAATCTTTATGAGAAAATGTTAGTAGGTTAAAAGTCGGGCTCCCAAACTCGACAGTGATTCATATTTGTATGAATAACATGTTGTATCCTTATTTAAAAGTAACAGAATGTTCGTCTGTTCTGAAAGATCAAGCTGTTGTAAGAACTATTCACATTACTTAGCTTCTTGTTCATTTACCCTACACCTCCATTGAAATATAAGATCTTTAGAATTTCATCCTCAGATCTTTTAAATTTTTGTTTGGAAATTGAAAAGATAAAATTATATTCGATTTGCATACGTGTTCTTAGTTAATTTTATTTGGGGATTAAGCAATGGCACAGTACTGATTTTAAATGAACATTATTAAGATGTACTGAATTTTAGTTTCCGAAAGTGTACCTAGCTTCTGCGTCCTATCTCAATATTTGCTACTAGCTAAAAAAGCTTCAAACTTCCCCAAAAAAAAAAAAAATTTGAAAAAATTAAAATTTTGACTGTGTAATGTATAAATCGTTTATACATTATATCGCTTTTCCCTTTGACCGGAGTAGCAGAAAATAGCGTTTGCAATAATTTGGTTATCTGCTGTACAACTTTGGAAATTAGGGAAGAAATAGGAAATCCATTTTCAGCACATCATTATTAATCTATATTAAGAATATACAGAAAAATATCCCACCACCTTTGTATTAATCAAAATACCAACAAATAGAGAAATCAAATTATTTATCTAGTTAAATAACAGCAGTTGAAAAACCTTATGTCAGCCGCTCTTAATTTGTGCAGCTTAGAGGAAGCCGCAATCTGTAAGGCTGTTTAAGCTGCTCCTGTGGTTGTAACCGCCAACTTTCCAGCCGATGCTGTGCGGCTGCTCGACTTTCAAGAATAGAATGAGACTCATTTTCTTTAAAAAATTGTTATTTTGTTTGGCTTTGAAGTTCCATTAGGATAAACTAATTATCTCTGCAAAAGAAAATGTAATTAATTCTATTTTTCTCATTTCTCTACTGCTTTATCTCAATTTACTAATTTCTGCCTTTTAACATCTGAACAAACTATTTTCAGGTATCTATCTTGAGCAAGATAAATTCAATTCAGTTAAGAGGGTATTTTTTTTCTCGTAATTCCGTAAAGCTGGGCGTTGGGTTGTAGTCAAATGTTCTTATTAAGTCAAAGTGTTCTCAATTATAACCAAATGTATATAAATGAAATGGTCCATAATTAAGATCCGTATGTCTGAATAAGAGCATTTGACTACAACCCAACTTAACGGAATTAAACGTAAAAAATGACCCTTTTTATCACACAAATCATTATATTTTCTTTAATTATTAGTAAATCGTGAAATATATTTCTTTAACTCATCATAGTCCTTCCTATTGAAATTAATTTTAGAGTATTTATGTTGGTTGGGGTGACTGCCATTTACATATCCAGCAAACTTACAGTGGATGTATTTTCGCCAGTGCAATTTAAAAAGTTTGGATGTATTTTATGGCAAACTGAATTTTGACTGTATAAATGACAATAAAATCGATTTTCCCTTGGTTGTTATGTAGATAAGTTGTTTTAAGGGGGGGGGGGGGGCAATAAATATTAATGGGTTGGGGTAATGTTTGGGTGGGGGTAATTTAATTTCTAACTGTTATATTGTATTATGTTTACACTTCAAGAGTTTGGTTGTTTTTTAGTAGCGAAGCTTCTCTATAATTCACAATGTCCGTCCGTAATTAATGAATTGGGGGAAACGTGATTTTCTCGGCTCCTATTTAAGATAGACAGCTGAAATTTTTAGTGAAGATTCCCACTATATATGCCCATCTAATATATACATTGTTTTGTCCGTCTGTTTGTTATTTGGGGTGCTAGATCGATTCCTAGATTTTTACGTTTTCGTGATTTTCTCAACTCCTTTTCAAGATAAAGGGCTGAAATTTTCAGGGATTAATTAATTCTATATTCTACATATTTTCACTAAGTTTCAATAATATTTTTTTTTATTAATTGGGGTGCTAGATCGATTCCTAGATTTTTTAGGTTTTCATTGTTTTCTCAATTCCTATTCAGGCTTGACTGTTGAAATTATCAGGGATTAAGTATGCGCATGTTCTACATATTTCCATCAAGTCTCATTAGGATTTGTCTAATAATTGCGGTGCTAGATCGATTCCTAGATTTTTAAGTTTTCATGATCATAAGGTTGCGTGATTTTAAAGGTGTGATTATTTCCTATTTTACCAATATTGATATTTATTATATGACACTACTTTATAGTATTTTTTTCCTGATATACAATCATAACTTTAAAGCTTCGCTACTTATGGATGTTGTCATCCTTGTTTTTATTTCTGGTTTGTTTCTAATTTTTTGAAAGCACCACACATTCTATTTTAACAAGATACACAATAATTATTTAAAATATTTAATTCATGCCTAAAATCAATTAAAACATAAACAATTTTATTCTATGAAGTTACATAAAGGATAACATTGAGACAATATGCGATTCTAAAACCAAAATTTAATTCATTTCAATTAGGGACAGCCCTTTTTCAAGGAATAAAAGTCAACAAGGGTAATAATTTATTGTCCATACTAAGTGCAACAAAAACAAAACAAAAACTTTTATTGATCTATACGGAAAAGGATCTGTTGCAGTTGACAGTTTAATTGTTCCTGGTATCGATTATCTCAAAAATACATGAACTTTAAAGGCTGCAAGCTGCCAAACGGCTGAACTTACATGTTATGTTCGTACATCGTTATATGAGGTTTGAGAAGGCCTATAAATAATTTGGAAAAGCAAAGATCTAAGGATTCAAAGAGAAAGGTTGACTGTAGAAAACACGCGTAAAACCTGCGACGTAACTGTGGATTACGCCTTCTTTTGTCGGATAAAAATTTGTGCAAACTACATAAGTTATAAGTTTGGCCGCCTGTCGCCTTAAAGGTTCATAGAAATTTTTTATATATGGGTATGTAGTTTGAAAATATTTTTATTATAAAAAGTTAAAGTTATCGATTTAACGTAACGATTTGAAGGTCGAACGGACAGTACCTAAATAAAAATGTAGTTTAACTACTAAAAATTTTTATTTTTTGCTTAATCGTTGAAAAATTCAAAACAAATTTTAGTAATATGGATAAATTAAAGGAAATTTTGTAAGTTTAGTGTTTTGAACTTTTTGTTACATTTGTTGCATGTAAGGGACTTCTTTACTGTATTAAATTCAGTTAAAAATATGAATTAAGGTTGAAATTTTGTTAATTTAGATTTTTATCAGTTCTTCAAATGTGTTTTTTTTTCTGTGAAATTTGAACAATAATTTGACCAAGATACCTAACAAATCAAATTAAAATGTAGAATATTTTTAGTTCTAGAAGTTTATAAACCAATTTTAACAATTCCAATAGAAAAGAAATTTTACTTTCTTTACAAAAACGATATTTTTAATAGAATCACTATTAGAAAAAAGTTTCAGAATAAAAATAAAATAGCATAGGTAGTTATTTAGTTTTATATTCCTAGGTAAGACAATAATAAATTTTATAGTATGAAGGATGAACCAATTTTTATAAAAGCAGTAATATAATCAACGGTTTTGTCCCTCTTGAAAATCATGTCGGCCAAGATGATTTCATTATGAAGAGAAGGGAAAAATGGAATCATACATTATCTTTATTTATATTTCTGTTTTTATAAAAATGGTTTTACCCTCATAACTGTTTGGTTACTAAACAATTGTTCGAGAGAAAAAAAATAAGTATTTTCCCAAAATAGTATCTGTTACTTTTGTCTTTAAAAATTCACAATAATCTTTCTACTGAAAGTCTTGGATGGGGCTGTGCATTAGGAACCACAACATAAACCCCATCCGCCCCCAGACTTTGAGTTCTACACAAGTACTCACGACATAGCTGGCGGTTGACGCCGCCGCCGTATGGCGTCACCAGCCGCGAGGCGGTACACGGGAACCCGTACTGTTCGTCGGAGCAGATCTTGGCGGATGAAGGTACACTGTGGGGAGTGGGAGCACGAGGTGGAGCCTGGCCGCAGGCAGGGTGCTCTGGTATTATACCTGGGTCACTCTGCTCAGACATGGTCCGCTGGGTAAAGTAACTTTCCCTAAAAAAAAGTTTAATATTAATTTTATGCTAAAGTCACAAAAAAGCAAAAAAATTTTAGTCAACGTATGATTATCAAGTTTAAAATAATATGTAAATCTAGAACGTAAGCAGTTGTTAAGCATACCATTTCAGGAATAAGGTATAACCAAAGAGCAAAATGAATCTAATTCTAAAATAATATTTGGGGGGCAAATGGAGAGGTCGTCCATTTTACGATGTGTTGCCCCCCAATGACAGCTGAAAAACACGTATAGGTTTCGTGATTTTTTAAGAATTAATTTCGTTGTTGGTATAAGCTGATACCATTTTAGTAGATAAGTAACCTACTGATAGATTATTTTTCAGAACAATTTATCCCGCTGAATGTTAAAGAAAATCTGGCGTATTAATCTTAAAATAGTTACTTTCACTGTATAAAACTCGTCTTACAGGGAAGAGTGTCCATGTATATTCTTGAAAAATAGGAAGCTTACCTGTAAGCATAGTTTTCTGTGCCCCTAACCATCCTATTATTACTATTCTCCATAATTTTAGTGTACGCATGAGGAGTACCATTGCTGCTTGCCACACCAACTTTGTTACTACCCTCCATACAGTTGACTTTAGTGGAGCAGCCAACAGATATACACGTGCTGCTAGATCTTGTGTTCACTGTACTGTTACTAGCACTCATACTCTTCTTCAGCACTCCCCCGCCTCCGCTCCGCAACGCACTCCTGGCAATTGTTGCGTTGCCGGCCATTGCCAATTGACCGGCATAGTCGCCGCTACCTTTGCCATTGATTTCTAGATTTTTGCGCGGACTAAAGCTTATTAGCTGGCTGCTCTCACAAGAGCTCTGTTTAGACAGCGGCTCCGGATTTTCTCGGGAATTTTTCATGATGCTTTGCATTAATTTGTCCTCGTGGAATGAGTCCACTACCATGTGGTTAGCTGAGGGTGGGGGACACGCTGACGGGAGAAGGGATTGTTTTACTGATGGTTCAATGTTTTGTTTGGTAATTAGTGGCGCTACTGAGTTGTGATTTTGAGTTTTCATCAAGGGAACCTCCTCGACTCTAAATGTTGGATTTCCTGAAACAATAAAAATTAAGAACATCTTTTTTTAAATTTACACGGCAATACGCATTATTTCTACTATATGTAATTATACAATATATATAATTACTATGTAATTATATCTTTAAGGTGCAGACTAAGATAGGTATACACCTTAAAAGTTAAATAAGATCTCAGCCAAAGATTGTTTTACAACATTTACTGCTAAAAAGCCAAATATAGAGAATTTGGCTCCTAAATTTTCTCTAAAAGGACAAGCTATACAAATATATATATCTGTATATTTAGGCAAATAAAACTTATCCAGTATGGCTTCGAAACCGATTGGTATCCGCGATTGGATCTCAGTCATACTAAAAAATCATGAATGGCATCGTATTTGAGACAATTATCCACGAATATTAAGAAAATAACGAAAAGTGAACACTAGTTTTGCTTGCCCGAACCTTCAACCACTAGGGGCTAAAAAATCTGGTTTAAATCATGAGAAGCCAGAGCATCAACCGCGTGTAATGGGATGCGATACTCTAACCCCCAAGGACATTAGGTTATGTAACATCCAACAGACAACTAATCCTTTGTCTGGAAGTCCTAACTCTGCATTATTTGCGGTTGTTTATGAGCCAAGTCATTCCCCATTACTGTCACGAACCAGACATAGCGGCAGTAGGAACCATTTAAATATTTAGGTAGTATGACGCGATGTGGACTTAAACCCGTTACCTTTCCCTTACAGCAAGCAGGCACGTTATCATTTCAAATTTCGTATAAATTACCAACAAACCAAAATGTAAAGTAGCCTCGCCCCTGAGCATATTTACTTAGCACCACATATTCATTACTTGAGTATTATTAAAGAAGATTAAGTCTACTTTCTAGTTTTTCTTTTTTTTTAGAAGAAATTACTTGGAGAATGTTTTCTTGTGATAAGGCTCCATTTTTTTTATACAAAAAAAAACAAGAAGACAATCTTTACATTGTAACTTACAAATTTCAAATGATAAGTGTTAAAAGATCCTTTTTAACACTTTTTAAAATTTTCTAAAACTAGCGGCTGCGCCCATATCATATAGGGGCTCTATATTTAAAAGTCCACATAAATAGCCTACACATTCTTAAGACTGTTAATAGCATAAAACCATCCATGAACCTAACTGAAGCTTCTTTGAAATGGAGATTTCAATCGGTTCAGAAAATGTTGATATCTTAAGCTTTAGAACAAAAAACATTAGTACATTATATAATAAGATACTTGGTATCCATTTTAAAGACGATCAAATATTTTTTGCGAGGGAAGAAATTTCTTAGGATAGTATTTCTCTTAATAAGTTAGTTCAAGCTTTTTAAATCAGTTTCTTATAGTACAAACAGAGAGACAGACACGTACACATCCTACTTCTTTTAAATTATGTTGCACCGTTTGAAAAGAAAAAATAAATAAGACATAATATCAACATATTTACTCAGCAAATTATAAAAATTCTTAAGATTCCAATGAAATTGTTGAGTTGTATCTTAAGCTGGGGTTAAACATTGTTTTAAAAGCAGGGAGAGAGTAAGTTTTCGACATTTAAGTTTTAATTTTTTTGTCGAGTCGACATTTAGAAATGCTATTACTTAATTACTTATTATTATTGTCGACTATATTACACCAAAAGCAAGTGGTTATAGCTGACTTATTATCGACAAACCACCCTCTATTGAAAAATGTAAATTGCTGAAGTGGTTGGTCAGGGCTGACATATTTTTGACTTGATATCAAAACTACTGTTTTTTTGTTGATAAAAAAAAACAGCACAAAAACTACTTCATAGAATCTACCAAAAGAAAATGAAAAAAAAGCTAAAATATGTAATATTAAGAAGTCAAAAATACCCTTTTTTGTACCTAATATGAACTTCTAAATCTACAAGGATAATCAATTCGCAAGACAGGAAAACTTTTATTTTTTAGTATCTAAATAGGAATCAAGTAGAACATGTGTTTTTCCCACACAACATTTGTAATCCTTTTGTTATAGAGTCTGTGGTTATTAAAAAAAATTATTTCATCTCAAAAATGCCTATGTTTAACATTTATATAAAAAGGGATGACCCGGACTTTGTGCGATGGCAGATGTCGAACCTAGTAAAAAGTGTCTGACTCTAATTATGACGTAAAAAAAATTAGCCTATGAGAGGCCACTTGGTCAATTACAGTGTATACTGGACTCTCATTGGCTAATTTTTTTACGTCATAATCAGAGTCAGACACTTTTACTAGGTTCCAGATGTCCTATGTACTGTTTTTCCTTCTCTTTATATATCTATTTTTTTATATCATTGTTTCCCCATTTGTACACTTGGTAGGATACTGATTTTACAAACCAACCGATGAAGAAAAACGACTATTAGTAGTAGCTTCGCTCCTACAAATTACCTTTATTGTATTTGTTGTTGTGTATTGTGGTGGAGTTTGTGATTATAACTTGTGGTGTACCTCGTCCATTTACTAAATACATATCAAAGTTTAATATAAACAATTATTGACACTGGTGGATTCGCCACAAAAAGGAATGGGACGTCCTAATCTAAATATTAAGCGTGGCGTTTGAGCAGAATTTCTTCCAAGGGCTTTTCCTTTAGAAGGATTGACTTATCTCTAAAATACAATCAACCAAAAGTTATTGTCAGAATCCCTGTTAAGGAGAACCTACTTGTTTTGGTGGTTAGAGAGATCTTATAGAACAGTCGATAATCTACCTATTTTTTTTAAAGATTATTTCAAGAAGTCAAATAAAATAAACAAAATAACCTATATTAAAACTGTCAAATTTTATTCTTGTAGGTCATTTACTTTTTTCGTATCAGCATTTCTAATTATTAAAAATAAAAAAGAAGGACAAACACAATTGTTGTATTAAAAACATCAAACCCTTTGTTGAGGTCTAACTGTATCAAATTACAATTACAGAGCTTCGAGGATAAAGTTTCCTTACACTTTTTTTTCTAATATAGTGTGGGTAACGACAGAATTTAGAATATCATATAGACGCCAATAAATATTATCAATTTTTTTTGGTTATCTTAGTTTTGTTATATGTTAATTATCTTAAATCCTTAATAATTTAAAAGAAAGGCATTGTGTCATATATTTAATAGAATTAAAATCTTGCCTTCAAATCATTGATTTGATACGCTAAAGGTTTTTTTAAAATTTTATATTCAAAAATATACTTTTGCATAATACATGTCTTAAAAAAGAAAGATTTAACTTTTAAATAATTTTGGTTTTTCAAGATTAACAAAGAATATGCCTTTGTAGCCTTTATAGGTAGTGTTGGTTAAAACTTTACTTTTTACTTACTTCCTCCATTGCCCTAACTGTAAGAGGATCAAAACATATTGTAAACCATATGTAATTTGTTTTTTTAACAGTGAATTTAATTCAATTTTAGAATCTATGACTTTACCCTCAAGTTTTTTCTTTCAAAACCTTCTCCCGTTAAAAATCGTAAATCCTGAGCGAGGCCAATTTCAAAATTTCAGGAAATTTCAAAAACATTTCAGGTCTTGCAATTCAGGGTTCCAGGAGTGACAAACGTCGTAGTAGACAAACGCAGAAGTGTTTAAGATATTACGTTAATTAAGTAGTTCTACGTACACAGGTTGGTTAGGTTAAGATATGAATATACAAATAAGCTTACCGCAGGGGTTAGGTTTAAAAAAAACCTATAAATTAGTTATGTTAGGTTAAGTGTACACTCCAACATTTGTCCATTCCGACGTTTGTCACTCCTGTGTTTTTCCTAGGACCCAATTCAGACATTCTAATCTTTTTACAATTAGGAAGACAAGTTTAAAATCATTAAACAGTAACTTTTAAGATGGTGGGTGGGTGTTAAAATTACATATATTAAAATAAAAAGTGTTAAAAAAACTTGGAGCAGTTAACCTAAACTATCACAAAAATTTTAAATAATACTAGTTCAGTGGTTAGAGAGATCTTTTTATACAAACATTTTCTTAAATAATCATTATTACTATTTTGATTTAAAATAAGATTCTTTCTTATTAAATAAAAAACATAGAACACTTGAAAATTTTAAATATTTAAAAGACTAGATTAAGATTTCTAAAAATCTAGAGAAAATGCAGAGAAACTTGTCAAATTTTCAATTTTACAAACTTATGGTAAAATAAAAGTTGGTGATAGAGATATGAAAATATTGGAAAATGTCAAAAATAACTAATGACAGTCCAGGAAGATATCTTAAACAGATATATTATTTCATTCTTTGTTCTAAAACTTTACTTTATACATAAATCTTTATCTTTTATATAAAAATATTGTCAAGTATGAAAAGGCTGTGCTTTTTCTTTTGCTTTAGAATTTGTTTCGTCTTTTAGAATTTATAGAATCGAAATACTTGACTATGCATGAATTGTATTACAATGTTATCGAATACAATTGATTTTGTTACTCTTAGTTTTTAGTGGGCAACGTGAGAAAATGTTCTTTTATTTTCATAATTCTAAAAATAAAAGGGAGTTCGGTGCGCGATATTCACTTTGAGGAAAAGCACAAATTTACCTTTGGTAGAGTTTCCTTTACTAGCCGAGTCTGTTGTGGAGCGTTGGTTCACTGAGTCAGGCGGGGAAAAATCCTAAAGGATATAAAAGGTTTAGGAAGGGAGGGGACAATTGATTATAAATTATATCACTTATCAGGAAACCCAGTTTTAAAAACATTCAAGCAAAAATTACATCTTGAAACCTTAAATTGAATCATAACAGCAACAGTGTCCAAACTTATCCACCTATTATTTTAATCATAATATTTATGGAATTAGAGTTCCTTAAGCAACAGTCTTAACTTCAAATTGGTCTTGGCATAATAGTAAAGCAAAAATTTAAAAGGCCAAACACTTGATGTTGATGAATATGAAAAGACTTAGGCAATCTTTACTTCTTGCCAACAATAGCAATCATAAATGCTCTACTCGAAGCAGATATAAAACAGAGTTAAAGAAAAGGTTTTGTGTAAATAAAAATAAAACATATTTTATGTTGGACCTTAATGTATGAAAATATGTCAGATAATGTACTAACAAAAATAAATGTTATTTCTCAGAGACAAAATTTGACAAATCTAGATGTTTTGTGAGACAAAAGTACATAAGAATTTCGAGAAAGTATAATTCAACAAGTCTAAATTGTAAATGGTGTCCAATCTGATTAATTTATGCTGGATTATAAGCCATAATAAAAAATCATGAATCGTAATATAGAGAAATTTCCACAAAACTAGAATTAATTCCAATTTTTTCAATTTAATATCTGTGGAAATCTGTTTATTATACGCTACGATTTATAATTAGTATAGAAGACACCTTGCTGGATATAAAGGCATAGTATCACATTACTTGAAATAAATAATAGTACCTGTCCCAAGTTTGAATACTGTCTCACTGCCTTTGTTAATCTTGTGATTGCTTTCCTCGGGTACAAACAACTCAATGTCTTTATAAATCCCCTAAAAAGTTTAGATAGTAGTGAAGCTGCTCTATAATTGTGGTATGTCTGTACGTCCATTATTCAATATTACTTGAAGACGCCATATTTTTGCTATTTATTTTTTTATATTTTTATTTAGTTGTCCTTGTCAGGGATATAAAGTGCCGATTACATCACTAATGATGATACACCATCCCATCTGTAGATTACAATTATTGTTGAAACGTTTGGACACTCAACTTCATGAACCAACCTATCAAAATTAAATAAAAGTCCCAAAAAGTTGTTGAGGCCACAAATAAGAAAGCGTTATTTTAAAGTTTGGTATTATCCTCTTAGAAATATTTTTTTCATAATATTTTTATACCTCACACCCCCTCCACCCCCCCCCCCCCACTGACAGAACTATGAACTCTGGCCGCGGCACCCTTGCCTGCCTAGCCGCAGAGCTCGGCAACCTAGCCTGCCTAGCCGCAGAGCTCGGCCCCCTAGCCTGCCTAGCCGCGGGCGCTCGGTCCCCTTGCCTATAACCCAACCTAACCTAAAATAGTTCTGTCGGAGGGGGGGGGGGGGGCTATTTATAAAAATTTTCAAAATTAAAATTAATATTTCGGAGGATAACGCCAAAAGTTTATGGAATAGTGTATTAAGCAGCCCAATGTCCCCATCCTCCCTGTGTCTTTGTTATGAAATATTTTCTATTAAAAACTGGTTGTAGAAAAATTCAAAGCGTTACAATGTCATTTTTTAAAATTCTCAGATGATTGTAGGTCTTTTTTTGGTCATTTTTTTTTGTGGAGCCTAAAGATAAAAATCTAGTTTAATCATATATGACAATCTCTTTAATTGTACAACGCATTTTAAAATTTTCTTAACAAAATGAATGGTTACCTTCTAAGTTCTCTGCTACAAAAAGCATAAATGACAGGATTCATACAGGAATTGGTCCACCCTAACCAAGTTGCTACAGTACTAACAAACTCTCCATCCTATAATAATAATAATGTATAAATTGGTCCAGCCTAACCAAGTTGCTACAGTGCTTACAAACTCTCTATCCTATAATATTATAAGTTTTAAAAATATAATATACTGGACTTAAGAATTAGAGTGTTTTTAAATTATATTAGAAACAATAAACTCTAGTTAAAGAGTTTTAAAAAGAAAGTTTTTGTGATAGTCAGTTTTAGATTTAGACTATCATCCTGTCACGGCTACCGCCGCATCTGCAGCCGCTTGGACTACAGCGGCAAGAAAGTTAACAATCAAAGCTGTCGTATTATTTTTCTTGGCGATTTTTATTTTACATTTAAGGTCAAGCCGCAGTAAAATTGCCAATTTCTGTCTTTCTTGCATATACAATCTATATATTATTCTTATATTCTTTGCAAAAATACTATAAAATTTATTGAACTTTCAAAAACATACAAATTTGATAGCACAGAATAGAAAAAATATACAACGTTCATTTTTATTAATATACTTATATTTAATTGAGGTCCTTATGAAAAACCACTACAGCCATTACCTAATCTTAATTTAATCTTGATTTGTTTTAAAATTTTAAAATAAGATCGAATTTATTCTTAGACTATTAACATATAATTATCCAAAATAATTAAAGCAAATCTTTTGTGGTTGCTGTTCTTTTATGTTTCATTTCGACACATATTAAGCAAAAGTTTTCTTAAATGACTTTTATAAAATATAATCATTAGTTTGGTTAAAACATAGAGAAAAAAAAGGGGGGAATCGAAGCAACTAGAAGACGAAAATAGGCAGTGGGCCCAAAGCCTAATTAGTGCTGTTGCCGCGCTAAATTTTATTGCTATTCCACCACTTTTCAAATGGGAGGATTACAAAATTAATATGTAAAGTTTTAATAATTAGAATATAATATTTAAATTAAAAATAAAAAGAAAATTTTGTTATTAAATATAAAAAAATACTAAAATAACAATATCTAAAAAAATATTTTTTTTACTTTTTACTTTTAGATATTGTCATTTTAATGTTTTAAATACAAAGAATTTATTTTTATTTTAAAAAATTTGTGCACAAAAGATGAATCCTTTCATTTTTAAAAAGGGGGAAATCTTTTTCATAATAAACATTCAGCTGATTCTGACCGCCCACAGCTGTTTGCTAAATATCGCTTTTCTTTTTATTCACATTATTATTTATGATTGACATACAAAAAGCCCTGGGCGGCTTTTGATTTTCGTCTGCTAAATTTTCTTTAAAAATTTAGGGATGGAAAAGTAGTATTTTACCATGAAAAGGGGGTGAGTATTCGTCCTCTTATCCTTTTTCCTTATGGGTTAAAATAGCCCAAAAAGAAAGTTATATCATTTCATATAGACAAATGTATCTTCACCAAAAAAATATATCTATAATACAAAGTAGAACGATGTCTGCCTGTCTGTCTGTCCGTCTGTCCCTTAAGATCTTGGTAACCAATGAACCGATCGAATTCTACTTTTCAGGGAATATATAGTTCAAATAAAACTACTAGCGGCAGCACTAGTAGTACTTAATTCTTTTAATTTTCTCTTGGGGAGGAGCCCCTAGAGGCTAGGGGCGAAGCCGAAAGTTGCATAAAAGTAGCAAACGACCCTTCAAAATGTTCAATAAGTATGGCTATGCATGGAGACAAAATTGCGTGAAAAAGAATAAGTTTTGTACTTTTCTCTGATATGTTTACGAAATAGCTTTGCTACATATATTCCAAAAAAAAGTCAAACAAGTTTATAAAGATCAAAATAAAATCTTTCATAATTAATAATTTAATATGCCTAACTATCTTTTTCGTAATGCTATATAATCATAGAGAGCTTTGCCTTTAAAAAGCTTTTTTAAAATAAATTAAGAAAGATTCAGCTTTTTTGCTGGACATACTGTGAATGTATTTCTCCATAATCTGATTAACTGAAGTGGCACATCTAAGCCAAATAATTAATTCTACTGGAATGCTTTAATGTTAAATTACCATGGTTCCCAAACTTAAATTTTGTCAATAAAATTTCTTAAAATTTGAATAAATGATTTATAGGAGTTTATTGGTCTGGGCGTAGATGTTCCATGTCGTGAACCACGGTGCTTTCCCTTAAAGTACCTAAGGAGCATAGAATACCTTCCCCCTAATTTTTAAAATAAGAGAAAATATTTTTTTTTCTGCTTAGTCCCAGTGGGAACAAAGAAAAACCTTACCTGACCTTAAGTAAAAGCTGCCAGCAAACAAAACAGTAACTAATTATATTTTCTTATCCACAGACAACTGTCTTTAATATGTAATAAATATGTATATCTCATATTGTAATATCCGTAAGAAACAATGTTAAATATTTTTAGGAGAGCTTTTCATTAGTCCCAAATTAACTTAAGTTTACTTTTTGGTGGAATTAAGAGTAAAAATGAGACGAAAATTCCTCTTACATATTTATAAGATTGTATGGTTATGAAATTTTTAATTAAATTTTGATGAGATCAAAGTTTGATTAAAAATATATTGTACTTTTTTAGTTTTAAACATATAAAGATTACAGGATTAAGTCAATAAAAGACAATTTTTCCGGTTTTTTTCACATTAAGTGACTTTTGAGCACCAATAAACCCTCCAACATTTATTATAAAATAAATTGAAAATAAGAGGGAGTAATTTTTTTCTCTCTCTTATGACTAACCCCTGCCGGGGGACATAACCATGCAGTGCCTATATACCTGCGAAGCAATAACCTAATCAATCAAAATGAATTAAAATTACCTAATGTTTTTAGCCCAACCTATAATAAAGATTGTTTTCAAAACTTTAGTACCAGGGATAAGGGATAGGAAACCTGGCCATTAATTAGGTCCCGGCCTACATTCTAAAGGGATATTGCAACTATTACAAATTCCTATCAAACTGGCGGATGCTCCCAAGTAGCTATCGCTCTAAACCAATAAGAATCGGCCTGTTTTGTATCAACCAATCACCAATTGGCGGAAATTTAATAAGCAGACAATTCTAGAAAAAATAAGGATTTGTCTGTACTAAAAAATAAATATAAATGGTGTTAGATCACATTAGCTTAATTATTAAATCTGCTTAGAGTTAAACATTAAAAAAGGGCCATATAGAAAAAACAAAAATAATGGGATTATTTTTTGGAAAGAAGGTAGCTACGAATTTTCAATTGGTAGTTTATAAATTAGATGTTGTATTTTGAATTTTAAAAATTTAATACGGAATTGATACAACACCTTAACCCTAATATTTGAACAATACAACACAGTACAAATCTATCATGACATAATAGTATACAAAGAACTTAATAGAATGTTACCCAAGTGCATATTATTTTATTTATTTTGAATTTTAATTAGCAATGAAATTTTCAAATAAAATTTTTACTCATTAATAAAAATGCAAATAATACAAACTTAAATCTGTCTGAGGGAAACCCAATGATAGCTTTCTGACAGTTCAAATTACCAAAGTAAAAGAGAAACAAGGATGACAACATCCATAAGTAGCGAAGCACAAAAAAATCGTAGATGGGAATACGTACAGGTAGATTTAAAAGGTTTTTACTAAAATCAAGAATAGATTTATTGGATAAGATAAATATGAAACCTTGTTTTATTTTGTATGATGACGATGGTCAAAGTAAATTATATTAAAGATGCTCATAACAATGGGAAAAATTATTTTGATACTGATATTCCATAAAAGTTTGAAAATTGGATCAAAATAAACAAAGATATTGGGAAAAATGTAAAACATATAAAAATAGCCAAAAACCTGATAAAAGGCAGTCTGGCCGCCATGGTTGTTTTCTTAAAATGACAAAAAATTTAATTTTTAAATCCTTAAAAACTTTAAAAATTTGGAAAATCAGACCATATACACTGAAGATATGGAAAAAAGTGTTAAATATATTTATAAATAGCCTAAAACCTGCCAAAAAGGCAGTCTGGCCTTCATGGTTATTTCCTTTAAAGACGGAAAATTCAATTTTGACATCTACAACTGAAAAAATTTTGAAAATCGAACTATAAACACTGAAGATATGGAGAAAAATGTTAAAAATATAAAAAAACAGCCTAAAACCTGCTGAAAAGGCAGTCTGGCCGTCATGGTTGTCATCATAAAAAGACGGGAAATTTAATTTTGATATCTGTAACTGAAAAAATTTTGAAAATCGGACCATAAACACTGAAGATATGGAGAAAAATGTGAAAAATGTGAAAAATATAAAAATAGCCTAAAACCTGCTAAAAATCGGTCCGACTGCAAATGATGTTTTATAGTCAATTGTGCTCCTTAATAATGGGAATGTTGTCAAAAAATTTCAGCATTCTATCTTTTATAGGAGCTGAGTAAATCCCATTTCCCCCATAGCATTACGGACTGACTGACGGACTGACTGACGGACTGACTGACGGACTGACTGACGGACAGACTGACTGACGGACGGACAAAGTGAATTATAGAGTAGCTTCGCTACTAAAAAATTTTGGGAGAGAAAAAACTTCATTTTAACAAAAGCCATTAATATATAGGTTTATAAAAAGTTATATTTTTTACTTTAACCCCTTACGGTCAGGCCCCTTGCCGCACCTTAATCAGTTGGGGGGGGGGGGGGGGCGTTCAACGCCCCCCCCTATTATCTCAGTTCCTAGAAGAGTTAGAGCTAGAGGGCTAAAAATTTTTGTGCAAGTGTTATGATGAATTTCCGACCTTAAGTAAGTCAAGGTCAATTTTCGCTTCCTTCACCCTTTTATTTAACAACCTTTGTTTTTAAGTCCTTTTTTACTTATAAATTTCAAACGGCTGTAATTTTTTTATTTTTGAAGCTAGAATAAAATTTTTTTGTAAGATAAGCTTAAGTTTGAAATTTGAAGTCTCTAAGTAAAAAATTGCGGCCACATGAGCCTTTTAAAGATTTCTGGAGACCTGGAGGATCAGGACCTGCAGGATCATACCTAGAACCTAAAATTGACTTGAACACCTGTATTTAATATGAGGATGTACTACTAGAGGATATTTTAGTATTTTGGTAAGATAAAATGCTTTGTTTAAGTCAAAAAAAAATATTTTTGCTCTTTACCTGGATGACCCTGCCAGGTTTGCTGGCATTCTGTGCCCGCCAGGATGGAGATATTCAAAAAATTTCAACTCTCAGTTATGTCTCATACCCACACTTAAAAAGTCAAGCAGTTTGGGCTCTTTATTTTTCACACGCAGAAAATGAGATAGAAAAAACCGGATGGGGGGGCGTTCAACGCCCCCCCCCTACCCTTAAGGGTTAAACTAGCTACCTGAATTTGATTCTATACTTTATCTAGACACACACACACAGTTTTTGTATTAGCGTTTTTAACGAAC
Source organism: Acartia tonsa (assembly GCF_053477335.1). NCBI lineage: Eukaryota > Metazoa > Arthropoda > Copepoda > Calanoida > Acartiidae > Acartia > Acartia tonsa. Next base: position 37,948,723 of record NC_137263.1, read on the forward strand.
CACTGCGCCATCCCAAAACTGGTTTATTAGGCCTAGGCTTGAAATATGCCTGAAATAATATTTTCCTACGTTTCCCATCCCTTATCCCTGTTTAGTACCGATATTATTTATATTCCAATGTCAAATACAATCCCTAGGATGTGGACAATTGAATTAAATTTAAAGATGTGTAAATGCAGCCTTTTATTGTTTTTCTTCCTTAGGTAATAAGAAAGGTATGTAGATTTATTTTAGCCCGATTGTCCTAACTCCCTGCATAAATTAAAGTAGCAGAGACATACCCCTCACTCACAATAAACTATTTTAATTAAGTTTCGTACATTACATTTCTATATACAAATTGAATTAAGAAAATGGACAATTTTCAAAAGCTTTTTGATGATACAAGCATTTTTTGTAATCATTTAATTATACCACAAACTTACTATATTCATGGAATCTATTCAATTCATTTATGATATTAGATTATGCAATAGCCATCCCAGATTATAAACCTGATGCACAATAATGCAAAGTATTAACTATTTGGAGCCTAAAAGATTAGAGTAAAACACCAAAGGAAGAAAGGGTTAAATAACTGTATCTCCCCATCGCAACCGTCTTGTGCAACCTTCCTATTAGGTCATTGAAAATCAACCAATGGTGTCGCTTATATTAACACAGCCAAGTAGCAGAAAATAATTTAGAAGCAGACGAAAGAGGTCTTTGAAAAATGAAAGGAGGTAGTTGTCTGTATATATATATCTATAATATAGATATGTTCCTGTTCTATTGTTCTATATGCCACTAAACATAAGAAATCAAGGCTGACATATTTTTGACATAACTACAGTTGTATATGTTGAAAAAATAACAAAAAAAGGAAGGACTTTTATAATTTTATAGAATATTCAATATAATTCTTTCTACGCAATGTTTGTTCATAAATCTGTATTCAGGGAGTCATTAAACTAAGTATATAACAAACAATCATATAATAGCAAAACACTTACTGTCCAACCAACCAACCAAAAGATATAATTGTAAAAATGCTATGCTGTTAAATAAAGAGGAACAAAAAGATAAAAAATAGTGTACACATATTGGATGGAATATGTGACTTGGAACATGGATTTACGTTAGGCCGGCTCAGTTTTGTTCAAATTTAGGCTTTTTACTTGCATGGTTTATGTTATAATGTAGACAAAAAGAAATGCATGCATGAAGACATAAAAAAGAACATATTTTTGGTACATATATTTTTTCGATTCCTCAGGAAACATTTTTGTTAAGTAAAACTCTAAAATTTGGGTGGTCTATATTATTATCATTTTGGACAAGGCTTTGTTCTTTTTAATTATTCACATAAACGATCTCAATACAGGACAATATTCGATAGACATATGATAAAAAAGCATAGTAATTTTTTATTGTTTTTGTTAAGATATTTTACCTTTAAGTTAATCTAAATGATTTAAAAATAAAGTGTACCCATTGCATTAGCGAGAAATTAGGTCTAATTTAATCAAAAAACCTTTAAAAAAGAAGAAAAAAATGTTTCTATGTCTATTCTATAATTAGTCTATTGTCTATAATGTACATATATATGTTATATACTCAGACATTATGTTGCTAATTACTTGTGGGATAAGGAAATACGGATTTAGGATTAGGGATTGACCTCATTACAATATTAGCAAAATTACAAGTTCTGTTTTACTTTTCACTATTTAACATTATAAGTGGAATCATGAAAAGATAGATTATCCTGTTTAAAGGTGAGTATCCTTATCTGTATAATAAGTATAAAATTCTTATGATTTTAGCTGTATTATATTATACCAGCAGATGTGTCCCTAGAGGCCTCTAGAAGCACTTGTAGGAATGTGGGGGGAGGGAGGGAGAATCGACCCTTTAAAAGATTGAATTTTGCTCGGGGAGGGGGTTGCTATCATAGACGATTTCTTTTAGAAGAACCTTCCCCAAATAAGTTAAAGGCATTATATAGGAATACAAAAAGGTTGACTGTAATGGAGAACCATATCATGTGTAGCAGTTAGAGTGATCCTTTGCTACAGAAAGAAAGGTATTATGTTACTTTTCTAATTGATATATCTTTGGGTAAGTTTAAAATCATAGGAGCTTGTATCTTTAAAACAAAAATCTTTTTGTTTTAATCATTAAATGATTTCTTCCTTTTTTAATTAGTTAGACACAAACATACAGCTAATTCATATAGCAAATATCTCATTTTATGTATAATATTCAACTAGCTAGTGCTGCGCTGTTTATAGCTATTGCCTATATATTTATGTTATATACTTATAAAACATATTTATAATATATTTAATTTCTGAAGATTTTTCCAATTTCATGTAAAATTTTGTTATTGTCATGTGCGCTAATATTTATGCTCCTTACAAATTTTACTTTTTTACCAAGTTTACATTTTGAAGTGCTACCAAAAAAAATGAAAATTATAAATCAATAACAAGGATGACAACAACCATAAAGCTCTAAAATCAGACTATAGAACAAACGAATATTAACACTAGTAATATGTCAGCTTAATACGAAGATATGTATAATTTAAAAGTCTAAACAGAATTGTATAACAAATTAATTGCAAAATTGCGTAAATACAGGATTCTATTTAAGGACTCACATTGAAGACATTATACATATGCTTAGCTTAAGATAATGCACCTTGCTGTCCTGAATATATTTGTTCCAAAAGTCAGAAGATAATTAAATCATACAAAAATTGTTGTAAATAGTACAAAATCAGCATGTTTGAAAGAATGTACAGACTCTCTGGTAACGGTATAGAGTTGCTATGCTTTATAAATCGTCCCTAACTGTTACAGGAATTATCATTCAATTTGTGAAATCAATAGTACAATTCTTGCATGCCTAAAAGATCTATACGTTACGTACATACAGACGGACGGGCCTACCTTGTAAACAAAAAACTTCGCATTAAAAAAAAGAAACAGCCTCTTTGAGAAAAAGATTACAAGCTTTAGAAATCTTTACAAGAAATTATATTTCAGCTAAGAAAAGTACACCTTAAGTACACTTGAATCCCATTTCCCACATAGCATTATCGGCAAACCGAATAGCCTATCGAGGACGGGATACACCAGGCGAGATTATTTTGCATGATGTATCTCTGAACTTTATGATGAGGATAATTCAGATAACAAACATTTAAATTGCACGTCCTTTGTCTCGAAATTGCAACTGTGCGCCTGTTTTGGGCCAGGTACTCTGTCTTCTCTAATTATTTAAGTCACGCATTTGACAAATCAACAGTAGGAATAATTTTTATGGTCTTCAGTTATGAGGCGGAAAACACTCTAGTGCCATTACTCTATTATAATAGGTATGTCTTTCAGGGTTAAAGCCCCCGCAGGGGCTGGTAGTGTGTTTTAAAAATCGAATTAAGGTTGGGGGGATTCCGGTGGTTCATTTTAAGTTATTGAATGAAATTGCTCAGCACTCAATATATAAATTAAAGATTTTCATTTTCACCTTCACTAATGATATTTTCTATTTTGTATTGCAGAGATAGGACAATGGAAGATAGAACTTTAAACACTACAGAAACACAAATTTGTAAATTTTGAAATAGGGAATTTAAATCTATATTATAATTCTTCAAGACTGTACACGTAACACAAGCCGTGATTAAGTGTTAATGTCCGTTTGTCCCACCGTTTCAGTGCTTCGCTTTTATAGATGTTGTCATCCTTGTTTGAATAGTAAAACGTTAATTTCTCTGAGGCTAAAAGGCGCAATACGCGCGTCTGCCGAGCCCTGGTAATAAGAAAATATGGAGAGAGGTAATAAAGTTATGTCTTTAAATAGCAATCTTGAAAAACTATTATACAATTTTAATTAATTTTATTTGCCGTACATCATTCACAAATATTTAGCACAAAAGTTATAATGAATCAGGTTAAGTGTTCAAGAATCCCTTTTAAAAAGAAAATTCGGTAATTTCTCTCGTACTTAAAGTGGACCTCAAAAAATCTCTTTGAAAAAAATGTTATGCTTGATTCAGAGCAACTTGAGTAAGGGCTATTAGATCCCTGCAGGGTTTCTATAGAATCACATGATTGAAAATCTGATTAGGGGGGGATGGAGGAGTATTATTTTTTTTGGATTTCACCGAAAATTTCAACCCATTGCTTGGTCTTTTTACTCTTAACAGTAACCCTAAATATTTTTAGAATCATTTCTTTTTTTAGCAGCAAAGCTACTCTTCTCTTCACATGTTAAAACAGGATTAAAAGGATAAGATAAAGGATAAAACATTTATAAACATCACAAAAAATTATAAAGAAAATTATTTGACGAAAAGTTTAAACACCATTAGTTCGGAACCAACCAAACAATATACAAAAAGTGTACTCAGCGTTTTTAAGCCAACGAATAAAATGACGCGGTTATACAAATTTTAGTTATAAAATACTGTAAATTATTGTGCAATTTTCTTACCCTCCCAATGCTTTATTAAAAAAAGCATAGGTAATTTTACTTTATTTTTCAGGTATTTTGCATTTACATTCTTCCCGATTATCATTTTGAACAATATACTTTAGTCCTTTGGCTTACTTCTTTATAAATTCTTTACCTTTGCAATAAATTGTTCTTGTACCTTTTTATACTTAAAGTAAATCTTAGTGATGGTTTGGGATAATTTTATAACATCCTAATTTTCTTTGGGTACTTTGACCAAGTTACAATTTTGTATTGATTTTTTATTTTCATTTATGTTGCATATCGAAGCTACTCTATAATTAATTCTCCTTTACTCCACTATCACTGCACTTCCCGTAACTTTTTAAATCCCCCCTCCATTGCTCCCATCCCACCTCCCTTCATTTACTATATACTTCCCTTTCACTAAAACATCTCTCTTTATCATTTCTTTTCTTCTCACTTTATTTTTCTTTAAACTAAATTAGTTAGGGGGGAAAATCACACGAAACCTACACGTGATTTTCAGCTGTCGTTGGGTGGCAACACATAGTAGAATTGACGACCTTTATATCTGCCCCCCAAATATCATTTTAGATTTATTTCGCTTGTTGGCTTTGCCTTATTAATGATTTTTCAAAGCGTAGCTTTTCTATAATTAGGGTCGGTTCGTCCGTCCGTCCGTAACGGATAGCTTTTTTCGCTAATTTAGGCATGTTAGAAATGTCCTATTGTTTTCAAATGTTGCATGGTAATTCCTGTAGTAGTTAGGTACGATTTAAAAAGCGAAGCAACTCTATAATTGGAGATGCGATCCTCAATTTTCAAATTCTTTGAACGTACATATGAGACTTTTACAGAAATGCTTCGCATCCACAACTATCTATCTATGCTTGATATAAAGTCAACACTTTATAGAGCATATTATGAAGATTTGATTGACGCGTGCCCCGCAATTATCTAGTAGCACTCAGGGGCAAGACACAATTACTTTAGCTAGGCCCAAGGCATTATTTGTATCAATTTATGCATTCATAGGCCTATCTTTACCTATATGACACCATATATGGGTAACGCTAGTCTATTCATGGTAATCTGTATGTGATTTGCTAATAGTATATGTTTATTAAAGATATTATGTTTATAGTTAATGTAATCATATAAACAACCAGTACAAATATGTATGCCTACAACCATGCCTGATTTACGTCACATATTAACACACAGATATTTAATTGCACAGACAAACACTAAAATCCTGGTCCAGAGCTAATGTTATAGCATGTACCTCTTGAATTTATTCAGTTATTCATTAACTCTCCTACCATCAACTTCTCTTTCTGGCTTTAAAAGGTAATGACTTAGTTGTTTGGCATGCATTGTAGTTTAAATTTAGGCCCCTTAGTACTTAGCATGAATTGAGCTCAGGCCTTATGTTAGAACTCTAACACTTAGCACAATTCACTGCTTGGGACTTAGGGCACATTTCTGTCCTACTCTACTTATAATTTTAACACTTATCCTGTAAATATTTTCATACTTAACCTATGCACTTGTAATATAAATACACTTTATAAAAACATTTTCCTTCCTTAATACTAACTATACTTGTATAATTCCGATCGAATATCAAAACCAACCATTTATTCTTAGGTTAAAGCAACATAATACTTCGCGTGGGTCTTTTGTTGAGCTTCCACCAGCTCAACCAAATTCGTATTATACTTGTGGGAATAGAGGGTTAAGCATTCTAAACAAGCGAACCGACGATGAGAATGTCTATGTGTATTGCATTAAAAATAGGTTTTAGTAATACTCATAGAAGAGCGGTCTCCATACCTAAATATGGACAAACGCCCCATTCGCACACACAATGGTGCAACTTACCGGTTGTATCTTGGAAAATTTTACTTCATAAATTTTTTTTCTTTTTTCTTACCGTACCCGAACCGCCTAAGGCAGGTATTTTTACCAAAATCGAATAATTGTAGTTATGGCAAAATCGGATTTTCCAAAACCTGTGTAACTATTTGAGAGCAAGGTTAGGACTATGAGGCGTTTGAAGAGATAGGGACTGAAAGGCACGACACAAATGCAATTGAGAGCCTCGTGTACGAGCAGTTGCACTAGCTGACACTCTAGAGGCCCTAGAGAATGCTAGCATATTTGTGGCCATTGGTCGCCGCCCTATAAGGACACTCGCACTGGTTGACACTCTAGAGGCCCTAGAGAATACCAGCACACCGGCACCTCCATGTCCGCCTCTCTTTAGTAAAACACTTGGGTTGGAATAATCTATGATTGAGCTATGTGCAAAATTTTGATTTCTGGACTTAGTCAGAATTTTGAAATTTAGGAGTTGTGCTGGGTGGCGGAGTATATATATAAATCTTCGGACTTAGTATGATTTTTACTTATTCGAAAGCTCTCTAAGTGTTGAAATACTTGAATCTTTGATACTTAAACCAGAACTTATTAAGAATCAAGCATGGAGTAATTTTTCATTTATAAGCTATCAAAATACTATTTGTAAAAGGACCATTTTGAACTGTCTTGTTAAATGAAAACTTAGGAGCAAATCTTATAGAACACGGGAAACGCTGTTAGTTGGGATACATATTGTCTTTGGAGCCATGTTTCTGAAACAATATGCCGAAAGCAGTTAGTACTCTTGAGTCGTAGTAAAGGGCCAAAAGATTATTACAAACTTGTAGCATTTATACTCAAGTTAAACTGTACTAATACTTTGGTGCCGTTAGAACCGATTTTCTGAGATTTGCACTTACTTATACATGCCTAGGACTTATATTCTTAATGCAATTCTGATTTATATGCGGATGTATCAAAATAACTATTGCCTCCAAAATTTTGAGTTAAACAAAATATTTCAAAGTCTCAAAGATATTCTCAACATCGATCGGTTGGAATGATATAAGTGTAGACAAATTACTGTATGCAATCAGAAATAATTCCAGAGATTTCCTGAGACTCTGAGCAAAATATTCCACTTTTGGACTTAGCACCGTTCTACTTCTTTTGTTACAGAGAGAATCTTGAATTTCTGGACTTATAGTAATTTTTATGAAATTGGAAACTTGGTTGGAAATTTACCAAAATTCGGACTTGTAATAATTGCGATTTTTCCAACTAGATTAACAAATTTCATTTTCCACACCTAAAAGAAAATTTTGTTTTAGAGTATTTCTGTCTTAGCCAAAATATTCCAATTATGGACTTAGAGAGATTCTATTTCTTTTGGTGAAAGATAATTCTAACACTCTAATACTTTATGATTTTAAAATCCTTAACTTAGCGAGATTTGCGTTTAATCAAAATACTCCAACAGTGGACTTAGAGTGATTCTATTTCTTTTGACTTATAGGCAATCTCTAAAGTAGCTTTGTGAATGAACTGTTAGGAAATTTCATCTCGGACAAAATATTCCACGTCTGGACTTAGAGTAATTCTATTTCTTTTGTCTCAAGATAAATTCACTAGTTTTGTACTTAGCATAATTTCATTGAAAAGTTTTGGACTTAGTCAAAATTCACTAATTTTGTACTTAGTATAATTTCATTGAAAAGAAATTTTTTTTGGACTCAGTCAAAATTCACTAACTTTGTACTTAGGATAATTTCAATAAGAAAATTTTTTTTGACTTAGTCAAAATTTATTAATTTTGCACTTAAGATATTTTCAGAATTTTTTTTTCCTAAGCAAAAAAAAAAAAAAAAAAAAAATTTATTGATTTTGTACTTAGAATAATTTCATTAGAAACTTTTCGGACTTAGTCAAAATTTTCCAACTTTGGACTTAGAGTGATTCTATTTTATTTTGACTTAGAAAGTTTTTAATTCAATCTTAACTTAGAAAATTTTTTTGTTTGTATGTTCCTTACAAACACATACATAAATACAATAAACAGTTCACTCAACAATAAGTAGGACATGAAAACTAAATTTTTACTTGCTTTGCTAATGCTAAAATTTCTATTTCATGTGCCGCCAGAATTCAACAGACAACTTGAGAAGAGTTATAAACCATCAATCATTAGTGATAGTGAATATTAGTGATTTAAAAGTATAGTCAACAACCTAAGCCCTATATGTAATTAAAAAGCACACTTATAAGAGACAAAGTTCTAGTAACCAAACGCAGCAAAAGGTTGCAGCAGCCTATATTGGGAATCTTGGGACGTCTCTAAAAGAAGTAGCAAGTAATATTGGAAGTACTCTACTGTCTTTATAAAAATCCGGATTAAAACAAAGAAAGAACATTTTCTTTTTATACCATTGAGAAAATTTAATTTTACTTAGGATTATTAGCATAAAGACTATAACCAAGTAAAATAAAGTGTGTACATATAGTTCATAATCTTTATAATCTAAAATTGTTACCATTTAGAAAAAAAGTGCACTAATTCAGCTAATTTGATTTTCAATAATATTTGACCAAATAATAACACCAACCTTGTAGTCTACTTTAAAGAGTTTGATTGACAACTTCCAGCGTATAGATTGATCACCTTGCGTAGGATATCACACTTCAGTAAGACACATAGAATATTGTGTTTCTCACTAATTAAGTAGAGCACATCCGGTCTATAATAACCTTGAAAACAAACTGATTATATTCATATATATAGGACAATCTAAATTGAGTCTCAATAATATAGTTATAAGGATTGAAATCACAAGTGAAGTCCCATAATAATTCGCGAATAATACTTAGTAGGATTGGTAGGCATACCCTAATACAACTATAAGTATTGGGTGCGAGATCTTTGATATTCAGGCAAAACTGTTGCAATACTACTAGAATATAGACGATCCTTTGGGAGTGAACCTTAGTAAGTTATATTCATAAAGCCTTACAGGAATAAGCAGATTGTAAGCTACATATCCTTAGAGTGGAGTAAGAATTCAACAAGGATTATAAATTGCTGTTTTTCTCAACAATAACATTTGCTAGGAAAAGTCGACGCCTAAGCAAATAACAGTTAATTTGTGATAGTATATTAGCATACCCAAATTAACTTCGCTGCAAACCTTAACATTCTATTTAACTTTATAGCTAATTTATATAGCCAAACAACCCACATTAGCTTTATAGGCAAATATAGAATAAATCTAAGTAGAAGTGTTTCTACAGTTGAGCTTAATTAAGGATAAGAGTGCATTAGCGCACACTCCAGAATAAGATTCAAAGCTCACTCGCAAGCATTCACGACGTAGAAACAACTGTAGGTGAAGTAGACAATACCTACTCATCTATATTTAACAATTTTAAAAGAAAAATTTGTTATTGTAAACAATTTTTGATTATTTTAACTTTAGGCGCATTATTTAGTTTCTTCTTGTACCTTTGCTATTTAAATCCTAAAATAGTACAACATCTCATAAGCTTCTTTAAAGAACTCATAGAAAGTTTAAAAGCTTTAAGCTAGCTGTAATGCCATTATTTAATAAAAGTAAGAAAGATGACAACGCTGAAAAGGCGAACACTCCACGTCGAGGACGCTCGACGACGCCTGGAAGAAGAACTCCATCAGCTGATGCAGCTTCTGCAGGAGATGATACACGAAGGGAGGAACCAATGCCCAACCAGGAGGAACCAGAACAGAATGGTGAGAGAACCAAGACGCCAGAACCAGACACGGAATCTGTAAGATCCATACCTATGCGTGAGGACTCACCAGATGCATTGATCAGAGACCGATATGTTAGAGCAACACTATCAGATCCTCTGGGAAATTTCCTGTTCCCACAATTCCTGGATACAATAAGACTCTGTAACCCCAACATACGTGTGGACTCAGAAATGATGAGGAACTTCTGTACCAACTACACACAGAGTATGAGGGAATACAAAGAGGAACAAAGACGTGAAGTTGAGTTAGAAGCCCAGCGTATTGTACACGAGGAGAATGACAAACGCACTCAACGACACTTCAGTAACTTCACCAACCAAACTGGAATTAAACCACCAAGCAGCTATGCAAGCAAGAGCACCCTATGCAACGATCAAAAGCTTAAGTTAGCCAATGGAACCTTCCCTCTCAAGCATTGCTTCAAAGGAGATGGCAAGCCACCTTACATTACTGATTATCTGTCAGAGATGAACACTGCTCAGGAATTATGTAATCTCTCAAGATCAGAATTCGAAACCTTTATGCTTAGAACCACAACTGGCGAAGCATATACTACTATCCAGCAGAGTTTCAACCTTGGACTATCTATTGAAAGTGTCTACAATAGCTTACTGCTACAATACGATATACTCATCAGCCCACAGGAAGCTCAAGCTAAGCTGATAGCTTTTAAGGGAACCAAAGCCATGTCATTCCCTAAGCTTGTCAGTACCATTCAGAATCTTGCCAGCAGAGCCGCTGTTCATTATACAGACAAGAAGGAACGACAGAATGTATTCAACATAACTGCAGTGGAGGCACTCAAACGTAGCTTACCAACAAATAGCCGCAATATAGCATCTGAAAACCATCACAATCTCACACATGACCTTGGGAGATCCCCTACATATCATGAGTTGACCGCTTCCATGTATCCTAGAACTGAAGACCTAGATCTGGACCTACAGCAGAATGGTGTATCAGCCAGTTACAATGGAGATTTGTCGCTTCATAAAAAGACAAACAACACCAACTACTCACATGACAGGGATACAAGAATGAATAGAGATAAACAGCCTGCTAAAGTTGCCGCTACGTCAAGCTATTATAAAAGGCCAACAGTTAGAGAAGTTACTGCTAAACCAGCCTATCCTAAAACCTACAACAGAGAAAACAGGGATAACAGAGATAGACAACCACAAAAGAACACTAAACAAGATTATCATATCTCCTATGGTACATCCAATAAGCGCTATTGCGGTGCATGTGGTCAAAATACCCACAAAATATCAGATGGATGCAGACTACTGTGCGATGACCAAGGACGACAATATCAAACAGCACTAACATCCGGATACTGCCCAAGCTGTCACAAGAAGTATGGCAAAGACCTATACCACGCTCAACACCTATGCCCTGGACGACCAGCGATGATGGAACTGTACCATAGTGGTAAAGTAAGACCTGGTGGTGTGTTTAAACAGGCATATGAAGAATGGATTGAGGCCAAAGCCAATGGACAATCCAAAGAGCGTGGCAGAACAAGTAGGGTTAACGCTATCACCGTTCGAATGGATCCTAATGACCCTAAGATTTTAGCGGTAGATAGTTCTGCAGCTATCATGGATGAAAACAGGAAAATGTACCTGAACTGCTCCGGCTGTATGTCAAATGGAAACTACGATGTATACATGACAGCTTTGTTTGACTCAGCAGCAGACAGAAACATCATGTCAACCAGCTATTTTGGAATGTTATTTGGAGTACAACAAAATGAGGTTAAGAACCATCTGGAAAAGAGTGACATGGTTCTTGTCAGCTATTCTGGACACAAAATCCCAGTAGCTGGAGAAATAACTCTCATGATTCGCCTTACACAGTTCTCAGGCATCTATAGACCAGTACCATTTATGATTGTACCTGAGGAACACAAGAATGTCACACCTATGATCATCGGAATGAATGGCATTAGAGATCTCCAATTAGGGTTGACTTTCGTTGCGGACAACCACCCGCCAGCACCATATCTATACTCTATGTTCCATCCTGGGAGAGTACTAGATAGCCTGTTCTGTTCTGATTATGAGTTACAACTCTGCACAGGGACAATTGACAAAATTGACTCTAATGAAACTCAGACTATAGAGATGAACATCAACCACTTCTTCAACTTGGCTCCTGGAACAAAAGTCATTCTCAGCGATGACCACATTGCCAATGATAGAAATGGAGGAATTAAAATTCAACCTGGACAAACGCAACTGACTGTCAACAACCGAGGACAACTTAGTGGAAGAGCAATGATAACAAATATCACTGAACATGCAATCACTAACACTGTTATCACCGGATACTTGGAACCAAGCAACCAATTTGTAGTCAAGGAGATCACCACAGACTTTGATTTTACGCAATCATTCCTACACAATGTATCTGTGACAACTGAGCTAGACGAGATTGTACAAGCCTTGGAGCAACATGCAGAGAAAGCTATTACTCCAGCTGTCAATCAGATCTCACTAGACACCAGAAACAATTCAGTCCAACTCTTATAGCTACCAAAATACAGCGCCATCAATCTGGTAGAACGATCTTTTCCTTTAGCTGATGGATATATACCGAATCCTACAGCCATAAACAATGACACTCCAGTACCAGGAGTAGCCTTATCTGACTACCGTTCTAATATTGATGAAATTCTAACTACACCAGATCCTGAAATGAATAAACTCTTTGAAAATAGTGATGACGTTATTGAACTTGGCTTAAAACATATAGCTGAATCTGATAACCTCATGGACTATGTAACAGAACCTACTGGCTATAGTGTGCCTAAGGACCAGTTTGTTAAACCAGAGGATCTTGTGGTGCTGTCAGACTATCCACCAGAGGTAAGACATTATATAGAAGACATATTCCTAAAATCTTACCCCGATATCATATCTACACATTCTACTGATAGAGGTAACATGAGTAAATATCTGGGCAATTATACAATTAGACTAAAACCTGGTCAAACTTTACCCCAGCATAAGAAATTATATTATTTATCACCCGTAGAGAAAATGCAAATGCAATCTATCTTAGAGTTTTTGTTAAAGAACGGCACCATTGAAAGAGCTAATTTGGATGGGGATTCCTATAACAACTATGCAAGCCCAGCTTATCTGATTCCAAAGTCGGATCAGGGGAGCTGTCCTCGTTTAATTGTAAATTTTCAACAATTGAATCCTTGTCTGCAGTCTGAACCTGCACTGCTACCCACGGCAGAAAATTTGATTCAGTCACTAAGGGATAAATTTGTGCATAGTAGTAGTGACATGTCTAACGCTTTTCATAGTATAACGCTAGAACCTTCTTGCAGAGACCTAACATTGTTTGCAACCCCATTAGGAGCTTTTAGACATGCATCCTTACCAACTGGCATTAAGACTTCACCTGAAAGTCTATCACGTTTTATGGAAAAGATATTACACTGGGAATTGGTTTATGATGATAATGGTATTGTTGTAATGGACGGTGATTTAGCCAAGATGGTATACTCACCTATCCCAGAAGTCCAACACATTTATGATGATTTCATTGTCTCAACTGAACTAGCTAAAACTAGATCAGAATCATTGAATATACATTTTAAGATTTTGAAGAAAGTTATGGGGAGAATACACACGCATAAAGGAAAGATTAGTTTAAAGAAATCACAACTTTTCAAAAGTAGGGTAAACTTCTTTGGATTCTTCATTTCGCATAACTATTGCTGTGTAGATCAAAGGCGAGTACAAAAACTTCTGAATATTCCCATGCCTACTGATATTACTATAATGAGATCTTTTATGGGAGTACTACAAAGTATGCATAAACATCTAAGATTTGACATTATGGCTCCTACACATATTCTAACTTCACTTACATCTACTAGATTAGGTAAAACTTTTGTCCCAACTCCAGAACAAAGACAAGCATTCGAAGACATTAAGAAAGCCTTAGCTTCAGGACCAATTTTTAGCAAATTAGTTAACTTATCGGCACCTAAGATTATTTTGTCAGATGCAGCCGGCACCTCAACTGGCTCATATTCAGCAGTCTTAGCGCAAATAGTGACACCAGAATTACAGGCTAAAACCCTACCCCCTGGGCTAAACTTCGATGATCCTGTACACCATGTTATTTATGATAATAGGTTACCAATTTTACCCCTACCTTTGCAGATTGAAGGTGAAAACATTAAGGATTATGCTAAGCGTATGTCTGAAGATGGACCGCCCGAGTTTGAATATTTGGCTAGTAAAACTTTGGGCTATCCTGAAGACACTGTACACAATAGTCTTGGGATATCTTTACAATTGCTTTTGGAACTAAATAAAGTTCAAACACCTTTGACCACCATCCTGCAAAGAGCATCAAAAATCATACGTTCTACCATGCTGAGACAAAAGTATATTCAATTTGTATTTAATAATGATAGGGATAAATTCTTAGAATTTATTCGCAAACTAGAGCATGGATATGTATATCTAGATCCGCAACAACTCATATTTGAGGCTCTTAGTGTGGCTATGTACCGCCCTGTGATAGTTATCACAAATATAGAGGGTGCCAAGCCTGTCACTCAACACTGTTCAGTAGATCTTTTCATGAAAATACCCTTTCTCGAATTTCATTCTTCTGCTAACCTAAAAAGTTACTTTAGGGGCCTAGAAATACATGTACAAAATTTCAGCTCTTTATCTCTACTGGCGACCTAGCGCCAGGCATGTAAATTATCAACAGATAACGGTAGAACGGCGGTTTTAACAATATCTCAGTAATGTGCAGGTTTTAAGCTCTTCTGCATATTTCAATTTAAACACATAAGGCCAAAGATATTATATCCAAAAAATCTTTTGTCAAAGTATACTCTGCACCTAGCGCCAGTCAGTTTTCTAAAATCATGCATTTTATACCTGTGAAAAATGAAATCGCCAGCGCTAGGTGTAGAGTATACTTTGACAAAAGATTTTTGGGATATCATATCTTAGGCCTTATGTGTTTAAGTTGAAATATGCAGAACACCTAAATTCACCTTCCAAGCCATTCTCTAAGCATTTTAAATTTTTTTATGAAATAACGGGATTTCAAAACAGCCTTTTGAAAAGGCCTAAAAAGTATCTTTTTTTGTCCCTTTTTTCACTGTTTATAGTTACAACTTATTGAGATATTATTCTCAGTTAAAAAAAAATTGGCGCTTCCAGCACCAAAACCGGCAAAAACAGGCAGTTAAACTTCTGTACCCCTACTTAACCCCCTAACAGACCCCCCTCTCTATCTCGGCCTCTGTTACAGATAGAGACGTAAAACTTTTTTCTGGTGGTTCATGTGTTTTTTTAGAGAAAATTACTTTTTCTAGTCATAGCGGTCAGACCGCTCCTTATCCGCTTTTTAGCGGCCAGCCGCTAAATATTAAAACTGCTGTAGAGCATCCAATTTTATAGCTAAGAAAACCAAATTTTATGACAAACTATTATTTTTTATAACAAAAAAAAATACCTTTTCTGACCATCGCCAAAAAACGACAAATAACGGAAACCGCCAATTTAGGCGGTAAAATGGCGGTTGGCAGCGCTAAATAATATTTTTATCTGTTTATAGTTACAACTTATTAAGATATTATTTTCAGTTTTAAAAAATTGGCGCTTCCAGCAACAAAACCGGCAAAAACAGGCAGTTAAACTTCTGTACCCCTACTTAACCCCCTAACAGACCCCCCCCCCTTATCTTGGCTCCTGTTACAGATGGAGACATAAAACTTTTTTCTGGTGGTTCATGTATAGTCTTTAGTCTTTAGTCTTTAGTCTTTAGTCTTTAGTCTTTAGTCTTTAGTCTTTAGTCTTTAGTCTTTAGTCTTTAGTCTTTAGTCTTTAGTCTTTAGTCTTTAGTCTTTAGTCTTTAGTCTACCCTCCAGCTATCAACACCTATGGTAGCCACTGAGTAGACACTCTACCCTTTTTGACTCCCCCCAAGGATACCCCATCCCCCAGTCATCATACCCCTCATCTACACACACTCGCAAGGCGCACACCAACCCCTCTCCCTCAGCTGTTCTACCCCCACCACACACACACTCTCTCTAGGCAGGCTATCAGCTGACACAAAGTGCCGGTAACGAAACCCTCTCATTGGAGGAATTAGTTCCTACCGACAGATAAGAGATCTGATTGGTCCAACGCACATTCATTCGGTCACATGACCTCAGGCTATTGGCTAATCTAGATTGATTAGTGTAACACGCGTGTTTTTACACCAGTTTTTATCTGACCACGCTCGATTATACATCTCAATTATACAAGTGTTGCTGCTTTATAAAATGGCAAAGAAATTGCTAACGCAGGATGCCTTAGCTCAAGTAAGGTCATTCTTACAAAATGACATAAAGGATGCCATCAGTCAAGCCGTAACTGAGAGCGTGCAAGCATATGAGAAACTTCAAAAGGTGAGCAGCGACACTCTTAGTAAAACTTTTCTATCTGAGATTCGTGGTTTGCGTGATTCAATTGAAATTTTAAATGTTAAACACCGCGACGAAATGAACGAACTTCGTACGTTAATGGAAGGTGGTGAACTTTCATCGGAACAGCAAATTGCTGTACGAGTGGTGTCGTTAACAAAAAACTTTGAGAACTTTGTCGTTAATGCGAATGCGCGTGAAAAATGCCAATCCACACTCAATGATTATTTTTTGTCCCAACTTGCTCACAGGGAGCAAAGGGATAGACTGTGGAGCATTCGTGTTAACAATGTTCAGTGCCCATGGCTTGATAAAACGCCGACAAGTCGCGAGGTTTTTGACATTGTCATCAGGCCTGTCTTAGTCGAACAGGACCCCGACGCAAACATCAATTACTCTAATACGATAGAGTACTCTCATCCCCTAAGCCAGAGGGTTAAAGGCCCCAGAAATTATATCTTCAGGTTTTACTCTCGCCATATGCTTTTTCAGTTCATGCTGAACAAGAGGAAGCATTTGCAACTGTTGGACAAGAAGGCTCGCGACAAGACAGGTTGGACCAGCGCCGCTGCAGTATCTTTCGACGGTAAGAGTTTTCTTAAGTGCGCCCACGATCTTGCGGACACAAATAGAAGCCTGATGACCTACCTACACAGCGCAGGAATCGCGTCTAGGACTAAACTGTCGGGTACCAGCGTCGCCTTCCAACCTAAAGATGGCCCCCCTAAATGGATAAAAGTGCAGAATCCTATGGCTCGAAGCCACATCGGGCTGATCTCTCCACTGCCTCCCCTACAGGAAATATTAAGCACTGATAATTTGATTGTAAAATTCATGCGTGAAAATGGCCAATCTAACCGTAACCTTTTCTTTCAAGGTTTCGAATCAGAGATAAAGAGCCTACTGCAGGACCTGAAGGACAACAAGCTGCGTGGAGCCCAAACAGAGCAGGACCATGAGGATCAACATTCTCCAGATCATAGTGTCACTGTTGATGCTATCTCCACAGCCGAATTTCCTGCCATTGAGAATTCTGGTGCCGCAATTCCCGCCAAGACAGGCTCGGCCCCAGGTACAACACCAGGCTCTACAACCACAGGTACTAACGCAGCATCATCCTCGGTATCGACAAGGTCAGCAGCTGCCAAACCATGAACAATGCCACGAGCATTCCTCTATGGATATCGGGTCAAATTTAAGCCTTGAAAAGGTTATCGTCATATTAGTAGTGTACATTTTGTACAAATTTCACTTCAATTAAACAATTACTAGGTACTATTAGGTACACACCAATATCAAAGCTCAAACTTATTACGCTTAGCCGTTTTTATATCTATCATTATTATTATAATCTGTATAATCTGTCAATAATCTGTCAATAATCGTAAAATAATCGTAAAATTCAATGAAAAAGACTGATTAATAATAATTGTGTGTAAACATATTCTGGTAATTGGTAATTAGTAATTAACAAATTAATTTTTTTTAACTTAATTTACTGATTTATCTCTTCTTACTGATTTTCTTACTGATTCTTTTTACTGATTTTATTAAATCATTGTACTTGTTGGATGCGGGTAGGGGGGGGGGAAATAGTAGAGATTTTTTACCATGATTATTATATATGTTATTATTTTAGTGGAACACCTGCCGATAACTTCTGCCTGCATAGCTGAACCGGAAGCAGAACCTGCATCTCCAGATCCATGGCCTCCAGACACATCCTTAGACAGCTGGTTCTAGTCAGGTAGATGATATTTTGTGTCTGAATGAGAATGTGAATTATGACATCACTAGCATTCTCTATGACGATACGTTTAGAGAATACTCGAACGACTATAACATTAAGTGTGACTATATAGACATAGATTCTCTTTTTAATAAATTTAAAAATACAAATGAGCAACTTTTTAAAATTTTCTCAATTAATATTCAAAGTCTCAATAGTAAAATCCAGCAGTTAAGAAATCTAATTGAAACGGCCTCCCTGGAGGGAGTTGGTCCATCGGTCATCGCCGTCCAGGAGTCCTGGTTGTCACAGGACTCTAACACAGATAGTTTAAGTTTAATAAATTACAACTTTATCTCCACCCCCCGACCAGAAGGGAGGGGCGGGGGAGTAGGGCTGTTTGTTCATAGCAAATATCAAACAAATGTTTTATTTCCAAATTTTTTTGTGCCACATATTTTTGAAACTATGTGTGTTAAAGTCACATTAGGGAGTTTTAAGGCATTGATAGTTAACGTTTATAGACCTCCACACAGGAACCCTGAGGACCTTGAATCATTTTTTAACATACTTGGTGACTTTTTAGATGTGATTGATGATAGCAACCTCCCTGTATTCATTGTGGGAGACTACAACTTAAATCTCTTTATGACTTATGACGTCTTGGGTCCTGCATCTCGTTTTTTTAATTTAATGGTAAGTAATGGGTATCTATCCTTAACGTTAAGAGCAACCAGAGTACATAATTTCTCGTACTCATTGATTGATTCAATTTTTTGCAAGGATTTCCTAGACAATTTTGTTGACTCACATGTAATTGTCACTGACCTATCAGACCATTTTGTATTGTCTAGTTCTTTTTCACATATTATTCCAAAACCACCAAAAAAACCACAATATTTTGAAAAAAGATTTTTGGAAGAAGCAAATATTGATAACCTCAATTATGAACTATCAATACAAAACTGGGATGAGGTCTTAAGCACAGAGGATGTTGATTTAGCCTATGCGAAATTTTTTTCAATTTTCTTTAATCTTTACAACTCTTGTTGTCCCAAGGACAAAATTCGCAATAATCGTAGGACCATGCCGCAGTCGCCATGGATGTCTAATCACCTTCTGCTGTGCAATAGATTTAGGGATAAGTTATATAGGAAATCCTTGAGTTATCCAACAGAAGAAAATAAGGATAGGTACTCAACTTACCGTAATAATTACCAGAGAACTTGCAGGGAGAGAAAGAGAATATACTATCAATCTGAGCTTGAAAAAGCGGGCAAAGATGGCCGCAAAGTATGGCAAGTATTAAGGGAGGTAATGGGTAAATCCAAGTATTCAAGTGATCTTGAATATCTGGAAATTAATGGAGCAAAAATTGAGAACAAAAAGGAAATAGCCAACGCCTTTAATTCCCACTTTGCAAAATTGGGTGAGAACCTTACCCCTGAAATTCCCCAAACATCAAAAGATTTTAGGGATTATTTACCCCCCCCCCCATTAATGATAGTATATTCATTCCTCCCCTGGATGAGCTCCAGGTATTTAACATAATAACGAGCTGCAGGCCCAAGACGGCCAAGGACGTGAACGATGTAAGTTGTAAACTCTTAATTCAATGTGCCGCAAACCTGCTGCGGCCGTTGACGCACATATATAATCTTAGCTTTTCACAGGGAATTTTTCCCTCAGGGATGAAAGTGAGCAAGAATGTAGTCGTTTATAAATCAGGGCCGTTGACCAGCTTAGATAGCTGGAGGGGGGTTTCTATCATCAACACATTCTCGAAGCCACTCGAGAAGATCATGTATAAAACACTATATGAATTTTTAGATGAAAGATCCTTTTTCTCCACGCGGCAATTCGGATTCCGCCCAGGACTCTCCACGGCACATAATGTTCTTGATCTTGTCAATCGTATCACGGCGGCACTTTCCGAAAAGAAAGTGTGCGCCGGGATATTAATTGATATCAAGAAGTGTTTCGATCTTGTAGATCGAAACATCTTGTTGAAAAAACTCGAGCATTATGGCTGCCGTGGAGTGGTCCTGAGGTGGTTCGAAAGCTACTTTGAAGGACGGTCACAACAGGTTGCGTTTGGGGGAGAATTTTCTGATGTACTATCTATCCTTATCGGTGTTCTCCAGGGAAGTACACTCGGTGTACTCCTCTTTCTTATCGTAGTTAATGATCTAGACTCTGCCACTAGAGACGCATTGCTGTCTCTTTTTGCAGATGACACATTTTGTCTTTTAACAGCTGACAACATCAGGGATCTGTTTACTAAGATTGAAAATACTCTTCCTCAAATTACCGAATGGTACAACAGTAATAAACTTATTATAAACAGCAAAAAAACCAAGGTTGTTTTGTTTCAATCGCCAAGACAAAATTTCACGGAAGAGGAAAAAAATCTTATAAAACAGTTTCCAGTTTTTATCAATTCTAATCATGAAGGAGAAAACCTTCCAGAAAAAATCCAGAAGCTAGATCATATAACTTTCTCGAATAGTAACCCTGGGGAACAAGCCGCAAGGCACTTGGGTATTCAAATCGATGAGAAATTGTCTTTTAAAATCCATTTTAATTTAATGCACAAAAGAATTTTAAAAATCGTATACTCATTACGTCAAATGCGTCATATACTTGACTCGCAACATCTTAAATTGCTCTATTTTGCCTACATAAAGTCTGTTCTCAACTATTGTTTAATTGTATTCACTGCTGTTCCAAACATCTTATTGGAGCCAATCTTAAAGCTCCAAAAGGAGTGCTGCCGCTTAATAGCAAAAAAACCACGCCGTTTTCCATCAAATATTTTATTTAAACAATTGGAAATTTTACCAATCAGAAAACAAATGGAATACGAAGTGTTTTTATTTATGTACAAATATAAAAACAATATGCAGCCAAGAGTATTTGATGGTGTTTGGAACACACGTGATACAATTCACGATTATGAAACCAGATTTAGAAGCCAATAGAAATTTTATATTTAATTCACCATTACATTTTTTCCCAAGACTTTGGAACACATTACCTGAAAATTTAAAAACTATACCTACATTCCTGGAATTTAAACGAAAAGCTTTTTACTTTGTATTAAACTCAATATAATGGTTTCATTCTTTATTTTCTTTATTTTCATTCTTAATTTTCTTATCTTTTATCTATATTTTTTAAATTTATCAATAGTTTATTTTTTTACACTTTATGCAGGCAACAATATATCATAACATCATACTCATACTCATAATCACCAGAGCAGTTTAAGTTGGATTCAAGTATTAAATTTTTACAAGGATTCCTTTTTTGGAATCTTTATCCCTATCATATTCAAAATGAGTGTACGGTTGGGAAGTTCTTTTGTACATTTTTTAAATATTTCACGCATCGGTTTGACATACTTAATTATGGCATCGGATCATTCTGTCCTAAATTTCAACCAAAATTTTGAAGCCTTCAAGCAACGTTTTTTCTCTTTCCTTCTTTTCATTCATTGGGATTATACATGGTCGTCTCAGGGACTAAGGGATTCATTGGAAATTTAGCAAGGGTTGAAACTTAATTCGAGGACGACAGGGTTTTTGTAAACGGCCAGGGAACGTTAAATACAAGTGACCAATTAATATTTAATATTAAATTAGCTAAAAATAGGACTTAATACACACAGAAATTCTTCTTTAATCTTAACTTTTCAAATTCAAATTCAATTTCAATTCATTTTCTTTTTCAACTTAATTTTATTTTTATTTTTAATTAATTTATCTAATTTATTTTAGACTACCTTGTCCGGGTCAGTACAACCAGGAGCTCCTGGAGGGCGTACATTGTGTCCTTCGAGTCCGACCTAAATACCTACATCCCCGTCGTCGGGTCGTCGTTCAAAATAGAATTCTTACTAGATGTTAACCCCTGCAATTAAATTCATTCAACAAAAATTCTTACAACCTCTCTTTTCTTACATTACAGTTTTTTATCAGTTTTTTGGCAGCTTCTTTTCAATATTTTTATTCTTCAATAAATTTTTTCACAAAAACATTTAACTTTAAAATTTAGCAATTTTTTTTCTTTCATTTTTTTCAACTTAATAAAATTACTTTTACGGGGGAGCGCATCTAGAAACCTGCTGAGATTCTCACAAATTTTATTTAATTCCAATTTAATTCCTATTTTTAATCAAAATTCTTTTTAATCTTAATTCTTTTTTTTCGCAGTTTTTTTAGTTTCTTTCTTTCCAAATTTTCCTTGTTTTCAATTTTTACTATAGTAGCCACACGAAATGTCTATATGTCATGATTAGGTTCATATTCCCATGTCGGGCGCAAAATCCATCTATCTGTCTAATCGCTAGCCGGTCAACTCGTTGACCGGTCACGTACTAACATTGCTGTACAGGTTGACATATGGAGGTTATGGAGAAGGGGTTGCAGGCAAAGCTGATGTGAAGGCGAGCTCGCAGATGGTAAAGCGGTGGAACCACGAGCGGATAACTTTCTGATCCGCATTTATTTGGCGGTTACCGGCCGGCGAAAGTGGTACCGACACCAACCACAGTCCAGCCCGAAGTAGGCTCAGCCACACCTGGGCCGCCAAGAGAAATCACCTAGTTTATCAAATTCCGCAATTATGTTTACCAGTAACAATAAAAACATATAATTATTATCGATATATTATGAAATATTAACATGTAATTTCAATATAATAATTAATTGTCTATGTGATTTACTCATAACAGGATTGAAGAGTTATTGAATAAAAGTTCTATTATTATTATATTTTTAGAGAAAATTACTTTTTCTAGTCATAGCGGTCAGACCGCTTCTTATCTGTTTTTAGCGGCCAGCCGCTAAATATTAAAACTGCTGTAGAGCACCCAATTTTATAGCTAAGAAAACCAAATTTCACGACGAACTTTTATTTTTTATAACCAAAAAAATACATTTTCTGACCATCGCCGAAAAACGACAAATAATGGAAACTGCCAATTTTGGCAGTAAAATGGCAGTTGGCGGCACTAAATAATATTTTTATCTGTTTATAGTTACAACTTATTAAGATATTATTTTCAGTTTTAAAAAAATTGGCGCATCCGGCACCAAAACCGGCAAAAACAGGCAGTTAAACTTCTGTACCCCTACTTAACCCCCTAACAGACCCCCCCCCCTCCTATCTCGGCTCCTGTTACAGATAGAGACATAAAACTTTTTTCTGGTGGTTCATGTGTATTTTTAGAGAAAATTACTTTTTCTAGTCATAGCGGTCAGACCGCTCCTTATCCGCTTTTTAGCGGCCAGCTGCGGCCAACTGTTTTACCGCCAAAATTGGCGGTCTTCGTTATTTATCATTTTTGGGCGATGGTCAGAAAAAGTATTTTATTTTGTTATGAAAAATAATAGCTCATCATAAAATTTGGTTTTCCTAGCTTTAAAATTGGCCGCTCTACAGCTTTTTAAATATTTAGCAGTTGGCTGCTAAAAAGCGGATAAGAAGCAGTCTGACCAGCTATGACTAGAAAAAGTAATTTTCTCTAAAAATACACATGAACCAACAGAAAAAAGTTTTACGTCTCTATCTGTAACAGGAGCTGAGATAGAGGGAGGTCTGTTAGGGGGTTAAGTAGGGGTACAGAAGTTTAACTGCCTGGTTTTGCTGGTTTCGGTGCTGGAGGCGCCAATTTTTTTTTAACTGAGAATAATATCTTAAAAAGTTGTAACTATAAACAGATAAAAATATTATTTAGCGCCGCCAACCGCTGTTTTACCGCCAAAATTGGCGGTTTCCTTTATTTGTCGTTTTTCGGCGATGGTCAGAAAAGGTATTTTTTTGTTATAAAATATAATAGTTCGTCATAAAATTTGGTTTTCTTAGCTTTAAAATTGGCTGCTCTACAGCAGTTTTAATATTTAGCGGCTGGCCGCTAAAAAAAAGGATACGGAGCGGTCTGACTGCTATGACTAGAAAAAGTAATTTTCTCTAAAAATACACATGAACCACCAGAAAAAAGTTTTACGTCTCTATCTGTAACAGGAGCCGAGATAGAGGGGGGGTCTGTTAGGGGGTTAAGTAGGGGTACAGAAGTTTAACAGCCTGCTTTTGCCGGTTTTGGTGCTGGAAGCGCCAATTTTTTTTTAGCTGAGAATAATGTCTTAATAAGTTGTAACTATAAACAGTGAAAAAAGGGACAAAAAAAGATATTTTTTAGGCCTTTTTAAAAGGCAGTTTTGAAATCCCGTTATTTCATAAAAAAATTTAAAATGCTTAGAGAATGGCTTGGAAGGTGAATTTAGGTGTTCTGCATATTTCAACTTAAACACATAAGGCCTAAGATATGATATCCCAAAAATCTTTTGTCAAAGTATACTCTACACCTAGCGCTGGCGATTTCATTTTTCACAGGTATAAAATGCATGATTTTAGAAAACTGACTGGCGCTAGGTGCAGAGTATACTTTGACAAAAGATTTTTTGGATATAATATCTTTGGCCTTATGTGTTTAAATTGAAATATGCAGAAGAGCTTAAAACCTGCACATTACTGAGATATTGTTAAAACCGCCGTTCTACCGTTATCTGTTGATAATTTACATGCCTGGCGCTAGGTCGCCAGTAGAGATAAAGAGCTGAAATTTTGTACATGTATTTCTAGTCCCCTAAAGTAACTTTTTAGGTTAGCAGAAGAATGAAATTCGAGAAAGGGTATTTTCATGAAAAGATCTACTGTTCAGACAAAACAAAACCCCCTTTTGTATTTTTACTATATGGACACAAGGAGCAACACATAGTAAGACCCGCAATGGTTTCATCAACCAATAGCTTTAATTTAAAATCTTTAGCGTCTATGTTTGAAATTATTGCATACACCTCAAAGAAAATTACCGTTGCTGAGTCAAGATTACATATCATAGACATTGAAATCCTAGGAATTATTTATGCAGCAAACTCGTTTAGAACTCTAATAGGTCCAAGCTGTGAATGTACTTTGTTAACAGACGCAAAGTGTGCTTATTATCTCTTCAATCCTAAAGCATTAACAGCCGTTAATAAATTGAAGAGGTGGAATACCACTCTGTTAACTCTAATACCGAAGCTAACAATGTCTTTCTTGAGAGGAGAAGACAATTTGGCAGATTTCTTAACAAGGGCATATAAAGCTACTTTACCAAGTATCAAAAAGGTAGCCCTACCTAAATTTGTTAAATCTGGGTTCGAAGATAACTTACCACAATATAAAGTTTGGACTATTGAAGAATGGACACAGTTCATTATGGATAACCCCGACTATTTGGGTTATGATGAACAACCCCCACAGCCAAAGCAACAAAAACCCAAAATCACCATAAATTCACTTGCCGCAGAACATAGAGTTATAGGCAAAGTACTAAGACCTTTGGAAATCCTAAAAGAAAGGATTAGCATAGAAAATATAATTGCAAACCAAAAAGAGGAATACTCTGATATTTACACACGTTGTCTAACCTCTAAATCAAACACCTACACTTATAAAAGACAGACCTACGAACTTAAAGACACGATTCTGTTTACAAAAATAAAAGGAGATTTAAAGGTTTATCTCCCAACCAAACTATTACCAGTATTAGTATGCTATACTCATCTTTTGTTAGTACACAGTGGAGAAATTAAAATGCTTTTGAATATGCAAAATTTCTTCCACCCTAACCTTAAGAAATATGTTAGAAATTACACTAGATCCTGTTTAAATTGTCAACTTCAAAATTCATCTACAAAACTAGAACAAGTAGGAACTTATAGTACAATTTCAAGACCGTTTGAATGTGTAAGTATTGACTATATACAATCCTTACCCCCCTATCGTAGTTATAATCATATCCTCACTATAGTCTGCCAACTAACAGGAATGATTCTTGCATATCCCATGAAATCACTCACATCCCGTGAATTTATAGACAAATTCATGTTTTATTTCTATCCTAATTTCTCCCCCAGACAAATATTGTGTGACAATGCAAAATCATTTTTAGAGAAGCAAAATTTGATATTCTTCGCTTCTATTGGCATCCGAGTTTTGTATTCTACTGCATACTTTTCACCTTCTAAAGGACTGGTAGAAGCTAGCAACAAAGTAATAAAATGGCCAATCATTAAAATTTTGGCGCAAGACTCAACAACCTCATGGTTATATCTACTACCGTTAATAGTCCGACAATATAATTGCACTAAAATACCAAAAACTGGATTTTCACCCATGGAATTATTATTCGGGACACGTAGCTCCCTGTCTAAATTGTTCTTTGGAGCAATAAAACCGGATGAATATCACCCTGAAATAGCACGCACAGAAGCTTATGTGCAAGACCTCTCAGATGGTATACAAGAAAACTTGGACATTTCAGCAAAAGCTATAGAAAAGGGAAGGGAGGCAAGACTAAAGTATATTAACAAAACCCGCATACACAAACAATTTGATATAGGAGATCTTGTCTTGGTTAGAAATAACACTATTACACCTGGTGTTAACCCAAATCTTACTCCTATCTATCATATTTCACCCTATAGAGTTTTGGATGTAAGCCCTAACAGTTGCAAGCTTGAAAGAATTTCTGACAAGAGAACTGAAATATTTAAATACTCTTTCAACGAAATCAAAAAGTTCAAGCCAATTGACGAACATTTTGACACCCTCCCAGAGGAAATAAAGGGAATTATTACAAAGCCTTATAATAAACTCACAAATCAAGAGATAGCCACATTAGTTAAAAATGACACACTTCCGCTTATATTCCCGGTCAATTCAAAGGATCCACAACCAGGAATACGCGCACACTCACCCTTAGAAACACGAAAACAAGCGTCACAAAACAAAAAACCATTAGACTCTGATTCGGACATAGAGGACTCAAGTGCCGATGAGGACATGACACTAGATTCCGTATTTATTACCGGAGGTCGACGACTTAGGAAAATAAATGATAGACATGTCAGATTTCGGAATGGCACAAGTTCACAACCATAACTTACATTTCCATTTACCCTGTAAACTTGTGAACAATATGATAATATGTTATTCTAATCTGATAACTAAGTTATCATATTCATGTAAATTTTCCCACTCAAGGTTATATATCCAGTGGTAAAATATACATCTTTTCTCTTCAGCAGGGGAGACCAACTATATGCAATATACGTCGACTAAAAAGTCGATCCCTTCAAAAACACTTACATAAAAAATTGCATATAGAAAGTTTTGATTCTGTATAGGCAAACAGAGTCAAACGATTGATACAGATTGTACAAATATACGAATGTTACGAATGTTAAATACGCACCCTGATATATACACAAAAACTATTTAAAAACATTTAATACAAATTGTATAAAGTATACAAACATAGCAGTACTATTAGGCAACCTATATATATACGCCTTGAATTGTGATGAGTTGATTAGTTATTAGAAACTATAACCACTCTACATACAAAAAAATATGTCAAAAACTTTAATTATAACTTCGGACAGGAAACGCCCACTCAGAATTTTAGTAGTAGTGAACAATAACGATAACTTAAATTTTATCCTGAAATTGAGTCAGTTTACTATAACATATCCACAAGTGAGGAAATCACCAACCTTGTGAAGTACTACAGTTATCACATAATACGTAAGTCTTAACAGAATATTTTACAAAAGCTATAAAATGCAAACTAGATTCCGAAAGCCTATGCCTAGATCACAACGAATTCTACATGAGACCTTCGCGAACCTAGTAGAATATTGTTATAACTTGCTTACGATGATTAAAGAAATGTTATCGTTTAAAATTAGTTGTGGAATCAGCCAACCTAGTCGTATTGTACGATACTTGCATTGTCGTATACTTAGAAACACTTATAGAGACGCATACAACCGTTTGGTTATACGGTATAGACAGCAAGAGTATAGAAGCCGACAGACTATAACAGACGAATTACGGGCAGTAGCACGCCAAATAGAGAATCTGAGAGACACAGTCCTCCTCATTTCTGGACATTGTACTCTCCCCACTATCCACGAAGAGTAAACTAGATTAAAACTGATTCTTATAATCTGATTTCTAACAATAACGTACGGACGTATCCTAACGATATAAAAGTTTTGCATATGATAAAACCTCTTGTACATATGTGTATTGATGTAAAATACTTATATTCTCATATATCTCTATGTAATTATTGAAAACGATAGGAAATTAATCGCATAAATCATAGTTGAGATATCAAAAAGAACATAGCAAGAAATTTTGTTATTTATAAAAGTTATCATAAACCAAGTGAATGTAAGCTAGTCTAAGCACCTTGTAAAAATAAACTTTAATTATGTATCTAACTAAATTAAGGAACAGACAATAATACTTATAGAGTAGCTACGTAAACGGGAGTTGTACACAACAAATACTAAATCAGTAAATAACAGTGTATATGCTACTTAAAATCTCTATATTTATTTTAACAAAAGTAAATAATCTTTAGAAAAGGTATAAAATTTTTGACAAATATTTTTTCTTTGGTGAAAATATAAAATTAAATCAATTTTGAAAACAGAACATAAATTTTTATTTTTACAGTATTTGAAAAACATTATGATAGTAAGAAGTTTTCTGACAATTTAACATCTTAGTTAATATAATTTGGACATAAGCTGTATATTGGCACATAATAAAACTTCGAGATTGCTAATACTATTAATTGAACGCTAAATGTTGAACTTGTATATATATAAAAGGCACATAGCCTAACAACAAGCCAACGTGAGCCAAAAATTTAACTCTACTTGTTGGAAATAAGACTTAGGTTTAAATTTAAAGGGACATAAGAACACTTTACCTTGAAACATTAAGCTTTATTACTATTGTATTGAAATTTAAAGGGGAAACGCTATTTATTCTAAGCCTTACTAATTAAATAAAGCTTCCTTAATGAGATCATCCAATCAATGATATTACTTTAATTACTTGAATCACAAACAGTCTTTACATGAGTTTTCTTAAAAATACTTGAATAAGCGTATGTAAATAACTTTGTCTAACGTCAGTCTTTCGGTTTACTTAGATATTGGTTACAAAAAAAAATAATATATATGCTATTTACAAGTCCTCTCTATATCACAGCACAATTAAAATTCACGATTAATGCACAGGGATGGATATAAATGAAATTTAGAGAAAAGTTACTGAAGTGCGAGTTCGATTAAATATCTATATATACATAACCCTTAAAAGCTAACAAGAATGAATAAACTGTGACATAAGGCTGTAATTACAGTTGTTAATACATTATTGAGAAAAGAGAAAAGATTAGTTCGCTTACGAAGAAAGTAATTAAGATTGAATGAAGTTTAAATTATGGGCATAAAGAAAATACAACCTTATAATCATTTCCTTACATACTAATATCCTTACAGACTAAACATGTATATACATAACATACTGGCAGAAGTGTAAATTAATATTTAGTTTTGTACAGTATAAAAAGTCATAATGTCTAATAACAAAAGTCTTTACTTCATAGTGATTACTATTTTGACTAGTTACATACGAATTAGAAAATCTGTAAATTTAGTCACATGTTGTCTAAACTGGTCATTGTCTTAAAATTTGTATGTCATATTCAACCAAGCTAACAGCGCCACTTTACGGCGTACGTTTAGGGAACGTAGGACCCCGACGTCGAGGGACTCCCTCAACGCCGGAATCCTCTGTCCTGTTATTTTCGGAGGAATGCGTAGTCGAATTGAAGCTATTCTCCGCTGATGTTATCTCTTCCAAGATGGCAGGAGTTGGAGTACGCATAGAGCGGCGCAGACGTTCCAAACTGAGAACTCGCAGTGGTGTGGGGTACTCGATCTCATCACTCACCGCATTAAATCTAATGGGCGGGAGATCGGCGTCCTCGATATCATCAACCAGTGGGACTAAACTGGCCGCATCCTAAAATAAGAAAAGGGACATTACTAGACAATCATTTTAATAAATGTTCACAAGAAAATGTATCAACGCTTATCCATACATGTTTGCGAGTTAATATTTTTTATACATCACTAACACTTTATCCAGAATCTTAATACTGACTATTAGGAAAGAACTACACCATAGTTAAAGTAAAATTATTGTCTAAAAGCATAGCTATCTGAGCTAAACAGCATAGTCTAAGTTACGTAATTTTTGCAACAAAGAAAATAAGAATATTATAAGAGCTTATCAAACTTACCTCAGACAAATCAGCTGCAGATGGAGACTCAATGCGACTAAGGCACATAATAGAGCTCAAGGAAGAGCTGTCGCTGGATCCCTCAGCTGTCCTCTCAGAACTGACCCGATTACACCTCCCCATAGTGGTGTAGAACCGCGTCAGGGGGATTGAGTTGGTCGCCTAAAATATAATAGATTTTATTAGTTTAATCGCAACACCAACAAAGAATCTAGGAAAATCAGGAAATGAGAATGCCTAAAATCCTGTAAAGCTATATGATTAGGTAGCGATTCGACCCACTTTATAATAGAATTAAAATCTTAGATCGGTTCAAAAATGCTTATGCAACCATACATTTTAAGATTAATATTCTACCAATAAAAGAATTTTAGTTGCAAATACCTCTAGATATGTGTACAAATGTACAGCCTCTTTCTGAAAATTAATATAGAAAAATTAAAGCATGGATACTTACATGAAGACGCTCTGTTTGATCAAAGATCAACGGACGGAAGCCAGGACTTCCCGACGGGGTGTCCAATCCCGCAGGCACATTACTTCCAGTAACTCGATCCTCAGTGGCAGACAGGCGGTGTACAGCAAACAGCCCAACTCTGGATCTCACTTCGGCTGGAGTCGATGGACTAGCAGAGGGAGCCTAAAACAAAAAGAAAACACTAAAGTCTTGATCTAACATTCAAAACCCCAATGAGACACGTGCGGCACGAGCAAACTCTCAACCTTCCCAGAGGGAAATAATATTAGGTTGCTAATTAAGATTTTAGTAAATGTTAACTGGTATCTCAATTTAATTGCGGTAACCGAGCGGATTTCTCTGGCGACATAAAACGACGACAAACGGTGAGCGATATATATGGAAGAGCCGAAAGTCAACGTTGAGGAAGTGAGAATAGGACAGAACAACCCTGCAACATCATGATGCTTTATTAGACAAAACGGGTGGCTAGAGAAAAAAAAAATATACAAAACAGAAAAGAAATATACAACAGAAGAAAACTCACCTGTGTATCTGACAGAATATCATCCATCACAGAGGACGCGGCTTCATACATGCCTGTATCCGACGGCTCCACAGTTGGCGACGTAACTCCAGATCTAGTCCTGTTGGTCCTGTTACCGCAGTGAAGAAGCTCAATGGTCCTGACGCCTATATTTCGGAGGCGCGTACATACATCTCTTATCCAGCGAGCCAGCGACCTGTCTGAGGTGTTGTCTAAACGTGTTAGAGTCTCAAGCCCTACAGCACCGAAGAAGACCACTATGAGAGCACAAGAAAA
The DNA here is from genome assembly GCF_053477335.1 of Acartia tonsa. Lineage (NCBI taxonomy): Eukaryota > Metazoa > Arthropoda > Copepoda > Calanoida > Acartiidae > Acartia > Acartia tonsa. The sequence goes on from NC_137263.1 coordinate 37,980,529, forward strand.
CAAGCCTAAACCCAACAACATGTTAATTAAGCCATCCATGTTGAGTGCGTCCAGACTCGTCTTCTGGTCTCTCCTCGACTCGGCAGACCCAGAATCACCTCCGGCAACATCGTCACCAATGTCACCGCAGGAGTTCTGCATCACCGAATTGAGGAGAGACCAGATGATTTGTATCGTTCTACTAAGCATCAGTGAGAGATGCTCGTTGCCAAACATCTCCCCTTGATCCCTTTCGGACTCTACAGTATCAAAAGTACTTGTACTCCCATAGTCATCGACGTCAGCAAGGCTTGGCATCCCAGACGCGTCGCTGTACACTGAACTCGAGTCGTCTAAGGAGGTTTCGAGAAGCGAGGAATTGGCAAGAGTGGCCGCAGCCGCTCTCATCGATTCCTCGAATCTTTCCTTAATATTCTGATGCGCGTCCAGGCTGTCAGGAATATACATTATGAGCGGATGTAAATTTAAAATAAAGGACTAGTGATTCTGAAAGTCAATATAGTAAAATTAATTTTATGAAAAAGACTGTACACACGAATATTTTTTTTTAGTATTTTAAGCAACTATGGTTGAGCTTCCTAACCATTAAAACTTTGATTTATCATTTAAAAGTAAAATTCTTTAAGTTAAAGAATATGTAGTTAATCTTACATAATTCAACACTTAAAAATAGCTATCGTTTAGCTATTCAAACATTAAAACTTTGACTTATTCATTTATAAGTAAAATTTATTTTAGTTAAAGAACATGTAATTAATCTTACATGATTCAACGCTTAAAAATAGCTATCGTTAAGCTATTCAAACATTAAAACTTTGTTTTATTAGATTCGATTAGTTAAAGAATATGTAATTAATTTTACATGGTTCAACATTTAAAAATAGCTATCGCTGAGCTATCAAAAACATCTTCATTATGATGTATCAAGCAACTAAAACTTATGTACTAGCTAAATCTGAATATTTTAAATGACTTAAAAAAAATAAAAATACCTACGATAAAGCTAGTTAAATATAATTTTTGTAAGCGACCATTTTAAAATAAATATGGTTGAGTTACTTGTACCATAAATAACCTATCAATTAGCGTCATTATAACTGTATTACGTAAAACGAAAATCTTATTTTTAAAACCTATAGCATAATTGTTTTAAAAGATTTCAGTCAAGATTCAATAAGTTTTGATTACAAAAAAGGGACGCTGTAATCAAATGTTAAAACGAATAAAGTGATGGAACATATCTGTGTCAATATAAGTTTTGCTTACAATAAACAAATTTAACTTTTGCAGACAGAAAACGTAAACAAAACAAGGTACGTCAATTTACCTGATGATTCAGATATGTCCTATCAAAACTACAAATATTATATAAAACAAAATTGTCATAGATTGAAGATATACCCATATTGCTTCTAACCCACTTTCGATCAAAAATATAGTGATAAAGGCCTTATCGACGAAGAAAATAAGATTCTTAAGTCTTAAATAGAGGCTAACGAATGCAATAATGGGCATATCAACAATCTATAACATAAAAACATTCATATAAAACAAACGGGTTACTATATTTTATCACTTTTATATAAATTCTCTTGGAATTTAGCGGTAAAATTAAACACTCGAACGCAAGCTCCGCTCGCAAAGACAATTATTAATAAAATGAGCATAATTACTGGGCCGCCAGCTTTTTATAACCTCGCTCAAATCCAACCCCTATCACTTTTGACCGCCCAAACATAAACAAAGGGTTGACAACTTATTGTTACGTAAAATTTAATTACGGACGTCGAACGATATATTTTGTAGATATTAAGTCTAAAAGGTATACTTGACAGCGATGTAATGTAAGACATTAGTCTTTAAAATGATTAAAATTTATTCGTGTTAAAAATAACATAAATACAGCTAATGCCAACAATGGTATAAACCATATGTACATATACAAAATATACAAACAAGGGTTACCAACTATTGTTAGTAAAACCTTATATACATATATACGAGTAATGTAACCAAAGAAATTAATACGATATGTAAATACTAATTGTACTTATAAATTTTTATATAAAATATTGTTTAAATTCAGGAAACAGTTATATTTAACAGAAATAGAAATAACTAATCAATCCATTATAGGTCTATCTGTAACGAAAAGAATTTCTAGAATATCCCAGGGATAAAATGATTAATAAAAAGATTATTAAACGTTCTTTTGTTTAGATTACCATAGCCAGGATACCCCAAGGAACCGGTTGGAGCACGCGCACTAACTCTTTTTAGGATCTACCATGGACCCGCCTGGAGATAACCTAGATGATCATGGAGTATTGGAGCCCTACCACCACCCTACCTTGGACGGATTGCGGTTGTGTTCCTGTCAATACCTTGATGCTATAGACGAGAACAACAACATTATCACCACACCAGAGTACGATGGATTCTCAGAGAACCTGTCCATCACCATCAGGAATTTCTTGTTAAATACAGCCCTGAATACCAGAGAAGATAGTAGAGTGGAGACCGATAGTGACATTAGCTCCAGCAGCACACTATCCCTCTCTACCAATGACCTCAACCAACTCTACTATGACCTGGAAAATCACTCAATCACCTTGGACGAGAATGGTAACGAGGTAGCACAAGTGGATGCCCTTGGCTACATATCTACCTCACCCCCAACCTCAACCTACACTTCGAAAGAGAGCATTTCACCACCTAGTTCATCATCAGAAGAAGCTGAACTATCCAGAACAACCAACGCAAAAACATTTATTGATGTGACAATGTTAGATAAAACTAAACCCCTCAAGAAAAGAATGTATTCTATTTGGGAGGTTTATCATCTTGTATACCCAGCTATGAAAATACGCAAAGCTTACTTTCTTAATGGAAAGCGTATTTAACTTAGCTTGGAATACATTTATAGTTTATTATATATGCCTATATACTGGGACTACTAAACTTTTTCTTTTTCTCTTTTTTCTTTTTTTACAACTTACCCCCATTGGAGATGCGATCCTCAATTTTCAAATTCTTTGAACGTACATATGAGACTTTTACAGAAATGCTTCGCATCCACAACTATCTATCTATGCTTGATATAAAGTCAACACTTTATAGAGCATATTATGAAGATTTAATTGACGCGTGCCCCGCAATTATCTAGTAGCACTCAGGGGCAAGACACAATTACTTTAGCTAGGCCCAAGGCATTATTTGTATCAATTTATGCATTCATAGGCCTATCTTTACCTATATGACACCATATATGGGTAACGCTAGTCTATTCATGGTAATCTGTATGTGATTTGCTAATAGTATATGTTTATTAAAGATATTATGTTTATAGTTAATGTAATCATATAAACAACCAGTACAAATATGTATGCCTACAACCATGCCTGATTTACGTCACATATTAACACACAGATATTTAATTGCACAGACAAACACTAAAATCCTGGTCCAGAGCTAATGTTATAGCATGTACCTCTTGAATTTATTCAGTTATTCATTAACTCTCCTACCATCAACTTCTCTTTCTGGCTTTAAAAGGTAATGACTTAGTTGTTTGGCATGCATTGTAGTTTAAATTTAGGCCCCTTAGTACTTAGCATGAATTGAGCTCAGGCCTTATGTTAGAACTCTAACACTTAGCACAATTCACTGCTTGGGACTTAGGGCACATTTCTGTCCTACTCTACTTATAATTTTAACACTTATCCTGTAAATATTTTCATACTTAACCTATGCACTTGTAATATAAATACACTTTATAAAAACATTTTCCTTCCTTAATACTAACTATACTTGTATAATTCCGATCGAATATCAAAACCAACCATTTATTCTTAGGTTAAAGCAACATAATACTTCGCGTGGGTCTTTTGTTGAGCTTCCACCAGCTCAACCAAATTCGTATTATACTTGTGGGAATAGAGGGTTAAGCATTCTAAACAAGCGAACCGACGATGAGAATGTCTATGTGTATTGCATTAAAAATAGGTTTTAGTAATACTCATAGAAGAGCGGTCTCCATACCTAAATATGGACAAACGCCCCATTCGCACACACATAATCATTACCAGAGTGTCCGTACGTCCATTTTAAACATGTTGATTTTTTTACTTTTTTAACTACAAATTTTTATGTGATCTAATAATCCGATTGATCTGATTTTTGGTATACTGATTCCTGGGACAACAAAGTACAATATTATAAGCGAAGCAACTCTATAATCAAGTCCTAAAAATGTAAGTATGTCCATAAACATTATTCTGTAACAAGCAGTTTTTCAACAACTTTACTTACAATTTTGCTTCGACATTTATACATTTATAATCTGATTATTCAGTTCTGACACTATACAAGTGTTAGTGTCCGTTTGTCCTACCGTTTCAGTGCTTATTTAAGGATTCAATAAAAAATATATCAAAGACCCAAAAAGATATGTTATTTAATGTGCATTTTATTCTTTCTAAAACCAATTTTTGTTGCTTGCAATGCCAACTATCTGGAATTGTTTCTCTGGTGATAGATAGTGAAAGGATTGCTAAACCTGACTTATAAAAGTAATTAGGATAAGAGGAGGATCATTGGATTTATATTTTTTTTATTTCTTGTCTGTACCAAAAATGATCTATTTCATTTTATATCATTTACTTAAATGAATAGTTTACTATGTGGTATAAATGTATTTTGTGTAATACATCTAAGACAGGAAGACCTTAACACTCTTTTAGTTTACTCTATGATTAGTAGAGAAAAATTACTCTTAGAGTTTACACAATGGTGATTCCTACTTAATAGCCATAACACTCTTTTATGTCACTCTGTGGATATGCTTTACTTGAATACAGGAAGGCCGTAATACTCTTTTATATTACTCTATGATCATACCTGAACAAAGGAAGGACAGAATACTCTTTTAAATTACTCAATGGTTTACCTGATACATGAAGGACATAATACTCTTTTAAATTACTTTATGGTTGTACCTGAATATACAGGAGGAACAAAATAATCTTTTAAATTACTCTATGGGTCATATATGAATAAAGGAAAGACAGAATATTTAACTTTTCTCTATGTCCATACATAAAATAGGACAGGTATAAAACTCCTTTATATTACTCTATGGTCATACCTGAATACCGGAAGGACAGAATACTCTTTTATATTACTCTAAGGTCATACGTATAGAAAGGAAGGATAAAAAAACTCTTTTATATTACTCTATGATCATACCTGAATACAGGAAGGACAGAATCCCGCGACAATGTTAATTACAAAGAATGGAAGCCAGCAAATGATAAAGACTCCCATTACTGTGCCTACAAATAGAACATAGGGTTAGTCATACACAAAGATATTTATCTCATACAATATATACATACAGGTCTTTTTATAGTTGCCCATAAAACGGGTTTTCCGTCCTTACGTGTAAGTGAGTTATGAAACCTGTAGAAAACAAATTATTATATCACACACAAACACATTAACAGCAAATCACATGATGCAAAAGAAATCAAAATATTACAAAATTTATTTTAACTAGCTACAAGTTTTATTTTATTAGAGTAGTATATGATAATCTGGTGTAAAATCCAAGTAATGATAAATCCATTTTTAAAACAATAAAAGTTTTTTTTTATCGTTTTAAAGATAGAACTGTAAAGAAAATAGACATAACGTACATTGATAAATATTTACCTAAAGTTTTGGCAGCTTTTGTTTCTCTGGCAAATCTTGTCAGCTTCTTAGAGATTGTTTTGTGTTTCTTCTCTTCATAGGAACCTGGCTGCTGAAATACAAAAATAAAACTTTTTTCTTCAATCTTCTTTCCCCAGTTAGGAGTGCGAAACCTAAATCATGTTTCTGAGAGGTAAGCAGGGATAAGGGATGAGAAACGTAAGAAAATATCATTCCAGGCCTATTTTCCAACTAGGCCTAAAAAACCAGTTTTGGGATGGTGCAGTAGTTAGAATTGAAAACAATCAACTAGATTGAAATAGCTAAATAAGTTCAAAGTAGATAAAGTATAGAATAAAATTCAGGTAGCTAGCCTTCTGTAAAAATAGAACTTTATATTACCCAATTTATAAATGGCTGGGAAAACGTACAAGTAGAAAGAAAGAGTATTCTTTAAAATCAATAATAGATTTATTGGAGAAAATAAACACAAAACCTTATTTTATTTTGTATGTTGACTGACATTCCAACGGTCAAAGTAAATTACATACTGGATGCTCAGAACAATAGGAAATTTTTTCCTGATACTGTCATCTCAAAAAATTTGAAAAATGGACCAAAAATACCAAAGATATTAGGAAATATGCATGAAAATAGCCAAAAACCTGATAAAAGTCAGTTTGATCACCATGGATGTTTATTTATTATTTTTTCAGAAGCAGACAATTTAATATTATTTCTTAAGTGCAGATGCCGCGGTTTTTATATAGCCAGCTGCCAATTGCCTTTTGGTTGATACAAAACAAGCCAATCCTTATTGGTTTAGAACGATAGCCAATTGGAAGTGGCTGCCAATGACCTCATTTAGTTATGAAGTGGTAAAAATTGCAGTATCCCTTTGAAAATAGGCCGGGACCTAGTTTATGGCCGGGTTTCCTATCCCTTATCCCTGGAGGAAAGATTTTGTTTCACTTTCCCAACTGTTTTCCAATTTTTTCTCAAATCTTGTTGAAAATTCAGAGAAATAAACACAGCTAATGATTGAAGAGGTTTTCTAACATTCATTCAACAAGGAAAAAAATTATTTGTAGGTAACGTAGTTCAAAAATATAAAAATGGTTTCCAAAATAACAACAAAATTTTCATTCAGAACATGCAAGTTTGGTGTCCTATAGGGCATTACATATAGACTGAGTTATACAAAGACTGATCAGCTAATCTTAACAAAACAGACGTCTATCTCGGACAACTGCGGAAAAAAATACATTTCCCCTAGAATTCTTCCAGAGCAAGTGGCTATCTCCGCAAACTACCTCTTATCCACAAAAAGACAAAATAACAAATAAATAAAAGAAAAACAAAAAACAAGGAAATGGGAAGGATTTTTGCTGTAGTAATAATATTCTGCTTTAAAATGTGCTAATTTTTACATTTGCAAAAATTATGTTACACCATAGATTTGTATATGATGTACAGTATTAATGGATATAGAATATACGTGGATATTGTGACAAGGGAATATTTGTCGTCAATTTAGGTTGCTAATATAGTTTTCATATATTGGTCAATAGGTTTCTCCATGGTTCAAGGAGGGGTTTGGGTAAAGTTTTAAAAGAGGGATGGAAGGTATCGATATATTAGCAAGCTGGGAGAAACTTGCATCAGGGTATGCGAGAATCTCCAACAATATCCACTTATTTTATATCCATTTGTACAGTGTTCATACTTTAGCTTCCAAACCACACCAAAACTTTAAAACCTTTCACTCACAATAGATAAAATATGTATAACATCATATTATTTGTTTTAAAAAAGATATAACTTTATTGTGAAACATAGCTACAAAATAAATGAAAGAATAGTTATCATGTTTATATAATTTAATCAAAATGTCGGACATACACAATAAATTTTATTCAATTATTTTAAAATTCTTAAATTTCAAACAATAGATTTATAACCCTAGATGGACTGTCAAACTCAATAATCCTTCTAATTTTAAATGAAATGATAACTGCCTTTTTCATACCAAAATTTATGCACGTTCTGGCCAATAATTTGGTCAGGTCGTTCATTTACTGTGTTCCTATTGGTACATAGTTATTTAGATCTACTAAATTTATTGGAAGATGATTAAAGTCCCTCCACAGATTATGACGTCATACGATAAAATAACCAATGAGAGGCCAGCGTAAATTTTCCCAATGGTCAATTACAGTGTACACTGGCCTCTCATTGGCTATTCTATCGTATGACGTCATAATCTGTGGATGGACTTTAATCATCTTCAAATTCAAACTAAACTGAAAAGATATGTTTAGTTTTTAAAATATTTTTTTTTGCATTCTGTCGTCTATGTAAGTTAGCGATATATACCAGGTCAAAAAAGGTTTTAAATTACTTTATAAGTCTCATATGCCCTTCAAGAGTACAAACATAATATTATCTTTTATTTTCATGAGAGCATAAACAATTTGGCGCAATCCCTGAAACCGAAGATGAATCACAGCTCAGAAACAAGACATAATATTATTTTTAACTTTTTAAACCTGACCCTGGGAGAACTATTGCATCAGGATCTCTTAATCCTAACTTAACCTAAAATTACTTACACTAAGCATGTAAAGAATGCATGGTTAAAAGTTTATTTATGACTGTTTTAGCGTCCATCAAAGGAAAACTGACCAGCTATACTAACAACTGAATTAATTCAAAAAAATATTTGTGGGCAACACATTGTAGTAAAGACGACCTTTTTAACAGGCTTTCAAATATTACTTTGGATTTATTTTGCATGTTAGCTATACCTTATTCGTGGTGACCGCCCTTAATTCATATACGTAATTTTTCTTAAGAATTACTAATCTAATAATTGATATAATTTAGTGGTATAAGTTTCATTAAGTGTTATTTACTAATTAAGTATCAAATATCCAACTATAAAAATAAAGATTCAGATATTAATCTGCATTTATCATTTGTTAACTTGAATACAGAGCAATGTTAGTGGAGGTGTTGTACTTCTCTGTGTATTCTAATATTACCTTATTAATTCTGATGTTCCTGTACTACTAGGAGGTGTTGCACTGCTCTGTGTATTCTAATATTACCTTATTAACTGATGTTCCTGTACTACTAGGAGGTGTTGCACTGCTCTGTGTATTCTAATATTACCTTATTAACTGATGTTCCTGTACTACTAGGAGGTGTGGTACTTCTCTGTGTATTCTAATATTACCTTATTAACTGATGTTCCTGTACTACTAGGAGGTGTTGTACTTCTCTGTGTATTCTAATATTACCTTATTAACTGATGTTCCTGTACTACTAGGAGGTGTGGTACTTCTCTGTGTATTCTAATATTACCTTATTAACTGATGTTCTTGTACTACTAGGAGGTGTTGTACTTCTCTGTGTATTCTAATATTACCCTATTAACTGATGTTCCTGTACTACTAGGAGGTGTTGTACTTCTCTGTGTATTCTAATATTACCTTATTAACTGATGTTCCTGTACTACTAGGAGGTGTTGTACTTCTCTGTGTATTCTAATATTACCTTATTAACTGATGTTCCTGTACTACTAGGAGGGGTTGTACTTCTCTGTTTATTTTAATATTACCTCATTAACTGATGTTCCTGTATTACTAGAAGGTGTTGTACTTCTCTGTGTATTCTAATATCACCTTAATAACTGATGTTCTTGTACTACTAGGAGGTGTTGTACTTCTCTGTGTATTCTAATATTACCTTATTAACTGATGTTCCTGTACTACTAGGAGGTGTGGTACTTCTCTGTGTATTCTAATATTACCTTATTAACTGATGTTCCTGTACTACTAGGAGGTGTTGTACTTCTCTGTGTATTCTAATATTACCTTATTAACTGATGTTCCTGTACTACTAGGAGGTGTGGTACTTCTCTGTGTATTCTAATATTACCTTATTAACTGATGTTCTTGTACTACTAGGAGGTGTTGTACTTCTCTGTGTATTCTAATATTACCTTATTAACTGATGTTCCTGTACTACTTGGAGGTGTTGTACTTCTCTGTGTATTCTAATATTACCTTATTAACTGATGTTCCTGTACTACTAGGAGGTGTTGTACTTCTCTGTGTATTCTAATATTACCTTATTAACTGATGTTCCTGTACTACTAGGAGGGGTTGTACTTCTCTGTTTATTTTAATATTACCTCATTAACTGATGTTCCTGTATTACTAGAAGGTGTTGTACTTCTCTGTGTATTCTAATATCACCTTAATAACTGATGTTCTTGTACTACTAGGAGGTGTTGTACTTCTCTGTGTATTCTAATATTACCTTATTAACTGATGTTCCTGTACTACTTGGAGGTGTTGTACTTCTCTGTGTATTCTAATATTACCTTATTAACTGATGTTCCTGTACTACTAGGAGGTGTTGTACTTCTCTGTGTATTCTAATATTACCTTATTAACTGATGTTCCTGTACTACTAGGAGGTGTTGTACTTCTCTGTGTATTCTAATATTACCCTATTAACTGATGTTCCTGTACTACTAGGAGGTGTGGTACTTCTCTGTGTATTCTAATATTACCTTATTAACTGATGTTCCTGTACTACTAGGAGGTGTTGTACTTCTCTGTGTATTCTAATATCACCTTAATAACTGATGTTCCTGTACTACTAGGAGGGGTTGTACTTCTCTGTTTATTTTAATATTACCTCATTAACTGATGTTCCTGTACTACTAGGAGGTGTTGTACTTCTCTGTTTATTTTATTATTACCTTATTAACTGATGTTCCTGTACTACTAGGAGGTGTTGTACTTCTCCCTCTGTGTATTCTCAAAGTCACCTCATTACTGCCTGGAAATTTAAATAAATTAGTTTAACTAGAATTAAAATAATTTCATTCTTTGTTAACACATAAATAGGTTATTATTATCCATAAACTTTTGTTACTTATGTACTTAGTACAGTGGATTTGGTCACTCTATTACTGGGCCTTTGCGTGTGAATATAAAACCTTACTACTTTAAGTTTTACATTGCACTAGGGGACATAAATATGTTTCGTTTGGTTCAGCAGTTTACAAGATCTTACTAAACACGCACACACATATAGCAAATTTAATGCAAAGTGTATAAAAATGTAATGAAGTGAAAATAATTTGGGGGCCAAGTAGTGTAATAAACACTTATATAAATCCCAAGCATAATTAAATAAGATTTATAGCGCGAAACAAACAAACTGGTCTATCTTTTAGGGTTAGGCAGCAGCCAAAAAGCCGCCACTTTAATTCCAACAACTACCCAGCAAAACTTAAAAAAAAAAGGTAGCATGCGAGTTCACCATCAATACCGTAGCAGAGTAGCATAAATTAAATGAGCGAGAGAGAGAGAGAGAGAGAGAGAGAGAGAGAGAGAGAGAGAGAGAGAGAGAGAGAAAGAGAGAGAGAGAGAGAGGGAGAGAGAGAGAGAGAGAGAGTTAGAGAGAGAGAGAGAGAGAGAGAGAGAGAGAGAAACATATCTTACTCTTTATTAAATTAAGCCGGCATGCTCGCATGCTACCTTTTGCTTGAAAGGACGATTTTTGTATTATTATTGCACGAGCATGATGGCGATTCCATGGCAAAATATCTTGCTGGGTAGCTTTATAACAAGAATGACAGCATCCATAAAGAGCGAAGCTCACTAAAATAATGGATTAACAGTTATCTAGAACAGATGTTCAGTGGTCATAAAATAAAAAGGAAAAGAAGATATGTGATTTATAAATTGAAAATTGTATAAACTCTTCTAAAAATTAATATTTTTAAAAATCCTATGAAGCTGGTAACAGTGTCCAAAAAAATTACAAAACATCGTAACATTTGTCTACTTTTTTTAGACACTCTTACAAGTTCAAATCCTTTAACATTTCCTAGGCTATAAAAAGAGTTTTGAGTCTAATACGATTACAACTCAGAAATTAAGGGGACTGATTATCTTACTGGTAACCAAAGTTACATAATTTTAAAACTAAAACTCAATGACTTTTTATCCATTCTTAATATGAATGTACATACATAAAAACCTTCATTTTCTAATCAGGAGTATTTATGATTTTTTATAATTTTGGGTGTCTGTACATCAATTTCTTGTAAATCGTCTTATCCATTAAGATCCCTGTTACAACAATAGTTTTTAATATAATAATAGCAAAATTGTTTATAGTTGGCATTTCCTTGTTTTTAGCGGCTGTCTATCCCTTGCATCTTTATTTCTTATCTTACTGCAACAATCTTAAACTGTAGACAGAACAGATTAACTTTAATTAAGCCACAGATACCTTGAATTACATGTGAAACAATAGCAACTCCAACACACACACAGGCATACTATTTGGACTCATGCCAAAATTAAACAAATTTATGAAGAAATAAAATCCACGGATTTGAGTTTAAAATTGGCACAGAGTCTCAACATAAACCATAAAAATAGATATTTGGATTATTTGTAATGGGGGAACAGGTTAGCCTTGACATAATATAATCATAATTAAATTAAATATTCAAATTTTAATTAAACAGGCATTAAACTTTATATTTACTTGTTTGTAAGGTAGATTAACATGGAATAAAAGGTTTTTGAGTTATTATCCATAAGAAGCAATGCACAAAAATATCATTTGTACAAGCGGACAACGCGACTGTTCAGTTGTTACAAAAAAGAAAATGAAAGAGGGAGAATATGCAAAAAATCATAGAGATTCACGAAACCTTTATTAAAAATAAGTTTTATGTTCTTTGAAGCATGACCGATAGACCGGCGGTCAAGTGAATTGTTTACTGGATGCTCATTGTTACAGGATATCTTCAACAAAAATTTCTGCTGTGTATCTTAAATTGCAGCAGAATTAATCACATTTTCTCCATAGCGTTATGGACAGACGGACAAATTAATAATAAAGTAGCTTTTTTACTCAAAAACAAACAACTTTATTAAAACTCGATGAAAGGCAAGTTGTAGTTGTTTGCAGAACTATCAGGTGTTTTAAGCTGGATGTAGGAGATTTTTAATGATATTTAAAATAAATATTGTGTGTTCAAGCCCCTCTAAATTACTTTTGTACACCCCTGGATGCATTCACAATCATATACATTTTCTTTCTATATGTTCTTGTTGATATAGTTCATGACAAAAGTTGTAATATACACACATTTCAGCATGGCTCCGAATCCGATTCCTTTCCGCTGGATTAAAACCGGTTATAAGATTTATTGAAATATGTGTCAAATCGAATTATAACAAACTAGCGGATACGCCCCTAGAGGCCTCTAGTGCCACTTTAAAAACACAGACAAACAGACATCCTGTTACTTTAGTATAAGGATTGTTGATGCTGCGCAAAATGGTACAAAAAAATGACGTCATACTATAAAGTTGTCCAATGAGAGGCCAGTATACATTGTAATTGACTAATGGTAAAATATATACTCGCCTCTCATTGGTTATTTTATCATATGACGTCAATTTTTTTGTACCATTTTGCGCAGCATCGGATTGTTTTAAAAAAAGAAAAAAAATAGGATTAATAATTTTTTTATATAAAGCAATTAGCCTCTTGGGGCCAACAAAACCGGAACTATACCCATAATATTTAATTTTCCTCTCCGCGGATAACTGTCTACAAAACGATGCAATATATATATTAAGCATATATGATATGCATTTTATAAGTTTATCCATGACTATCAAAACTCAACCTCAACCTTCTAGGCTGAACAGCAAAACTGCAATCAATAATAGGATAGGAGATGGGTTCGAATCTCATCACCGGTCATAACTTAAGATTTTTGAAAAGATTATTGCTTGTGTATTATAAGATTCGCGATATATATTATATAGGGAGTATATCCATGACTAAAGCAGGCTCAAATCACTACAGTATACAGTAAGGACTTCAATACACAGGTCGTGCTATTAATCAACAGTTAATTATCTGTATTACATTTCGCCGTGTAATCAATTCAGTCTACAATAGTGGTTATTTTCTTATCGCAGTCGCAGCCAGCCGCTATATCCTTAAAACACCTGCGGATAATTGTAGCTTTAAAAAAAAAGTTTATTTGCTGTTTTCTGCAAGGACAAAGTTTTAGCCATTCACTGCATAAACTTTTTTGTTCTCCCTTGCCTAAACCCATCCTCCTATTATTATCTTATAAATGGCCCTTCCACCACTTTCTCTAATTCAATTATCCACCTCCCCCCCCCCCTCACTAAATGCCTTCTATTTAAAATGCATGGATAATATTTGCAAAAAATTATATACACAATTTGTTGTTCAAGAAATAACCAAGCATTATTTTGTGGCAACGAATTTTTAAAAGAGTTAACTCTAAAGCATTTAATTCTAATTGAAAAAATTATCTTTTTTCACGAATAATAAAATAAAAAAATAAAATAACCAATTTTGTTAGCCTGGGTATTCGTGCTACCAAAACTGGTTTTAATCTTATAATTTTACATTATGATATCCACCTAACCTGTCTATAATTCGATGTGATTAATGTTCTTTTTTTTCTCATGTAATCATAAGGTGTAGATTTGAAAATAACTACCAAAAGGGGCTATTTTTTAAATTAAGGGTACTAAGAGAAATACTTTTAATTTTTTCTTTCCCATTTTATGTTAGTAAAATGTAAAAAGCTTTATCTAATTGAATTGAGTAATTTGACATATTTGTTCATTGGAATTTTTGAATATCACTATTCTGGTGAGCAAAATCTAAACAGCTGAAAGAGGGTCGACTTTGGAAGGTGAAATGTGACAAAGATTGATTTACAAATGAGAAAAAAGATAACAAGAACATTTTCAAGACAAAAATAAAAAAAAGTAATGGAGATGTTTGAGTATTATTTAAAAAACCTTAAAATTACTTAAATATGGATAATAATATGTTCTTGTTGCCTTTTAAACTTAAACTATAAGGTATGCGACAGAAAAACAAAACTTTTTAGTAGCGAAGCTACTCTATAATTCACTTTGTCCGTCCGTCCGTCAGTCCGTCAGTCCGTAACGCTATGGGGGAAATGGGATTTACTCAGCTCCTATAAAAGATAGAATGCTGAAATTTTTTGACAACATTCCCATTATTAAGGAGCACAATTGACTATTAAACATCATTGGCGGTCGGACCGATTTTTAGCAGGTTTTAGGCTATTTTTATATTTTTCACATTTTTCTCCATATCTACAGTGTTTATGGTCCGATTTTCAAAATTTTTTCAGTTACAGATATCAAAATTAAATTTCCCGTCGTTCAAAGATACAACCATGAAGGCCAGACTGCCTTTTTTTTGCAGGTTTTAGGCTATTTTTTATATTTTTCACATTTTTCTCCATATCTTCAGTGTTTATGGTCCAATTAATATTTTTTCAGTTATAGATATCAAAATTAAATTTCCCGTCTTTTAAAGAAAACAACTATGATGGCCAGACTGCCTTTTAAGCAGGTTTTAGGCTGTTTTTTATATTTTTAACATTTTTCTCCATATCTTCAGTGTTTATAGTCCGATTTTCAAATTTTTTTTAGTTATAGATATCAAAATTAAATTTCCCATCTTTTAAAGAACATAACCATGACGGCCAGACTGCTTTTTTGGTAGGTTTTAGGCTATTTTTATATATTTAACACTTTTCTTCATATCTTCAGTGTATATGGTCTGATTTTCCAAATTTTTTAAGTTAAGGATTTCAAAATTAAATTTTTTTTTGTTTTAAGAAAACAACCATGGCGGCCAGACTGCCTTTTATGAGATTTTTGGCTATTTTTATATGTTTTACATATTTCCCCATTTTGATCCAATTTTCAAACTTTTATGGGATATCAGTATCAAAATAATTTTTCCCATTGTTATGAGCATCTTTAATATAATTTACTTTGACCATCGTCATCATACAAAATAAAACAAGGTTTCATGTTTATTTTATCCAATAAATCTATTCTTGATTTTAGTAAAAACCTTTTAAATCTACTTGTACGTATTCCCATCTACGATTTTTTGTGCTTCGCTACTTATGGATGTTGTCATCCTTGTTACATATTTAACTTGAATAAAGCAAAAAGAGATAAAGAATCTAATCTGGATTTAGAATAAAAATATTATCTTATTTTGCGGCAGAGAAAATAATCATTTGTCACTGTTTTCTCTGTCTCTAACAAATATATGAATTTAAATTTGTATACTGAATGTAATCCAAGGATAAGGTAGCCGCAGTTTGCTACACTACCACTTATTGAGAAATAAATTGAAAATCAGATGGTTGGGTAGTTTTTTACTTTGTATTAGGTTAGGCTAGGTTATGTTAGGTATAGATTAGCTCTGCGGGATTTGGACACCTCAGGTTTAGCTCATGCAGGTTTAAGGTTTTGCAATAAGAAATAAAACAATCAACCCCCCCCCTATGATTTTAATTTATTCCAAAAAAAAGAGAGATGAGCGTTCAACATGCACTTACCGCATGGTTTCATAGTTTCTCCAAACTGCAACTTTCAATTAATAAAATCAGCGGTGCTATGTTAATAATTTCTATAATGCTAAATTATATGGATGTGCCTAAAACCAAATAAAATAGCCTGAATCCATACAAGGCCCTTCATGAAAATCTACTGTTTTAGGGGATAGCAGTATCTTACCAACAACGGTACAACTATAAACCTTATTACATTAGATAATAAAATATCACCAGATCCAGCATTATAAAATACATTACATTATAATTGATGCAATCCATCTTTTAAGAAGCATAGCATCAGAGTTTTAAATTTTGTACTTTCAAGTTGTATTAAATTTGACTATTTCTGCAAAAAAAAAGTTGCAGCATTTTGTGGCTGCCAAGCCCTAGATAATCCACAAGAGAGAAGATACGACTAAAGCATTAATAATGCATAACAAGCTAACTAAAGCTCCATCTGTTAAAAATATTTTATACCTTAATAAATAATTAACGATAATGAATTATATTAATTTATGAATATACAAGCAGCTGTGCCCCTTACATCTAGAGTATCTTTGACTTAAAGGTATAGAGAGATTTAAAAAGTACCTATAACAAATCCCACAACTATATAAAGACTCTCCAACCTACAAATTTGAATCGGTTAAGTTGTTAGCGAGAGCTTCATATTATAGGATCTTTTAGGGTCTAAATGTTCTTAAATTTATTGATATATAATCCACTAGTGGCTACGCATCTAGAGACCTTTGCAGGCATTTGAGAAAAGATGATGGGGATTGAAAGTTAAATCTCAACTTTGAAATTTTAGTTTTAAAAAAGATTTTTTTTTATCCAACTTTCCTGTACAAATAGACATCCTGTTACTTTTATATAAGGATAAATGTCAGTTAAAATACAGAGGATAATGGAAAAGAAATTGGCAAGAAACTGGTGTTAAGTGTTTCAATGAAGAGGCAAAACATGGCAATGAATCAATTTTTATTGTCTTTTGCCACTTTACTTTGCAGTATGTTCTAACAGAAATATTTCAGTTAGTAGCGCTTAACCTAGTCTTACCATATAGAAATTA
Organism: Acartia tonsa; assembly: GCF_053477335.1. Taxonomy (NCBI): domain Eukaryota; kingdom Metazoa; phylum Arthropoda; class Copepoda; order Calanoida; family Acartiidae; genus Acartia; species Acartia tonsa. Next base: position 37,997,778 of record NC_137263.1, read on the forward strand.
TACCTAAGTTGGTAGCACTAAACCAAATCTTACTATCTGGAAACATTATATAAGTTAGTAGTACTTAACCATGTCTTCCTATCTAAATTATTACAAAAGTTAGCAGTGCTTAACTATGTCTTAATATCTGGAAATATTAAATAAGTTACTATCTACATATACTAAACCAAATCTTACTGTCTAAAATTATTATCTAAGTTGGTAGTGCTAAACCAAACCTTACTGTCTTTAAATACTATTTAGGATGGTAGCTTAAAAAAATTTGTTACTATCTGGAAATCTTATCTTTGTTGGTAGTTATAAATCTAGTCATACTGTCTTGGAATATTATCAAAGTTGGTAGTGCCAAAATAAGTCTTACAGTCTGGAAATATTATCTAAGTTGGTAGTGCGAAATCAAATCTTACTGTCTGGAAATATTATCTAAGTTGGTAGTGTGAAATCAAATCTTACTGTCTGGAAATATTATCTAAATTGGTAGTGCAAAACCAAGTCTTACTGAAGGAGATATTATTTTAGTTTATTACATCATTCATCTCCTCCAAATAAAAACATTTATTACAATTTTTAATCTATGATTGTATTTTTATCTAAAAAGACTTGATACCATGCTTGTTTGTGAATTTATTTATACATTTAATAAAATTTTAAATTGTACTTTGATGTATCATAGATTTGAATAAAAATCTGTGCAATATTTGATTCTTAGCTCAACTAAACTAAACCACTATTAGTATTTTGTAATTTGTTTCTTACTATTGTTATAATGTTAAAGGTTAATTAATCAAAGAGAAGGGAAGGTTAAGAATATCACAAAATAAAAAAAAATAACTTGAAATAAGGAGCTTTTAATTTATAATGTATAAGCTTTGCTAGACAAAACAAATTTTATGATATCTTTTATACAAATAAGCAATAAAATTGTAAAGTCAATGATGACATAGCAATAAATCTAACTGTCAATAGAAAAATAAAAACTGTTTGTACAAATTGTAACTGTAAAAACATTTTTATCAAGCAAGTTTTGGTATTTATCACACCTAACTCAAGTTATAACCAAGATTTTTAGGATCATATGAAGCAAATGAAGTCATTCCTTAAAAGGACAGAAATTTCATTGCAAAAAGGACAGAAATCATCTTCCTTTTTCTCAGATAAGTGAAATATGGACAAAAATCACTCTCCTTTTTCTCACATATCCGAAAAAGAATATAAAAATCACCTTCCTAAATCTCACTTAATCTTCCTAATCCTAAGAAAATTAACCTAGTTCCTCCAAATTCTAACTTTTCATAACAAAGTCTACCTTTTCCTTACACATTCTCACTTATTCTCAGATAACCTACCTTATCCTAAGAAATTCTTCCTAAATCTAAGAAAATTTACCTTACTCCCCCAAATTCTTCCTTGGTTTCCCAATTTCTTCCTTATTCTTGAAAATTCTACCTTATTCTAAGAAATTCTTCCTTATTCCAAGAAAATCTACCTTATTCCCCCAAATTCTTCCTTATTCCCCCAAATTATTCCTTATTCTTAGAAATTCTTCCTTATTCTAAGAAAATCCTCCTAATTCTCCCAAATTCTTCCTTATTCTCAGAAAATCTACCTTATTCTAACAAATTCTTCCTTATTTTAAGAAAATCTACCTTATTCTAAGAAATTCTACCTTATTCTTCCTAATTCTTTCTTATTCCCCCAAATTCTACCTAATTCTAAGAAAATCTTACTTGTTCTAAGAAAATCTACCTTATTCTAAGAAATTCTTCCATATTCTAAGAAAGTCTACCTTATTCTAAGAAATTCTTCCTTATTCTAAGAAATTCTTCCTTATTCTAAGAAAATCTACCTTATTATAAGAAATTCTTCCTTATTCTAAGAAATTCTTCCTTATTTTAAGAAAATCTACCTTATTCTGAGAAATTCTTCCTTATTCTAAGAAAATCTACCTTATTCTAAGAAATTCTTCCTTTTTCTAAGAAAATCTACCTTATTCTAAGAAATTCTTCCTTATTCTAAGAAATTCTACCTTATTCTAAGAAATTCTTCCTTATTCTAAGAAATTCTTCCTTATTCTAAGAAATTCTACCTTATTCTAAGAAAATCTACCTTTTTCTAAGAAATTCTTCCTTATTCTAAGAAAAATCTACCTTATTCTAAGAAATTCTTCCTTGTTCTAAGAAAATCTACCTTATTCTAAGAAATTCTTCCTTATTCTAAGAAATTCTTCCTTATTCTAACAAATGTTTCCTTATTCTAAGAAAATCTACCTTATTCCCTCTAATTCTTCCTTATTCTAAGAAATTCTACCTTATTCTAAGAAAATCTACCTTATTCTAAGAAATTCTTCCTTATTCTTTGAAAATCTACCTTATTCTAAGAAATTCTTCCTTATTCTAAGAAAATCTACCTAATTCTCCCAAATTCTTTCAATATATAAGGGTCCCAAACTCAAAAACGAAGTTTCAGTGCAATCCAACCACCCGTTCTCAAGATACAGTGACCTGGTGTCCTTGGCACTGACGTTGAGATTTGGGAAATGGTTCAAATCCTTAATAAAATATTTTGGCACTTAGTCAAAATTTTGAAGAAAAAATACCCAGGTGGACAAATAATTTTGATCAAATATTTGAAAATTATTTTAAGTGTCAAAATATTTTTGGACTTTAACCAAATTTACTAAGGATTCGAACCATTTCCCAAATCTTACTGTAGGTACCAAGGACAACAGGTCACCGTATCTCAAGAACAGGTGGTCGGATCGTGCTGAAACTTTGTTTTTGACTTTGGGACCCCTATATATTGCAAGAATTTGGGAGAATTAGGTAGATTTTCTTAGAATAAGGAAGAATTTCTTAGAACAAGGTAGATTTTCTAAGAATAAGGAAGAATTTCTTAGAATAAGGTAGATTTTCTTAGAATAAGGTAGAATTTCTTAGAATAAGGAAGAATTTCTTAGAATAAGTAGATTTTCTTAGAATAAGGAAGAATTTGTTAGAATAAGGAAGAATTTCTTAGAATAAGGAAGAATTTCTTAGAATAAGGTAGATTTTCTTAGAATAAGGAAGAATTTCTTAGAATAAGGTAGATTTTCTTAGAATAAGGTAGAATTTCTTAGAATAAGGAAGAATTTCTTAGAATAAGGAAGAATTTCTTAGAATAAGTTAGATTTTCTTAGAATAAGGTAGAATTTCTTAGAATAAGGAAGAATTTCTTAGAATAAGGTAGATTTTCCAAGAATAAGGAAGAATTTCTTAGAATAAGGTAAATTTTCTTAGAATAAGGTAGAATTTCTTAGAATAAGGAAGAATTTCTTAGAATAAGGTAGATTTTCTTAGAATAAGGAAGAATTTATTAGAATAAGGTAGATTTTCTTAGAATAAGGTAGAATTTATTAGAATAAGGAAGAATTTCTTAGAATAAGGAAGAATTTCTTAGAATAAGGTAGATTTTCTTAGAATAAGGTAGAATTTCTTAGAATAAGGAAGAATTTCTTAGAATAAGGAAGAATTTCTTAGAATAAGGTAGAATTTCTTAGAATAAGGAAGAATTTTGTAGAAAAAGGTAGATTTTCTTAGAATAAGGAAGAATTTCTTAGAATAAGGTAGATTTTCTTAGAATAAGGTAGAATTTCTTAGAATAAGGAAGAATTCCTTAGAATAAGGTAGATTTTCTTAGAATAAGGTAGAATTTCTTAGAACAAGGAAGAATTTGAGGGAATAAGGTAGATTTTCTCAGAATAAGGAAGAATTTGGGGGAATAAGGTAGGTTTTCTTAGAATAAGGAAGAATTTCTTAGAATAAGGTAAGTTATCTGAGAATGAGGGAGAATTTGTGTAATTAAGGTAGAATTTCTGAGAATAAGGAAGAATTTGGTAAAATAAGGTAGATTGATTAAACATGGTTGTAATAGTGAGGAAAAGGAAGAATTTCTAAGAACTAGGAAGAATTTGTAAGATGGTGGACAGAGGTCACCTTCCTTTAGTGAGAATTTGTAAGATAGTGGACAGAAATCACCTTCCTTACTGAGAATTTGTAAGAAAAAGGAAAGGAAATAGCCTTCCTATACCCAAGGAAGGGAATTTCTGTCCTTTTTAGGAATGACTTCATTTCCTTCATATGATCCGATTTTTACAATAAAAAAGAAGCATAAAGATAAAATTTATGAAGTCTTTAAATAGAACAAAAGAAAGTAAAAAGAACGAATTAAATTTCAGTGTTTTTTGTTTTTGTTTAAAAAGGAACAATTTTAGGATTAATCAGCTGAAAATTTTACATGTACAGGTACCATTACAAACCATTGAATATGGCAATGTCATAAAATAAATTTATGTAATTTTTCAAAAGCTGGCAATAAACAAAGGGGTTAGAATCAATTCAGGTAATTGTAAAATTTAGAATTCAAAATACATTGATTTAGCCCAAACTTTATTGATGGCAGGTGTGAGTAGAATGAAATCAATACATTACACATTCATATACAGATACACAAACACAGATATCACGCAGATGCAAGAAGATTCATGGACCAATAATTGAGCCATTTATTGGAAACAGTTTTACTAAGTTTCTTCCAAATTGAGGAATGCACTCAACTACATATAATACTTTCTGTGGGGTTAGCACTAGGCAATATTTTCACTTTTGGTAAAAATCATCAGCTTTGTCGTGATGTGTAACTCTATTAGATTTATTATTACTTAGAACTTAAACCAGATTTTTATGTTCTCTATAAACAAAAAGAAACTCACAGCAGGCTAAAATAACGAATCTCCTATTCCACCCATCTCTTCCTCATCCCCTCTCATTCAATAGGATGTACGAACTGACCAAGAGAGTTCCGTGTTAGCAACCTAAATTGACGACAATTGTTCCACTGTCATATTATCCACGTAAATTCTACATCCATTTTAACACTTCTGCAAGCTGTTTACACTAAGGGGGAATGTAAAACATCCCATCATGCTCAAGATACAAAAAATCAAGTAAAATAGACAATCAATATTTTTAGCAGCGAAGCTACTCTTTAAGAGGCCTCTATCTGTTTTTAAAGCTCTATCTCTCTGTCGCTTTCTTCATATTACCCTACTCTCGAGGTATTCCTTTAAGTTCAGTTTATTATTCATAAAAGGCTTGCCTTTATTGGACTTAATCGTGCTGGAATAGAAAAATATTGAACAGGGCTAATGTATAAAACAAATAGGGTTGGTGGAGTAGTTAAAGTTGAAAGTTCATTTAGGATGATGATCAGTTCCATTACAAATGGTCTATATAACAGTTGGGAGGTTGATAGCAATTTTATAAAAGTAGAATAATGATCTAAGATAAACATTTTATACCTTTAAAGTACGATTAAATTTACCCCTCTCCTCATAAAAAGCACTTCTTTTTTTTGGCTCTCTTGATAATGATATTGTCTTGGCTTTAATAAGTTTTGTAATACCCTATTACACTTTTAAGATAAACTAAATTGTTTCTAGAAAGTGAAATAGGGTATCACAAAAAGCATATTGGTCATGACAATTTCATTATGAAGGTCAAAATAGAACGGGGTATTATTTCAGAAACTAAATATATATGTCAAGATGATATTACTATTAAGAAGGGTGTACGACTATTATTTTTTTAATTAAGGAATAAAATAATACTTGTAGATTTTATAAAATGGTTTCAATCCCCTTACTGTACAAAAAATCATCAGAAAAAGATTTTACAAAATTAAAGACATTTTCTGATATTTTGCAAATGATAAATATCATGATTGAGATATAATGTTCTCTTCTTATTCGCCCTTTTATCAAATAGAATGTTGGAGAGTAAAAAAGGAGAGAGAGAAATTTCATATCTTATTTTATTTAAAAAACACCCATATTGTACTTTTTTGATATTTAACTTCTGTTTTAGGTTAGCAAAAGGGCGGAATATAGCTCTATCAAACTTTCAATGCAAATTTACTTTGAACTATGTACATAAAATATGAAATTTAGTTCAACGCTTTTCTAAGTTAATAATTAGTGAATGAACATTCTAAATTTGGATATTATTATTTACTCTTCGTTGTCTTCATATTTAACATGGAATAAGCCTGCATGTTTTTTTTATTAATCTCAACATTTGTTTATTTATGGGAGACTGAATAAACTCAAAGTCAAATGTTGATTCGATTAAAACAACATTTTATTTTAAGTATCGCCATTATCAACAGTTAGTTATACCGATTGGTAGGACAGACGTATGAAACTAACCTAGTTATGGAGTAGCTTTGCTACTAAACAAGTAGACATTCTGAAAATCACACTTTTTTAAATGGATGAGAAAGTAAATGTAAATTATTCCAAACATTGATTGTTCAAAGATTTTCTACTGTATAGCTGATTGAGACCAATAAAGAGAAGGAGGAGAGAGAGAGGGATGGGGGGAGAAATAAAGAGAGAGAGAGAGAGAGAGAGATGGGGAGAGAGAGAGAGAGATATGGGGGGAGAAATAAAGAGAGAGAGAGAGAGAGAGAGATGGGGGGAGAGATAAAGAGAGAGAGAGAGAGAGAGAGAGACAGATGGGGGGAGAGATAAATAGAGAGAGAGAGAGAGTAAAAGAATATTACAAATTCATCTTATTTGACTGAAAGGTAATTCTAATTTGAATTCTGCTCTTGAACCTTTGTGGATCAAAGTAGTTGTCACCAGGGCTCGGCAGTCGCAGCTATATTCAACAACCATCCTTACTACCAATAGAAGAAACCTGCTGCCAAATTTCTCGGAAAATCAACAGTCGCAGACAACCGTCCTATAATGCCTTTAGGAATTTATAACATAAACAGTCTTTTTAGAGTATCATCCGCCGCAAATATTTTTGAATCAGAAGTCGTTTACAATTTATTTATTCAGCTAGATAACAGCCATTCGGAATCAAATAATTAAGCGGCTGACGAGTCCTGGTTATCACCTTGAAATTTGAGCAATTTATACCTCTATTTTTAATGCAAATGCACTTGAAATAAAAAAAATTTTTTTTTCACACTATTTTTCTGCATGTTTATTGTTCATTTCTCCACAGGGAAACTGGATGAATTTGTCAAGTTGAAAATGTTATTTTGGTTCCTTTAGAAAGGCACCAAGGAAGTGAATTAGACACTCATAGTAATGATCCTTAACTGCTCAAACCTAAAATAGTTTCTTAACAGAAATTAGTACAGCAAACTTTTGTGTGTGTAGCTCCAAGAGCCAGTTCAAATCTCAAGTTTAAGCACATTATGATCTGACACGCTGTCTCATGGGAACTACTCTTTAATACCTAAACTAGTATAGCAGGTGTCCCAAATTAAGTCACCGACGTGCTGAATGACACTCTCAGTAGATGAGCTTGGGTAAGGGTTGTACTAATATCACTGAGTATCAATACTGCTAGTATTCAATTATCTCCCTTCTTACAAAACCAGGGGCAAGTTGCGTGATTTAAGGCGAATCAGAAATTGTTACCACATGGGGACTTGAACTCGAGCTCTCATCGCCGTAACTCAGTGCGTTATCAGTGAACTGATCGAATTACATGAACCAACGGAGGACAGTGCATATACATAGCCGCTAGTAAATATGGGATACTCCACAAGTCTTAAGGGTTAGTTTGTAAATTTTACGTCACTGTTTACAATGAAAACCTTTATCAAATATATTAATATCTGATAATTTTTTTAGTTAAATTGACTTCAGCTTTTTTACCTAATATTAGGATTAGGTTTTATTTGGCATTAGGATATTTAAAACAAGAACAATTTACCTGATGAGCTATCCAGCTGTTTTGTGCCTGTCTTTAAACTCTGACTGTACTTTCTGGCCGCCTGAAATAACAAATATATGTGAATAGCTTTCAAGTGGCCGGTTGGGTATTAATATCCAACCCCCCCCCCTCCCTTATTCTGAGGGGGCCCTAACCTTGCAGTGCTAACCAGCAACCTAACATGAACTAAAGTAATGAAAAACAAACAAAAACTCATCACCCTTTTCTTCATTTTAATTTAGTTATTAGTGTTCAAGAGGGTACTTAGTGTGATAGCGCCCACAAATTTGTTTTAATTCCTTTGTTAGGAAATCAACCATTTTTTGAAATTTCATATTTTTTTTAATATTATTTGTAATATTTTTCTTTTAGCAAATCCCCTGTATGTCCAAAACTAGCCGCTTTAATTTTACCAAATAGTTGAGACTTAGCCAAAATTTTCTCATATTGCCATTTCAATTTTCTAGAGAAGGTTACATGCAGTAATATAATGAAATCTTTAAAATTTATAGTTATTTTATTGGCGAAATACCAATATACTAAATCCTTTTTCAGTTCATATTAAGCTACAACTTTAAAATTTAGTATAATTTACTGTTTTATAACAACAAGTCTGAAACAATAATTAAATAATAATGCAATTCAACAAGAGACAAATTTATATTAAAATAAAACTAAACATTGCAGACAGGCAGAAAGATTTCAATAAAAAGAACTTTACTTACTATTTTTCAATTAGCAAAATGCATTATGTACAGATAATTACAAATATAATTTTGTGAAAAATCAGAGCATCTTTACTCTTTTTCCAAACATTGCATAAATTTACAGTACTCTTAAATTCATAATAAGTATTATAATTATAATATGAACAATTTTGCTAAATGAATTTAAAATATAAAACATTTCGTAATTAATGAATTATCTAATGTTTTTAAAAAATCACAAATTATTGAAAAATAGCTGCTGGATGTACCATTTTGATAAGATTAAATGCTTAATTAGCAGGTCTAGGCAGCAGCGTGTTCGCCTCAGTAAAATAGTCATATTATAACCTTTAAATTCGGCTAGATCTCCAAACCTATTCCAAAATAGACAATCAATTTTTGTCAGAATTTCTTTTTTGCACACAAGCGGGTTTAAATTCTAGTAATATAGCGAGCCTTGTTAATTAGGATCAAACTCATTTATGATATTTTTTCGCTATAATTTTGGAATAATACTTGTTTTTGTTGACTGCAACAAAGGTATGTAAATTTACAAATGCATGAATGTACTTATTACAGGAGACGGGGATAAGCAGCCTTAGAAATTTACTCTACAACTGTAAAAAGCAGTGCTTAAAAATTTAAAACTAATATAGTTTTTTATCCTAAATTATTTTGCCTTATTCTTTTCTTTGTAAAAACAATTACTGCATATTCTCTCACATTAACATACAGTGTTAAAACATTTGTTTGTTAAAATTAAGCCTGCAGTTCCCATCCCCTGGAGATTATGTATTATTGTATGTGCACTCTTGGGACAATATATTTGTATCTATGTCAACAAAACATTTTATTTTACACAAAAAAATGGTTCTAAGATGAGTTTTTAGAACAAATAATGGTTTCCATGTTTTAACGATAACATTATTATTTAGCAAAGTAATAAATTAAAGTATTTCTAACCCAAAACTTGTTTCAATAGCAAAATAAATAAAAAAAAAGAATAGTTGCTTATTGGTTCTAAAAGGCCTCAGAAAATACAAGCTTAGAACTCGAAACTTTTTGTTGGTTCTTTTGCTTTAGAATTTAAAAAAAAGGAATACAGGGGGCAGGTATTAATAACTGGGGACCCTGTGCCAACTTTTAATTGGGTCTTAATATTGAATATCAGCCAATAGCGTCTTAAATATTAACACAGACAATTCGCAAGAAAAGAGCAGAAAGCAATATGGTGACAAACATGGTATACATTTAAACCTATAAATTTAATGCTTCAGATCTATCTATAATTAGAGGTTTATAGTTGTATAACTTGAGACCATCGAATAGTGAGCGGCATTACAACTTACGTAAATTTTATACTCCAAGATAAATTTGAAAAAAAACGTACAAAAATATTTTATTCTTTATGTAATAATTGAAATATATAATTTTATTCTAACTTCCTCATTTGAAAACATTAAGATTGGTTACGTTTTGGACGTTGATAGATTCTAATTCTTTGTACAATCAGTCAATTGGAACATGACCGAATAATTAAAATTTTCAGGTAGAGTTTCTTACTTAAAAGCGTAGATCTTAAATCATTATATTCAGAGGTGATCTTTCCCGAACTATACTTAATCTATCTTAAATTAAAACTATGGTATGAGTGGGATTGTTTGGAAAATAGGGACAGTGATTTTTATTTGGATAATTAAATTCAAAATAAAAGAGATAAAAAGCTATTACTAAATGGTTCAATGATATTTCATCATTAGACTTATTATACATGTATTAAATGAAGAAAAAAAAATCATATGCATTCAATTTTGAGAAATTTATTTTTCAGAAAAAAAATTGAGAAATAAAAAAAAGGTTTTTAATTATTTTTCTAGAAAAAATATAGATTTGATTCCTTGAACCCTTTCATATTTGCTAACGTTTTTGTGGACAGTTTCTGTAATACCATAATATTAAAGATTTTTATCGGAACTTAATCGGATGGGAAGTCGTAATGTAAATAAAATGAAATCCCCGGACCAAATATTTGTGTAAAGAATGTTGTGGCTCCCCTATTGAGATCATACTTATGTTCTCTCCTTACAAGCTACAGGGTTAACAACACAATTTACATATTATAATCAGTATTGAGAGGCAAATTACAATAGAAAAAATTAACAATTTAATGTCCTTATCAACATCCGTATAAAATATCTTCATATTTTTTTCTATAAATTTTAAATTCAAATGTTTTAATATTAATTTGTCATGCTGGTAACCATGTTTTCTTGATGTTTGCAAAGCATTTGACAAAAAAATCAGAAGTTATTTCTTACAGGACTTGTAGTTTGATTGAAAAATATGCTAAATTAAAGGGCGAATATAGGTTCGATATGAAATGAGCTTATATCAAAGGTGCAATTCCATAGATTATAAATAACTTAAAAATATTGACATATTCAATTGTATAAGTCTATTTATAGCTTAAAACCCGTCAATCTCGAAAAAAAATTTGGAATTAGTGTGGTTCCCTAAGAACTCAAACACCCTAGCATCACACAAGGCTTCGTGGCTAGGTTGAATTAAAAAGCTTTCGTTAAATGATAGTCGTAATAACGTGGAAACCAATTAATCAGGGGTAAATATACCCTCCTTCTACCTTCATAAAGTAAATTATTTAAAAGTTAAAAAAAACATCAAATAATGTAAAAAGTAAAAAAATTTAATCGATAAAATTTTCTTGGAGAAAGAATGATTTCAAATCCCTGTTTTTTTTGTGGCCGTGTGTGTGTGTGTTGAAAATGCGTACAGAAGGGTTGTTTATATCATCATGAATTAATCAAAGATCTCTGTACAGAAAATAAACTTTAAGACGTATTATTTACCCTGTTAATACTCCTGACGCCTTTCTACGCAAATTATTTTTATGCTTTTTAAAAAATTAAATAAACTAGTATATAATCTAAAATAATAAACATTTAAATTATCTTTTAAGGTGCGTGCCAATGTAATAGTCAATCAAACTTAAGCAAAACAGTCAAAAAAAGTCTTGTAAAGGGCTAAAATAAACGATTTTGTCGGCAATCTCATTTATTATATGTTCAATTGAAACAGAAAATTGCAAAATCTACTTAAGGATTTTTTTGAATTTTTAAATTTGGCATAGATATTCTAAAAGTATGTAATGGCACCTTTGATATAAGCTCATATCATATCAAACCTATATTCGCCCTTTAAACCCATAAAATGTAAAAAGGATTTCAAATGCGTCAAAAAAATAAGCATTGTGGGTTTATAGCATTAGACTTGAAAAAAAAGATGCTTAAATTCCTTTTAAGCTTTTTTTTGTGACCCTGTAAGAAGCCTAATCTCATACGGATTGCAATGAAAGTGAGATTACAGGAAGGCCAAAGTGTACCTTTTTGTTCAAACTTTTCACATACACAAACATGCAAACGCACACACACACACACACACACACACACACACACAAACATGCAAACACACACAAACTTACACAGACTTGCACACAAAAATATAAAAAAAAAACGGACACATACATAAACAAATAGAGCATTACGGATCTTTCCACTAAACAACTGGAAAATTGGAAACCTAGCAGAATTTGACATAATAGTTTAGAGGTATTGTCAAGGTGTTTGTGTCGATATGTATTTACTGAACTTTGACAACTTTAAGCAACAGCCATCTCTGATAAAAAAAATGTGCCTTATTAAGAATAATGTTTAGAAGTAAAATTATTGGTAAACCGACATAATAACAACCGTAGATTTTAGGCACTTGAAATTTTGACAGGCCCCTTGTGTTCCATATTTCTTAATGAAACACCCAGCTACGCCCCTTATACAGACAGTGAGTGTGTGAGAGAGTGTAGCAGCCTAGCGGCCTAGCGGCCTAGCCCCCTATAGTAATACAGACAGTGAGTGTGTGACGGAGGAAATGGTATGTAGCACACTAGCGGCATAGCCCCCTATAGTAATACAGACAGTGAGTGTGTGACGGAGAAAATGGTATGTAGCACACTAGCGGCATAGCCCCCTATAGTAATACAGACAGTGAGTGTGTGACGGAGAAAATGGTATGTAGCACACTAGCGGCATAGCCCCCTATAGTAATACAGACAGTGAGTGTGTGACGGAGAAAATGGTATGTAGCACACTAGCGGCATAGCCCCCTATAGGCATCCAAAGGCACTTGAGGTGATGTGGGCTTCAACTCTACCACTACCCCCGCCATTTTTTTTTGGTTTAAGAAATAGAAAAAAAAACTTTAGGGGGAATGCTTTTTTTTTTGGGGGGGTTGTGGTGACCTCCCCAGGACCTATGAGAGGCTACATTGTAAAGGAGAGCCATATCGTTTAATCAGTTAGTGAGATCCTTTATTACTTTATATTAAAGGATGCCTGGGGTGTTAAAACATGATGTAACCTGAAATATTCTGATGTATGTGAAGACCATGACCAAGAGTGGACCATAGAATGAGACCGTGCTGGAGAACAACAGATACCCAATGTCCTCGGTGAATGGGCACTTGTAGTCGGGTGGTGGACCTGAACAAAATACAGTACGTTATATAAAAGGATGTTTGTAAGCATGTAGATTACCTTGTTAGGGCTGGATTCTCCCTCCATTTTAAAGGATTATCTAAAGTAGTCAGTGCATCATCCAGGTGTAATGGGATTCGATTATCTAACACCCAAGTGACATTCAACAGACAACAAACCCTTTGATTTCATGATCTTGGTCTGGAAGTGCATGTTGATTAGTTGCGCCCGTTTATGGGCTAAGGCGTCCCCCCCCTCATTCTCACTATTAGTGTCACGTGCCAGACATAGCAACAGTAAGCCTGCAACTCTGTTGCTTTGGACTCTTAAAGTTTAAATTTTTAGACAAGCATTATAAAGGTTCTGAATAGGTCATATCCTTCCTTTTAGCCCAAAAATTATAAATCCACTTAAACAACAATTTTTAGATTACAATTCACATAAAAATTTAAAAGGCATTTGGGTCGGTTAAAATTTACGAATTATTTTTTATTTGTCAGTTTTAGCGTAAAACTATGAGTAAAAAACACGTGCAAATCTTTATTTATTTACTTGTTTTCCCTCAAGCAATTATGCAAAACAGTGACGCTGGGCTGGGACGACAAGAGAGAGGATAAACTTTAGGGAATTGAAATTCTTGTCATGTACCCAAATTTAATTCTGGCATCTGAGTTTTACAACCTTTAGAATTGACAATATTCAAAGTTTATTTCCGACTTTTTTTTACATGTTGTGTTTGTCTATATATGTCATGAAGGAAAGAATTAAAAATTGGCATAATTATTGAATTAGTAGTGAGAAGGCATTTATTTCAATGAATATGTATGTCGTAAAATGTACATATATCCAAACCGAACGATGACTGCAAGTAACTTATAGAGTAGCGTTGCTAATTAAAAATCTAAAATTAAATGAGTTAAATGATATCTTTAACATGTTATCAAAAGATTTTTCTAGATTGGTATTCAAACATTTTGCTGAATAATTTAATAATCTAATGACAGATATTTAACTAGAATTTTATATTTCATATTTTTAAGATAAATTTAGATAATATAACAGTTAGATACTATGTGTATTAATAAGCTAAGATAGATAAAATAATGTCTTGAACAGAAATACTTAGGTAATTTAATTTTCAAAAGTATTTAATGTTTTTTTTTTAATAAAAGCTTTTCACTTTAAATTGCATTAGTGAATTAAAAATGATTGGGTTTTTAATATTTTCTAGCTGAAATGAATAACAACTAATTTTCTTTTTCCATTTTTTAAATATTTCAATTTACAGCTTCTCTCATCTAGAAATTAAGAACCTAGTAATAGTGTCTAACTTTTTATCTTCGTGACGTAACAAAAATCCATCTCTTTTTTAGGGGTTTCCTTTCCCACCTCCCCTCTCATCCTTCGATTTTTGTTACGTCACAAAGATAAAAAGTTAGACACTAATACTAGGTTCAGAAATTAAACTTTTAATTTCGGGATATATTTATCTTTTAGTTAGTTGTTCGCGTTTACGAAAATAGAATATTGTTGAATTTTTTCTATTTTGTTAGCCCCGAAAATAAAACATAATAGTAAATGTTTTTAATGGATTAAGACCGGTTTTAAAAACAAGCCAAAATATATTTTAAATTAATGTCCGTATTTAAAATACATATGTATTGCGGTTTTCTATAAATATCTTTTTCATGTCACATATAATTTTTTTTATATATAATGAGTATTTGAGGTAATGAAAGCTCTTTATAGTGCCTTAAAAAAATTTCATGTTAGAATAGTCCATTATTCTAATATGACGTAATTCGGGATTTTTCAGTCTAAAGTTCTTTTTAATTTATTCCCTTTTTTATATGCACTGAATTTAAAAACTTTTGCGTCATATTAGAATCATGGACTTTTCTAATATGATGTCATTTTTATGGTCACTATAAAGAGCTTTAAGGTAATGACTCTCTGAAACTTAAGATAGTAAAATTCCAATTATAAAAGTATATAATGTGATTGTGCATTTACATAAGTGTAGCGCCATCCAATTAATTGTCTCATACATCTCAACACATTATCAACAGCAAAGCTTTTCTATGGACAGGGTAAGCATGTCACTCTATAACATATAGTCAACCTAGGCATAAGAAAATCATCTTATCGATCACAATATTGAACAAGAATTCATATAGCAATTAGGTATAATCCGGAAAGCTAATGAACTCCATAATTGTACTTGAATATTTTATTTGATTTTTACCTTTAATATACTTCAAAATTTTGTTGTTATCATTTTTCTATTATCATGATTTGGTGATTCATAGAACAATTTTTAACTATGACAAAATCAAAGTATATATTAAGAAAAAGCCTTTTGCATTTAAGTAATTTTACGACAAATTTTTGTTTATATTTTTTGTATATATACTACAGGGGCGTCCAAGCTTTTTATTTTGGGATGGGGAAAATTTTTTTAAGGGGGGGGTAATTTGGTTTTGGGGGGGGTAAAATGGCGCGTGAAGCGCGCCGCAAATTTTTTTTACCCCCCCCAAAATTTTTACCCCGGGGGTAAAATTTGCTTGGGGGGGGTAATTACCCCCCCTGAAATCTGTTGGCAGGGGTAAAATTTGTTTCCCCCCCCCAAAATTTACCCCCGGGGTAAAATTTTTGGGGGGGGTAATTTAAATTTTATAAAAAATTTAGTATTAAAAATGCGCGCGAAGCGCGCAAAAATTTTTTTTGTTAGAGATTTTCTATTTTGGGGGGAGTATTTACCCCCCCAAAATGGTTTGGGGGGGGTAAATACCCCCCCCAAAATCGTTGGGGGTGCCTACGGCACCCCCAAGGTAGGGGTAATTTTTTTTTGGGGGGGGTATTGTTCACAAAATTTTGGGGGTGCCTACGGCACCCCCAAAATCGTTTGGGGGTGGCAAATGGCCCATTACCCCCCCCCCTTGGACGCCTATGATATACTATATAGTATACTAGTGGCTTCGCCCCTAGCCTCTAGGGGCTTTGCCCCATGAGGTAATGGAAAGTCAACCGTCCCGAATAATTTTATAGTTATATTTTCAAAAAAGTTATTCTTTGCCGAATTACTCTTTGGTAAAATTAAACCCAGGTTGTGCGCCGTATGCACAAAAATTTAAATTCGTAAAAAATAAACCCAGGTTGTTCACCGTATATCTCGTACGGGGTGAGCATAAGCGAGTAACCTGTATCTGGCGCAAGCTCTGATAGTCCCACTGATTGGACCACATATACACAAAAATTGAAAACTCTCCTCTGTAAATTTTATTTAATACCTATAATTGCAACAACTTTTTTAAGATGTCAATTTTTAAAAGTTACAAAAAGCCCAAAAAAATTTTTTGGTGAAATTTTTTTTGTTTTTTTTGGGGAGGGGGTTCATGGGGGCTTCGCCCCTTGGTGCAGTGGAGTTCCCCCAGCCCAATTACTGGTTTTTGTTTACAAAAATAAAGAAAAATTAAAAATTTGGAAATAGGGTTTTTTTTATTTCTAGGGGGGTTGGGGTGTCCCATCCTCCTAGAAAATAGCCTAAAACCACCAGAGGACCAGTAGGTATATTCCCAGAAGAGTAGAGCCCAATTTGTTCAGCAGTTACTGAGATTTTACAAAAAATGTAAAAAAAATTTTTGGGGGGTGTTTTTTTTTAGTTTTTGGGGGGGTTGGGGGTGTCCCACCCCCCAGGAAAATAGCTTAAAACCATCACAGGACAATACCTGAAGAGTAGAGCCCAATCGGTTCAGCGGTTACTGAGATCTTAAGCTTCAGACGGACAGACAGACGGACAGACGGACAGACGGACAGACGGACAGACGGACAGACGGACAGACATCGTTCTACTTTGTATTATAGATAGTCGTCTGTTCCTTCAATATCGAAAGAGATGTCACTCTATAAATTCATAAAAACCAATTGTCTCTTTTGTTGTGCTTCGCTTTTATTGATGTTGTCATCCTTGTTTGTCTTCAAGGGTTTGTTTAGAAGTTAGATTAAGAGGAATTAAGCTGTGTTGGTTCTTTTGCTTGCTTAATTACTAAAGTTAATAAAGACCCAAAAGTTTGGCTTATTTATTGTTAGAAGTGCAGCTTCTCTATAACTTTTATAACTCGTCCATACTACGTTGAAGTCATTATTGACAATACCTGCTAAAAATTTACTTTAAAAGTCTTGTAATCTAATTAAGATCAGCTTATTGACGTCTCCCTGAAAGTACTAAGACGAGCACAGAAAATAAATTGAAAATAAGGGGGAGGGAAGGTTTTCTTGTTTTGTTTAATTCTTTAGGTCATGTTAGGCTAGGTTATATATGGTGCTAGGAAGCCCAGCAGGTTAAGGTCCCAAGCAGGGTTTAGGCATTGGAAAATAACTAACCAACTTATTTCAAATTATTCTAAAATAAGGGGGTGGTTAGTTTTCAATAGTAACGTTCAGGAAAAGCATAGCTTAGGAAAATTAAAATCTTGCTTAAACATATTTTTTCTACTCTTACAAAACATAAAATTACTAGAATTTGTTCTTTGTTTAAATTGTTAGGATTCAGCAAAAATGTAAAGAGAAAAAAGTAAGAAGAAAATGAAGGTTAGGATATCTGACAACTTTTTCATTGAAATCATTTAACATAAAATATTTTCTTCGGAAAGAAAAGGAGACCCTCTGAAAACCAATCTATATTTTGGATCAGGTGCAGTTCACGGTAAAATGTTCCAGGAAGCTATTATCTCGAAAATACTATTACCTTTAAAAGCAGCTAATGGCCAACGACTGGCTAACTTTACGTGCATGTTCTCTAGTCAAAAAGCCACTTATGTACGGTCATAAAATAAACGTTATGGCGTTTGGCAGCTATCAGCTTTTAAAAGTTCATTGATGTTTTTGAGAT
Source organism: Acartia tonsa (assembly GCF_053477335.1). Classification (NCBI taxonomy): domain Eukaryota; kingdom Metazoa; phylum Arthropoda; class Copepoda; order Calanoida; family Acartiidae; genus Acartia; species Acartia tonsa. Next base: position 38,015,691 of record NC_137263.1, read on the forward strand.
AATCGATCCCATGAAAATTTTACCGTAATCTGCATTCTGCACCAGATTCTACATTTTTGTTCTTGATCACATTATTTGTATTATAAAACACTAAATATGTCTTATATAAGATTTTTTTTAATGTTGAAAAATAATACAAATCAATTCTTTATGTGGCCTATGCTTGATGTAATATTTAATTATCTATTCAGTACTAGCTGTTTCGCTCCAAGAGGTAAAAGGAAGTCCCCCTCTTATTGAAAATTGTTAACAAAGTTATAGAGATATTATCAAAAATTTTCTTAATTAATTTTGGTAAAATTAAACCTAATATGTGCTTTGTGGTTACCGAGATCTTACGCTTTAGACGGGCAGATATCGTTATACACTATTATAGATATTATTGATTTAATGATTATTAAATACAGGATTTGAACATATTATTAGGTTCAATATGTATGGAAACAGTGTTTAAAATCAGTTTTAAATAAGAAAGCAAATAATAAGAAAAAGGGATAGTTATGCCCATAAGTAGCGAAGCTAACACAATCAAGAAACAACTGAAAGTAAAATCCATTATAGTTCAAGTATAACAGAATGGCAGACTTTAATACAAAAATAATTTATGTATAACTGGCGGCTACGCCCCTAGAGGCCTCTAGGGGCACTTGAGGCGGAGAGATTGGAATTTAATAACCAAATTTCTTATTTTAGATTTTAAAAGAAAAAGTAAAAAAAGGTAGGGGGAAGGGTATATTTCATTTTTATATTTTTTTTTTTTTGGGGGGGGGGTTTGGGGGTGTCCCACCCCCAAGAAAATAGTTATAAACCTTCCCGGGACTTATGAGAAGCTACCCTGTTAAGGAAAACCCAATCGGTTCATCGGTTAGCGAGATCCTTCGAGACACACAGATACACAGACACACAGACAAACAAACAGACAAACATCCTGTAACTTTAGTATAAGGATTAATGTTTTGATATGCTTGATTTTAGAGGAATATATTTTATGAAATACATGAAGGAGTTGCGGACAGAAGGAAAAAAATATCTTTGATAGAGTAGCTGCGCTACTAAAAAAGACATAAACAGTAAATCTATCAAATCTTATCAAATTCGCTTTTAAGATTTACATTTTTCACTTAAATCAAAGTTAATCTTTAAAAAAATAAATGAAATATCAAATATTAAAATATTTGGTGAGATTAAAATTTTGATCGAGAAGTACCAAATCTTTTTATATAACATATTTCCTGAATGTAACTAACAATATTTATAAGACTTGTTGTTCGGCCTCTAGCCATTATGGTCTTGGAGTCAATAAAAAGATTTTTTCTGTGTGCCATTACTAAGGGGATGCCGTACCACTGCCGAAAAAATTCAAACCTGATATAAACTATTATTTTGGAAATTGAGGAGCGATCGTTTTCAGCCGTTGGCGAGATCGAAAATAATTGTACTTTTACAGGAGCTTATTATCAGTTTCTATTTGAACAATTTTTTTAACAATTTTTCCAAAGGTATAAAACTTAAATAAGAGTAACTAGGAAGTCAAGAGAATTTTAACATTAGAAAATCTATTTTGTCCTACAAAAATATATTTTATGAATATTTTGTATTTTTTTTGGTGAAAATACCTTTTACCGTAGACCACTTAGTATACAACTTAATTGATTCGTCAGTCCGTCTGTCATGCTACAACAGACATATGAATATATGCTCAATAACTCACTTTGTCCGTTTGCTCAACAACTATTTATTATATTTAAAATAAAATAATTTTTTGTCATAATAAATAACAGAGTATCTTTAAATAATCTATCTAATTACTAATTATAGTAAATTAGAGATTTTTATCTTAGTGAACATACAATTAAAATTAATTGATTCTAACGAAAAAATTATATCAAGTAATGAATGATTTTTATATAGATACTCTTTCTTTTAAATTGTACATTTCTTTTGTTTAAGTAAAATGTAGTAACAACAAATAATATCAAACAATTTTTTTTTACACATTTTTTTTATACTAATGTTAAGATTTTTTATAATTTCACCTCAACCAGAACCACAAAAAAATTTATTTTAAAAAGGACTTTTATGCTTTTTTTGGTTAGGTTCTATTAAATAGGGGTTAGGAAAGCACCGCAGAAATAAGGCCATTGTACTTTAAATAATCCTGCAGGGGCTAGAAACACGTCTTACAAAGATGAAATTAAATGAGTTTGACCGTTTGCTGTGCTTTATCTATGCGATTGTTCTCCTTTAAATTGCATTCTAGCTGCTGTATTATTTTTTTTGTAAAATTATTCCTTTAATAGGTATTAAATTGGAAAGGAGGAAGATTTATAGATTAATCAAATTGCCATTAACCTTTCCCTCCCTGTGACAACCTAACTAATTGTCTAATCACTGGTCATAAAATCTCCAATCCACTTTCAGTGATTACATTATATCTCCACAATACATATTTGTCCGGCAATATTTGGCCCCCAGCCAAATATAACCAGTAGACCTGTTCAATTTTCTTAAATATTTCTTAAGTTAAAAGTTTTTACAAAATGTACAATAAATTGATACACATCTCTAATAATGATAAAAATTGCCCCTGCTGTATATGAAAATTATTGGTTGAACAGTTTAGACATTCAATTTGGAAACAATGAATTAAAAGTACCAAAAAAATAAGATAGCAAGCGGTTATAGTACCAGTATAATTTTAATTTATTTGTTCCCCCCTTCCCTGACCATATGTTACTTTAGTAAGTAATTTTTTACAAAAATAATTAAATTTCATTTGTAATATTTCAAGAAAACTAAGTATTACAGATAGAACTAAATACAGACAAGTAGGCGTTCAGACTTACATAGTCAGGTGAAAATAAGCTTTAAATGATAGAACACGGTTTGCGATTTAAAAATGGAAATACCGGACAGTTCTACGAGCCAGTCCTCAGTGCACTTTTAACCTTATATTCTTGCAAGAAATGCAATTTGGATCAGCATTAAACAATTCCCTTCTTGTTAGTTTAACATTTATAACATTTTGGAAAGTTAAATATCCTAAACATAAATAATTTTAACATGTTTGAGTGCTTATTAATATTTCTAAAGAACGTTTGTTCTAGAATAGTTTATTTTGTATAACACGGACTTACCTAAAATGTCGAATAGCTTCGCTATATAATAAAATACATCAGCTTTTTTTTTGAATTCTGTTGTTTTTTATAAATTTGTTTAGGCATGTATATTACAGATGTGTCTGAGGAGGATTTCTTTAAACCTTTTCTTTTTGGTAAGTCTTCATTTCCGCTAACGTATTTTGGTAATACTATCAATTCTTCTATTATATTTACTAGCGGATACGCCCTTAAAGGACTCTAGTTCCATTTGAGGGGGAAGTCCATCCCCTCTTTCAATTTTTTTTTCTTTTTGGGGGTTGTAGTGCCCCACCCGAAAATATTTATAAAATTTTTTCCAGGATCTATTAGAATCTACACTGTAAAGGAGAACCATATTGGTTGATTGGTTTGCAAGATTCTTCGGTACACAAAGACAGACAGACGCAGATCCTGTTACTTTTACATTAGTTCTCCCGTACAGGCATTTAGAGGGTATCACCTAACTTTGAAAAAAAACTGGAATGTTTTACTCTTTTTTGAAGGATTGGAGGTGTAGGTTTTTATTTCAGAACCTTATCTCTTAGGGGAGAACAAGTGACGAAGCCCCCGTCGAATAATATAAAACCTGCTATGGTCAATAACATATCTTCCCTAAAAATGGTGTTGCTAAATTTCAAAAGACCTAATCCTACAAAAGGCCTAGTCCTAATCCTAATATAGGTTAGGTTAGGTAATATTGAGTAGCCCACAAGGTTCGGGCCAACAGCAGGGGTTAGTCTAGGTTAGATAAGAATTTAAGGATGTTATCATACTTGTATTTAAAAATTAGCATATGTATTTTTTAAGCAGATATGGTGGCACATTTCGTTTACAAGACAAACTTTAAAACACATATAATATTCACAATAAGCCTCTCTTTGTGGAAATGACAAACACTTGAATTTGGCTGACTATATTCTTTTCTAATTTATAATTTAAATTTAGGACTAATATTTCTTTAAACATTTTTAAAGCTAAGCATTTCTATTAATTTATGCATTTAAGAATTGAACTTTGCATAATGATTCCTGTAACATGCATCTGATTTAAAAGCTTTGCTTTTAAATATGTTGTCATCCTTGTTATGAAAGTTCGGGTCAATGTAAATAACATGCTACAAAAGAGCACGTCGTCTTTTCTATTAATTTCTATTAAGGATATGCAATTATCTCACTTGCTACTAAATATAGGTGTCTATAAATAAACATCTATTTATTATTTTCACATCTATTAGATTAGCTAATTCGTGTTTATGGGCTTTTATTTCATTTGTTTTGCAAGTTCACATTTCAAGAAAAAATGTATTTAGTAATATTCTTAGAAAACCTAAAAAGGAATCATAGGATTGTAAGTATGGCACGCGACAATTATTGTTTTATTGTCAGACAAAACTAGTTTACCAATAATAGTGCAGGATATTTGGTATCCAAGTTACTCTATAATTCCAAGTGTTCATATGTATAACTTTATATCTGTCCGTCTGTCTAAAAAGTTTTTGGGAAAGTGTTTTTTTTGTGACGATTCCCTATCCCAATGAACATCCAGTATATAATTTACGTGATCATTTGGTCACTTGGTCCAATAATATTTGTATGTTGTAAAAAAGGGGTTCTTGGATTTTTTTTATATTATTACGTTATCTGTCTCTCTTTTTTAATATTACTAAACATTTGAGTAGTAATTAAACTTGTCCGTTTGTCCATTCATGATTAGATGGTTTATTTAAAATACTAATTAATAATGATTTTTTAATACGTACAATGTAGTATTTTTTAATAAACTATTCTTTTTAATGTACAACAGAATTAGGTAAAAGTTCGAAATTAAGTTTATGGAAAATTAATAGATCTTTAATGTCTAAGAAGCAATTAAGCATTTTATTAGAGGTTTGTTTTTGTGTCTTGACTTGAAATTTAATTATAAAATATTTACATATTGTTTTATGATAAAATTGAAAACTATGTTTTATTATCAAACTTTTTATTTGCAAATGTACTTTTAAAAATGAAACATATGTCCACTTTCATACCTTGGTCAGCCATTACCATACAAGTACACCATTGTGTAAAAGATATCACAAGCTGTAAAACAGAGAAAATCCCCGTATATCCGTTTACTATGTGCATCAGCACAGGGTAAAAGTAGCATTTCACCACTTTTATCTTACCCTTTATTAAAATAGAAATGCCTGGAACATAGGGGGAGGGGGGGGGGGAGGTGAGAGGCAACCTGGTGGCTTCACATGGAAATGCAACTCCAGATGGCCACTATTATTGTGTACCACTTACAATAAAAGCTCTGGAATGGACTCTAATATGGTAGAAAATTATATTAGGAATTGGAATTATATTGTTTTTGTTAGTGCAGCAAAACGGTTATCTTTTACTGTAAAGAAAGTTAGATTAAAATAAATCTAGGATTGCAACTTTATTCTTTTCTAATTTTAAGTAAAGTAAAAGGTGCTTTCTCATAAATTGCCTGTCGAGCACTGAAACCTCTCTATTCTTTTTAAAAATTATATAAGGAAGAAAGGGTAGTTTTTGTTTGTTTGTTTACTACTTTATGTCAGGTTAGGTTAGGTCAGCGAAGTTATTGACCCTGTAGGGTTACAGCCTCCAAAGTGATCTGGATTAGGAAAATAAATCTATTCCTTGTCTTATTTTAAATTTTATTTTTCAAGAAAGTGGGAAGGGGTCAATGCTTGATATGTACTTTGAAGGGAAAGTATCGATTCTTTCCACAACATTATATAACCAAAAAAATAGAGCAATTTATGATGAAGCTCTACAAAATGTGCGTGTGACGTCATAATTTTGAGGGATGAGAGGGGAAGTGGGAAAGGAAACCCCTTAAAGAAATGTTTGGTGAATTTACCTGTTGAAACTGATCTCCACCAGGCAATGGCAGGAAAGGATATGAAACATGAACAAATCCAAACTCCAGAAATCAGGATACATGCACGCCTAAAATTAAATAATAGTTAGAATATTATTAAATATGGATCTGAAATGGCTGCGCCACTTACCTGAAAAGCACAGAAACAATAAAATGCATACTTATCTGGAAATATTACGAAGGGTATTACTTGTTAATTGTACGCTTTAGGAAATTATTTTCAATGGGAAAAAAATTAAATAAAAGTAGTTAGAACCATAAAACCCTAATTGTAGCAAAAAATTGAATGGACCAGAGATTAACACGAGCGTGAAAACGAATATTTGATATCAAACATTTTGTTAAAGTCAAACTGCTAGAAATATATTTATCTAAAAAACACAAACTTTTTTATGTTCAGTAAGTTTAGGTTATATGTGGGCTTTAAGAAATAGCAGGATTAGAGTTTCTCGCATTAGCTATAAAGTATTTTCTCGTATTCATTCGAATACGGTGGATAGGAACCGGTTCTCACCCATACGAAAAAAACTATGTCTAGCATCGTATTATATCCACCTTTCTACGAATATAAAAATGTACAAGCATAAGATTAAAACCAGTTTTTTTAGCCCGTGCCATCGGCACCTCGGGGCTAAAAAACTGGTTTTAATCTTATAATTGTACATTCTATAGTCTCGGAAAGCTATTTATAATACGATGCAAAAAAAAAAATTCAAAACAAAGAAACATTGGGGGCGTATTCTTATTTGTTTGTCAAATTACACCTCAACTACTACAAATGAATTGATTAAAAAGTTTTTCCTTTGGATTGATTATTAAAAAATAACGTTTATGTGAGGGGGATGGGGCGATGTTACTCTCATGTTATTTTAACGCCGGGTTTTGGAGTTAATTCTTTGTGAGGGTAAGGTGAATTTCGAAATTTCTTATCATTAACACACAATCTAATAAATATTGATTTTTCATGGAAAAAAAACTAAAAGATAGAAAAGTGTGAGGCTAATACACAAAAGAAAGAAAACAATATGTGAAAGAAGATTAGATTATCTCATTGATAAATCAATTTGTTTCTTTATCTGATCTTTAATGAGCTCATTAATGTAAGATTGTCTCTAATAGATATTATGGTAACATGGTTAATGGATGAGAAAGAATGAATGTGTTGTTACTCATAACAATTTCATTAGCTCTCATTTACAATTAATATAATCAATTAATTAATTATTAATATATCCTTATATACAAAAGTAACAGGATGTCTATATGTGTATGTTATGAAAGATCTCACAAACCACGGAAAAGGTTCTACTATACGGTGAAGTGACCAAAGAAGGGTTAGAAAACTTTTTTGTCGCCGCTTGAAAAAAAAACACCCTAAAAATATTTTTTTTCTTTTTCATTTTAAATTGAAATCAGAGAGGACCGCCTTATCTTTTTAACCCCTTCAAGCTCACATCCAACCCCTTCCCATTGTACACGCTTTTTTTTCAAAATTGCGGAAGCAGTAATTTAAGGGACAGACAGACAAACGTTCTATTTCAATTAAGATATAAAAATATACTTACTTTCCATCCATTTTAACAGGATATGCCAGCGGGCTGGAGATAGCCCAGTACCTATCCAGAGATATCATGCACAGGTTCAGGATGGACGCTGTAGAGGCCAGCACATCTGTTACAACGCATATATTATTACTTTCTATTACTAGTTGCTTCATCCCTAGACTCTAGGGGAGGGCGGGGGAGGTCAGAAAAGGCCAAAAACCTTCATTTTACATTAATAAAACTTCCCTAGAAATTAAAACCAATTCGGACCAATAACTTATGAGATCTCATAAAAAAACTTACTACTTTATATAATAGGATTTATAGATGAAATTTTATACGAATCATGAATGTGTTATACATTATTTTTACAGAAAGAAGGAGGAAAATAAAAAAAAGGCAGAAAAAGGAAGAAAGAGAAAGAAAGAGATGAGATTGATCACTTATTACAGAGTAGATACGCTTCTAAATAAGTCTAGTTTTTTAATAGAGTAAAAATAAAGGAAAAAAGAGGCTAAAATGCAGTTACAGGATAGTTTGATAGTCATTTTGTTGCCAAGGAAGCCCGTTTATTAGTGGAATCTACACAAAAATTTAGCTTTCTCACTTTGATTTTAGTTTAGAATCAGAGGGAAAACCTAAATATCTAAAACAGCTAAAAAGCAGTTAAGGAAAGGTTTAAAATTTATAAAAACGCTTGAACATGACCCAAATCTATTTATATTCATCGATACGTGTAACATAATAATTTAGAAGTAATGACATTCCTAAACTATGCCAGATCTCACACCATACTGTTCCGAAAATCCAGGCTTTATTCATACCTTAACAAATATCAAAATAATTTTTACATCCAATTATTTTTTGAAGCTGGTTAAAAGGTCTCGTTAAAAAGGGGACAAATGTTACAAAGTTTGGCTAAACTATTACAAATAATGATGACGTCACATCACAAAGGAATATGATGATAATCGGGATACTTAGACCAAAAGCTTTTAATTTGTCCCCTTTTTTATGAGGCTCAAACCAGCTTCATTAATTTTTGGCAAAGAAATGGAATTATTTAAGACTTTTTTTGTAAACCCTTTAATATCTTCAAAAAATTTACAAATTATGCCAATTTTAAGCCACACAATCATTCAAATAAAATTTCAGAGGGTGGGGTAGGGTTATAAACTTTTTGAAAAATTAGTATTAGACATCCACCACATGGTATGACTTATAGAGTAGTTGTGCTACTGATAATCATAATTTACCTTCATATGCTGCACTGAAAGGCATAACAACTAACCCTACAGTATACCAACCAAATAAGAATTTACAATTTTTTATTTGGATGCCACTAAGAAAATCTAGCTTTTAGTCTTAAGGTATTTGAAGGTTAGTTTGGCATAAAAATTTTGCCTATAAAACACAAAATAACATTATTTTATTAGTATTTGAATTCAAAAAAAAATGAAAAACTATTGACTACTACATACAGGCTTCTAGGGTGAAGGTCTACTGCAGGGGTTATGCATAGCAAAAAAATTCCCCCTTCCCTTATTTTCAAATTATTTAAAAAAAAATTATTCCAGGTACTTTTAGGCAAATCACCAACATATCTTACTGTAATATAGGACATTGAAAGATTAATAGGAGATATTTTTAGGAAAGCACAAACATACTTTTGACAAATAAATTTTTTAATGCAAATGTATGGAAATCATAAAAGGAAGATATCTACCGTAAAGACCTTTGATAAAAAGTATGTTATGAGCGCTGCCACAAAGCATCTAATGGCCAATAAAAGAAGACATTAAAAGTAAAGGCAGAGAACATTGTTGACAATAATACCATGGCCTTCAAACAGGGTGGTGTTGCGGAGGAGGGATATTTTATCTGAAGAACACATATTTGTCGCTCAATATTCTGTAAGTCACAAATTACAGAGGTGAATTCTTATAAAACTTTTTTGGCTCACTGCCTCATTAAAATAGTGAGGCAAAATAATCCCCTCTAAATTTTTTTAAATAATTTACCTCAGTTCTTTTTTAAGCGGTATCTTTTATTGCAATTTTAGAATATTTTTAGAACTACATGAAAATTTTTAATTGTATGCTCTACATAAGAATTATTTTTAGTGACGAAAAAGATTTTCAAAAGAAGAATTATCCCTTGCTTTAACTACAACATTTTAACGTATTTCAATAAATAAGGTTCGATATTCTTAAAAACAAGATTAAAGATTGTAACTAAAATTTTATGTTATTAAAAGTGACAATATTATACAGTCAATATTATTGATAAATATATTAATTCATATGTCAACTATGATCACTTTTATTTAATGTCAAACCCATGAAATATTTGTTAAACGACTTAAGCTTTATTTAAATAATCTCTTAAATCTTGATTATATTTAAAAATTTGTTTGACTACTTTAAGTTTTCAAGAAACTATGACCACATGAGCTAGAAGGTACAATAAATATAAATATACTTTATCACAAGTTTTCCTGTAAGAAATTTATTTGATATTACTTTTTAAAAGAATCTAATGGTAATGCTATATTTTTCTAGGAAGAATTTAATATTTCTCTATCCAACAACAAGAACAAAACTGTTAAAAAATGCATAATGTCACAATATGTAAAAACAAATTTAGGTTAATACCAAATTTTATTATTTAACAAAGCTTTCTAAGGTTTGTTTCGGTTAATCTCTAGCCTACTCTATTTTCTTGAATGTATACTTTTTTGCAAATTTAATTTATTCAACTCTTAGAAGCAGTATTTTTTAGTGGTTATTTACCTGGTACTTCTTAAACTTGCGTACATCTTTGGTCGACTAGGTCTCTGTAATCAATATGCGTAACCTAATTTGACATAGTTTAGTATCTAAGTACGGACAAACTCTAGCTATAGAGATGCTTTGCTAAAAAAAAGTAATAGTATATAAGACTACTTTTTTCTCTCAGGAAAAGATAAAATACTAATTTTGTTTAGGTTGTATTTCTTTTCAGTAATATTCTCTAACAAATATAATTATAAAGATTATTTTGTATCGTCTCCTGATGGAGTTCATACGAGTTAACATAAAATATCTAAACGAAATATACCTTCCATAACTACATAATAAAAATTTTGGCAAATTTATCAGAAAAATTACTCTTTAGATTATCCGACTAATAAAAAGGCTCAAAAAATTTCCTACTACCAGGAAACAAAAAAATCCTTTATATCGAGAAAAAAACACTAATCTCGGACATACTGTTTTTAAGATCTTAAATAACGGACACCTGCTATAGTGTTAAGAAAAAAAAGAATTAAGTATTTAAAAAATATACAACACTGAAAAGAAAAAAATTAGCTTTTTTGTATGAGCGTTAAGTGGCATCCATATTCTGAGGTTGATTGGTTGGTATAGTTTCCTACAAGTAGATCTGCCACTGCCAGAGATGAGATCAGATAATTGGTTGCGGAGTGCAGGCTCTCATTCTAACAAAAAAACAAGAAAAATAATAGTTTTGTCATGGCAATCTTTTTCATATATAATCAAATAGACAAATTGTCGTTATGATTTACTTAACGCCGCTTTATGACAAAGTTATGAAAACAACATAGGTGCGATTAAAACTATTTAGACGACCGAAGTTTTGACAAAAAAAAAACATATTTATAGTCACTTTATGGAGCCTAAACCACCCGTCCGTTCGGGGACATTCCTTTAATTCAGCTAACATAATCTAATTTGGTAATAGTTTTAGTATTACAAATACGAGGTTTTTCATGTGAAAGTTCGTCCGTGGTCCATATGCTATAATCACCAATAACTTTAGTGTGTATGCTTACTAGTAACAAAATTCATTCTTGTTTTAATTTAGCATATCTAACAAGTCTTTCAAAGAAGAAACTACGCAACTTAAATTGATTTCTGGAATTCAAATGGTTTTCAAAATTTGAGAAAATTGGTTTCAATAAAGAAAATGTTGTATGAAAAGATTTCATGTTTTTAATACACATTTTACATTCATGTACATTCTGAGAAAAATAATTCTAATAACATGTAAAAGATGCTTAATTAACTTATTTACTACAGCAAATATCTATATATCCTATTATATAAAGTAGTAAGCGTTTTTTGTCTGTCCTAAAGGATCTCGCTAACCGCTGAACCGATATTGTTCTCATTTACAGTGAGCTTCTTATAGATCCTGGGAAGGTTTAAAACTATTTTTGGGGAGGGTGACTTCACCCCCCTCCCCCCCAAAAAAATATTTTTTTTACTCTTTTGAAACTCAAATTTAAAATGGGACGAGGTCGACTTTTCCCCCTCCTACCCTTAGTGCCCCTAGAGGCTTCTAGGGGGCGTAGCCGCTAGTATTATATATAGGAAATTATGATTACCTATGTTTCAGATATGTTTGTTAGAAACAAAAATATGTCTTCAGTACATTTTAGTCATTTTAAGTAAAAAACTATGAATACTATGTGGATTTTAAAATTAAAAATATAAGATTATAACCAGTTTTGTTAGTCCTAAGGGGCCGAAGGTCCTGACTAATAAGATATCTTATTTTATTATTTATCTTATGATATTTTAATACTCGTGGAAAATTATCTGTAATACGAGGCAGCTATACGTGATTTTGCGGTATGGCTGAGAACCGGTTCTAATCCAGCGGAAATTAATAATAGGTTTCAAAACCATACTGGAAAGTAAATTATTAGTTCAGGATCAAAACTAGATTTTTGAGTATTTAAAGGAGTGAGTTGGAGTGAAGTGTAAAGGGAAATCAACACCCACCTAACAAAATCCAGTTGGCTCTAGGGTAACACCTATAACTTTAACCAACGTAAACTGATTTTGATTTATATGGGGGTGGTAAAACTGTACTGTTTAGAAATAAACAGGCTATCACAATAACAAAAAATCCTTAATAATTTTTACAAAATATTCAATATAGAAAAATAAATAGATATTTAAATATTTACAAAACCTGAATAAACCCAAAGAAAGTTACAAACCTGCAGATTTAAATCCCCTTGAAAACTTTATAATCCATATTAGAAATTTGAACATTTTTTGTTTCAACCCGAGTAATAAAGTTTAAATTATATGATGCTCATCAACTTTTAATCAATTTTTAAATATCAAAATTGGTGAACAGTTACATAAGCGGTTTTTAAAAGCAGAGCTTTTCTATATTTAGGGTAGGTCCGGACGTCCGTCCGTTCTTAACGGATGGCTCTTATCATAAATTTCAGCATGTTAGAATTGTCCTAGAAATAATTGATATTAAAGATAGAAGAAACATGTGCAAAATTAATATTTTGTTTGTGAGTTAACCTGAAGTATGTATGTGATCTAAACCAACAATAAAGTGCTACTATATAATGTTGTTAAAATACAATTAAAATTAAAATCGATTCTTACCTTTATTACAGCAAGAACAACCAAAGAGTTTCCAAAAACTGTAGCACAACAAATAAGGTAGAGAACAACAGCTGAAAATTAAAACATAAATAATTCCAACCATTAGCATACAGAAAGTGAAGTCAACTAACCTAACAAATTGTGGAAAACTGCAAAATAAAAATTTCGGATACAAAACTCCCCAAGCCAATGAAGAAAATAAGATATTTGTTATGAATTCTGTCAATGGTAAGTGGGTTAAATTTTATTTGTTCCTTTAAATGAAAACACTCTGTATTATGTACATACCTATTGAGTTCGTTTGAAATATTGCACTAATTTATTTATTGATAACAATTACTGTCAACTAGGTATATAGTCCATGGATTCTATTTGTTGTGGTGGTTATAAACTAACATGCCTAATGTTATAAGAGAAACATGTATATTAACAAGTATTTAAAATGTAAGTTTGTCCTTTTAATTAATCAGAGCTATATTGGGATACATTTTCACCAACGTTTTTAGTAGCGAAGCTACTCTATAATTCACTTTGTCCGTCCGTCAGTCCGTCAGTCCGTCAGTCCGTCCGTCAGTCCGTAACGCTATGGGGGAAATGGGATTTACTCAGCCCCTATAAAAGAAAGCTGAAATTTTTTGACAACATTCCCATCATTAAGGAGCACAATTAACTATAAAACATCAATGGCGGTCGGACAGCTTTTTAGCAGGTTTTAGGCTATTTTTTTAATTTTCACATTTTTCCTCATATCTTTGGTGTTTATGGTCCGATTTTCAAAATTTTTTCAGTTAGATATATCAGAATAAAATTTTCCGTCGTTTAGAGACCCAACAATGACGGTCAGACTGCCTTTTTGCAGGTTTTTGGCTATTTTTATATTTTTTACAATTTCCCCCATATCTTTGGTGTTTATGGTCCGATTTTCAAACTTTTTTCAGTTAAAGATATCAAAATTAAATTTCCCATCGTTTGAAGAAAACAAGAATGACGGTCAGACTGCCTTTTTGCAGGTTTTTGGCTATTTTTATATTTTTTACATTTTCCCCCATATCTTTGGTGTTTATTAATCGATTTTCAAAATTTTTTCAGTTAAAGATATCAAAATTAAATTTTCCGTCGTTTGAAAAAAACAACAATGACCGTCAGTCCCATCCACGAAATTTTGTGCTTCGCTACTTATGGATGTTGTCATCCTTGTTTTTATCAATTTTTTAAATAATAAGATGATACAACATTCTATAATTATTAAAATTCGTTTCCCTGACTGTATGATACATATATTAAGCTTTGCCCTATGGTTGATCTCTTGGTTATAAATAATTTACTGTAGTGTAGTCACAGAAAAAGATCCAGGGATCCAAAGGGATAAGACAATGGCCGATAAATTGGTGTAGATCGCTAATGATGATACACAAATTACCCTTTCTGTAGATTAAAATTAGTGGTTAAAACGATTGGATACTGAACTTAATGAAACAACAAATCAAAATTCTATAAAAAAATCTCCAAAATTCTGAAGCCAACGTATAAGAAAGCTTTATCAAAAAACTATGGGGACTAGTGTAATAAACATTCAATGTCCCCTCCCTTACTGGTGAAGACCATAAAATGTTCAGAGGTTGTTAATTTGATTCAAGCAACACTTGGTGGAAGGAAATATCAAGCCATTAATTTCTCTCTCATTAGGATAATAAAACAAATCTTATTTCTCCCAGTATTGTAATATTTTTTTTAATCGATCTATTTTTTAAAGTTAAATATTAGGCATCATTTTTCTTTATCGTTGAAAAATCTTTGGTCTGGTGGTAGTTAATGCTTCCGAATTTTAAACTTTTATGGCTCAACAACTAACACTATATATTGTCTTTACTCGACAAAAAATTGTGTCAAAAAAAACTTTGTTGCCATCAAGTATAGTCTTCCTTGTTTATTTATTTAATTATATTTTATAGAAAACAATGAGGATATAGAAAGAGGATTAACAAACAATGACAACACTATCCAAATGGATGTAGATTATACGTGGATATTATGAAAACGTAATAATTGCCTTCAATTTAGGTTGCTAACATTGACATCATTTATTGGTCAGTTCGTTTGTCCAGCAGCAGGAGGGGAGGGGATGGGCAAAAGGGGGTGAATGAGGGGTGGTCGTTAATTTAGCAAGCTACAAGTTTCACTTTATTAGATAACCTTGTGTAAGATCCAAGTAATAATAAATCTAAAACTATCCATAAGTAAAGAAGTAGAGGTTGATATTTATTTTTTCTAATTAAATCAAATGGTAATAATAAAGTTAATTAAAAATAAAAGACGCTAAAAAAACAGAAATGTATTAGTCCGACTTTAATATAATTTTTTTCAGACTCTTATCTTACATGGCAGCTAAGTAAATTTAATTGCTATTAAGAATTCTCTGACGACGTGTAAACATACGGCCAAAGTATATTAAAGCTGCGCTACTACAAAGGTAAGGTAAGTGTAGTAGGCCACTCACAACAAAATAATTTCATCTGAAAGATGAAACGTGAGAAGAGTTTCCATTTGTGCAGGAAAAAGTGAACATTTCTTTATTTAATTTCATTATCAATAGCGAAGCTACTCTATGGTTAAAAAAATTTGGTGTCTGTTGGTCGGTCAAAACGCCTTCCTAACGTTCAGTCAAATTTCTTTATAAAACTTAGGTTGTGTGACCCGTTACAAAAGATACAAACATGGGTAAAAAAATACGTGGATATTGTGACATAGGCGTCCAAGGGGGGGGGGTAATGGGGCGATTCCCCCCCCCCCCATTCAAAATTTACCCCTATCCTGGGGGTGCCGTAGGCACTCCCAACCATTTAGGAGGGGGTATTTACCCCCCCAAACAATTTTGGGGGGGTATATACCCCCCCCTAAAATAAAAAATCTCTAATAAAAAAAAATTTTGCGCGCTTCGCGCGCATTTTTAATACTATATATTTAAAGGACGCCTGCAAGAAATAACACGCTTTAACTGCTGAAAGACTGCCACAAGCAGACCCAATACCCCAAATTTAAAGCCTTCAGCTTCAATAACAAAAAAGTTCTAGGCATTTCAAAATAGCATTTTATGTACAATGGAATTTTTAAAAGATTTCCAATGCTCATAAAAGAAAAAACAATATTAAATTACGTCGCCTAGACACAAAATTATAACCTTATCTTTGTCAGAAACTTAGATTGCCTGTAACTGATTACATTTTTACAATAAAAACACTACATTTCATAGTCAAAATCTATGAAAAAAATTCGATATAAATTGCATTTTTAAACAAAATCATAGCGGAAACAAAGGGGTAAACTAATACAAGCTTAGCTGTGATTAGTTGTTAAGCTGATTCAGCCTTCTGATTGGCTACAGTACATTCGGTACAACGCAAGTAAAACTTATTTTTTTTTTAAGATTTTGACTATAAAAATGGGTATTTTTATTGTAAAAATATAATTAGTTACTGGAAACCTAAATTTATGACAAAAATAAGCTTACAATTTTGTTTCTAGGCCACGTAGTTTAATTTCAAAGTTTTCAACATGAGCATTGCAATTCTTTCAAAATTTTCATTGTACATAAAATGTCATTTTAAAATGCCTAGAACTTTTTTGTTATAGAAGCTGAAGGCTTCAAATTTGGGGTATTTGGTCTACTTGTGGCAGTCTTTCAGCAGTTAAAGCGTGGTATTTTTTGCAGGCTTCCTTTAATAAAATTTAAATTACCCCCCCCAAAAATTTTATCCCGGGGGTAAATTTTGGGGGGGGGTAAACTAAATTTACCCCTGCCAACAGATTTCAGAGGGGGGTAATTACCCCCCCCCCCCCAAGCAAATTTTACCCCCGGGGTAAAAATTTTGGGAGGGGGGGAAATTTGCAGCGCGCTTCGCGCGCCATTTTACCCCCCCCCAAAATAAAAAGCTTGGACGCCCCTGGCAGGGGATAGGGTAGAGCCATTAGAGGGGAATTGTATCGTTGTATTAGCCAGAAAAATTATATCAGGTTATGCAAAAATCTTTCACAATATCCACTTATTCTATATCCATTGATACAAGAAACTTTTGGTTTTGACTGTCGAAAATATGGCGTAATATTGTTTCTCGTATTCATTCGAATCCGGTGGATAGGAACCGGTTCTCATCCATACGAAAAAACTAAGTCTAGCATCGTATTATATCCAGCTTTCTACGAATATAAAAATATACAATCATAAGTTTTTTTAGCCGGTGCCTTTGGCACCTCGGGGCTAAAAAAACTATTTTTAATCTTATAATTGTACATTCTATATCCGCGGAAAGCCGTTTATAATACGATGTGAGAAATAACTATTTTCATACAACAAACCATCCGTTGTCACCTTATGAAAAGAACTTGACTTTAATGCGTTTTGTTCTGAATACATTTGCTTGCAAGTTGCTGTGCTAATTTTGGATGAAATTATTCTTGTTTCCGAGTTAGTGCAAAAAAAACTTTTCTTCCACAAAAAAACAAACAAAGTAAAATTTCAATGAGGTTTATGAATCTTAGAAATAATTTGAATGTGCGTGTTTGTTATTTTCAACTGTTAAAAAACGTATGAATGATATTTTCAGAAGAAATTTTATTATGTTTTCTTAATCTATAATAAATGACCTCAATAATAATTTTTTTCTGAATAAACTTTACTATCGAAAAATGTATTATTATTGTTTAATGTAAAAATAAATAACATCTGAGAAATAAAATCTTTTCCATAAGTAGCACAGCAATTACAAGCTAACTAGATAAAATTTAAATTGGTAACTACAATGTAATAATGAACATAGAATATACGGGGATATTATGACAGGATAAAAATTGTCGTCAATTTAGTTTATTAACATGGACATCACTTATTAATCAGTTCGTTCATCCAGTAGGGGGGGATGGGATAAGGGTGTGTAATAATAAATCTATTAATGTAGTTGCATTCTTTAAACAAAATAATTACGTAAAATTAGTACAAAAAAATATATTTTCTTGTGCTAATTTTGGCGTTGTCATTTTAAGGTAATCTTAAAAACCAAAATTTTACCGAAGCTTACATAAAATATAGAACCTAATCTGTTCAGTAGTTTATGCGATCTTAATTTTTGTACAAAACAACCATACTATTTTTATGTAATAGTATTTGTATGTGATGTAAAGTGGTAATTAGTGACATATTAAACCTAGTATGAAAGAAGACCGGTATAAAACCTCAGTTATATAGTAGCTTGGCTCCTAATAATTCTTACCCAGCCACAACCTCTCCATAACAGGATGTGGTGATCTGTCTAGATACTCCAGGGACGTGTTCATGCTCCCTTCAATGGAACTGTCAAATATTT
The DNA here is from genome assembly GCF_053477335.1 of Acartia tonsa. NCBI lineage: Eukaryota > Metazoa > Arthropoda > Copepoda > Calanoida > Acartiidae > Acartia > Acartia tonsa. The sequence continues at coordinate 38,034,044 of NC_137263.1, forward strand.
TTATTATTCATCAAATTAACTCTTTTGTCGAAATATGTAGAAACAAAATTTTATTGAAATTATAACCTTATTCCAAGGTTGTCCAAGCTTTTTATTTTAAGTGTGGACGTCTATGCCTTATTCTCCTTCCTATTTATGAGCTTTTTCATTATTTTTTTTTAAAGAAGGTGTATCAACTTTTTTTTTATAGCTAGCCGGTTCTTTTAGTAAGTAGTAGATGTAAAATTTTTCATAGAATTCAGATATGCAATCGGTTTTTTTTGTAGACCTCTTATTTTTTAAGTAATTTAAGTTTTAAAAAAAAAAAATTAAGTCGATTTTAAGGTACTAAAATGCAACAAAAAAAGAAAAAGAAAATGGCCATTATGAACAAAAATAGTAAGATCTTTAATTTGACACCTTACTTTTTCAATTTTGTCAGGTAATTATTGAAAAAATTGATTTTTTAAAACCCACAAGAATAAAAACTTTGAACTTAATTTTATCATTTCACAGGTAAAAAAATATGGGTTCATATATACCTTTAGAATCAGAAAAATATTACGAATCCATTGTAAGCAAAATTGAAAAAACAGTTTACAATATAGTACAGGGTGCGCCACATAAAACCGGACTTTTTCTAATTTGTGAACAAATGAACATAAAATCGTCAATTTTAAAGATTTTATTAAATTTTTAAAACTGGGAAGCTAACTAGGTATTTGACTATTAGATTATTCAATAAAATCGCCGCCAGGATCAATCGCCGCCTCCACCCGCCTCCTCAACCGGCGGCATGCCCAGGTCAAAATGTACCTCTCCAAGCTGGCGAAGTTCTCCTTGATAGTGGCAATAATGGAGGTCTTTATGCTATGGGCATGTCTATTGGTGCATGCTTCAAAGTAGCTCCAGGCCCAAAAGTCGATTGAATTAAGATCGGGCTGCTGGGAGGCCCCATTTCCTTAGGAAAGTGAGAAACCGCAGGATCCAAATTCACCTAACTATCAAGCTGCCCTTCAACAGTTGAGCCACAGTTGAGCTATGACGATGTTTTATACCTTTTTGGAAATGGCATGAAGATTCAGCTAGGGTTGTAAGCGCAATACATAGTCAAAAATGAGTTTTTAAGTTCCATATGGGTCTCTAACGTCGAGAATCGAGAAATTTTCACGATTTTTGACGTTTTTGACATCTTTAAATCTGCCACGTTTCACTTTGCCATAGTATTACAGCCAAGCCATTTTAGATAGAGAGCTCTAGTCTTTTCTAGTGTCTTACTTATGTATCTAACAGTATCCCCAGCAAGTTGCATAACTATACCTCATCTTTAAATGGGCTGAGGTCCGATTTAGTGGGCCCTAGTCAAGAATCAATATTATACCACCAGCGCATTTCGAATCTGCCTTGTTGAACATAAGCGCGGCCAGCTTGGAGTACGAGCCAATCTTTGTCCAAAGATTTTTTATGTGCTAAAAGGTCACTACCTAAGCTTTTTATAGTGGGGTCAAACGTCCTGATTGGTCAAGTAGTTTTGACGCTATGGCCGTTTAAAAAAAGTCCGGTTTTATGTGGCGCACCCTGTATATAAACTACAATAAAAGGAATTATATGAAAATATCATATTATATTATACAGGCAACGTCTTAATTCTTGAATTGAGTATAAAAATGGGAAGGGGGTAAAGAGGGGGTAAAGAGGGGGTAAAAAAGGGAAGACGAAAGTGTTGCCTGAACAAAAAATATAATTGGACATTTGTTTATTTTTTATTTTTTTACTTTTTTTCAATTTTGCTTACAATGGATTCGTAATATTTTTCTGATTCTAAAGGTATATATGAACCCATATTTTTTTACCTGTGAAATGATAAAATTAAGTTCAAAGTTTTTATTCTCGTAGGTGTAAAAAAATCAATTTTTTCAATAATTACCTGACAAAATTCAAAAAGTAAGGTGTCAAATTAAAGATCTTACTATTTTTGTACATAATGGACATTTTCTTCCTTTTTTTTGTTGCGTTTTAGTACCTTAAAATCGACTTAATCTTTTTTTTTTTAAACTTAAATTACTTAAAAAATAAGAGGTCTACAAAAAAAACCGATTGCATATCTGAATTCTATGAAAAATTTTACATCTACTACTTACTAAAATAACTGGCTAGCTATAAAAAAAAAGTTGATACACCTTCTTTCCATTTATTAAACTAATACCATAATTGAATTACAAGCTGAGGAGCTATTTCCCATTTAAAATAAACCAGTTCGTTTCGTTGTTATCCCATATAAATACACACAAATTACAAATTATATAATATACTTTTTTTCCAATGAAAAAAATGTAAAAAGAAAAGCTTTTTAAAGTATCAACTATAGTGAAAAGTTTCTTGGTGGAACCCTTTATTTTGCAAGTAGAGCTACCACGGCGCCTCCCAAATTATTTACAAAAATCTAGCTCCTGCGTATTTGAAAATTTATCTTAGTCTATAAAATTACGCAACAAATGACATTCAAAGATGTGTAAAAAAAGAACAAATATTCGAGTATCTCTAAATAATGTAAGTTTATTGAGATTTGAAAGGGGTTTTTGTGTTCCAATTGGAAATAAGGAAATTTTAATATTTTCTCTTAACTCACATTTCTCTTTTTTTGTATTTCTGTCATTTTTGTTCATGAATATGAATTAGGAGAATTTCCAATGAGGGAAACTGTATATCATGAATGGCTGTTTCATGTACACAGCAAAAAAATGTTTTTATTTTTACTTTGTTAGATTAACAAAAATGTGTCAAAAATTATAAGAACTAACAATATTTTTAGGCCAAAACGTTGTTTATTACAAAAAAAAGAAGGACTCTAAATAGACAATAATTAATTCATCAATAAAAAAAGCTATTTCTTATCATATAAAAAAAAATTTCCTATTAGTTTAACAAATGATTTTTTCTAATCAGATAACAAATTTTAAAATCCTAGCTTGATTTATCAAACACCCTATAAATGTCAAGAGTAAAAATAGAGGCATTTAGAGAGTGTTTCACAATTCAGTTTTCTTTTGTTTAATTTTAAATCCAAAAGAACAGTAAAAATTGATATGGCGTTTCGATAGAAAAATTAACAAAATATTTTAAATTCCTAATTATTAGAAGCTCTTATAAATAATTAATCTATAAATTATATTGTCATTGACATCCACCCAGTAAGCTGCAGCATTAAAATTTGAATTCAGCCACAGTTAACCAAGCCATCCTAAACCACCATCAGCCACGCGGCTTTTTAGACACACCAGCAATCATCAAAGCAGCTTAGACAAAGGTAGGCCAAGTCTGCAACAAACTGTGCGGCTTGGAGTAAGTCTCTGCCATTTTAAACTGCAGTCTTCCTTAGCAGTCAAAGCCACGCAGCTGCAAACAATTTTAGATAACCCAGTTGTAAAAATTTGAGTGGGGGTTAAATAAGTCATTATCCCCTCCCCCCCCAAAAAAAAAAAAAATTTAACATATTTGGATAACAAAATAATTTGGACGATTGGTCTAAAATAATTTTTCTTTCAAATAAATTTGTATATATACATATTTAATTTTTAGTTAAACTTCTTGCTTTGAAAGTATTTTGAATATAAAAGATATTCCTAATCTTTATAAAAAGAAAGATTTATCAATTTTGACGTGAATGAACAATGAATTGTCATTTTTGGTTCCTAATTTGAAAAAAGTTTAATTAGATATTCCTATTTAAAATCTATGAAAATAGTTTGGTGGAGAGGGGGTTGGGGGTCCGACATTCTTCAAAAGGCACAAATTTTATTTTAATGGTTTCTTGATATCGATGACTTATCGCATATTATCTAATATGACAACTAAACATCTGCTCTATAAATAACTTTGTAAGTTTATCCAGCAAAGATTTTTTATGAATATTAATATTCTTGTTTAAATATGTTTGAAATCAGCCAATCCTATAAAATTTAAAAATGTTCAAGTCTTGATAAAATGTAAAAAAACATATTTTATGAAAAAAAGAAAATATTTACACAGCAATAATGTTTGGCCAGTTAAAGTGAGATTTATGTTAGCATAGTTGCCCATTTTACTTTATTATAATCTTTCACAAATCTTTTTAATGTTTTTAACAGTTTGTGAAATATTTTGGTATTATTATCTTTATATAAAAGTAACAGGATATCTGCCTGTAGTTCCAGAAAAGGTTTATGACTATTTAGGTGGAGGATACAACCACCCACCCACGAAAAATAGCCCATGGAAAAGAATTTCTTCACCCTTTTTTGGCTTTTACATTAAAACTAGAATTGAAGGCGAGAATCGACTTCCTCAATTAATTAATAACTATTATGCATAATAAATGTAAATATTTATAGTTTAGAGAGTGGTAAGAATTATTTCTGTGTGGAGAGTGCATTTATAATGAGCTAACCAAACTATATAAACAAAGCATGGTTATAACACAAAATAGTTTTAAAAAATTTAAATTTACAACAACAAAAAAAATAACTTTAACATAGCTTAAAAAGAAAGTAATATTTCAATATTGTATTCTTACCTTTTTTTGGTTTGATTATAATGACATTATTTAATAAGCAATAGATTGATTGGCTTATTGTTGGATTGGGTGATTGGAGAAAGTCTCTCAAAAAATCTGGATGTGACGTCATAAAAATAAGGAATTGTCCCTCTATTTTTTAGATGTTTTCTTTCCAACTCCTCCTCTCCTCATCCTTTATTTTAAGACGTCAGAATTTTTTTAACGACTTTTTCTCCTCAAGCCCAATCTACCTCATGTAAATAATACTGTTCTAATAGGTGCATGTCGAAAGGTAATTCTTTTGGTGCTATACAGTTGCTATTTATTGCAACACACAGTTAAATCTTACTGAAAAAAGTCGTGCAACTAAAATATTGGGTGTGCGTATTAGACAAAATGATTATTGATACAAGATCTACTATGAAACTAGCGGATAAAAAGGAAGCTAGATTTTCCTTTGATGCAAAATTTCCTATTTTTTGGTTAAATTTTGGCTGGTGTAAAATTATAGGTAAGGTATAAACACCCAATGCATCGTTTCTTGTTTTAAGAAAATAATCAAGGTAGAATACATTCAATATACTTTCAAACTATGTATGGTTTAACTCTTAGTTATTTTACAACAGAGAAAGTTAGAGACAGACAGAGAGACATAATGACAGAAATACCAAGTACAGGACATAGTGCAGGACAGACTAAAAAACAGAGAAAGTGACAGATAGATAGGGAGGAAGAGATAAAACAAATATAGACAAACAGACAGACAGACATAAGGACGTGCTGAGAGTGGTTTTTATCAAGTTTTAAGAATTCATGTTTGGAATTTAAAATTTTGTGTTTTTTGTTATGTGTAATGTGTTGATGTTAAAACCTATATGGTAAAGTTTTGAATAGAATGCAAAGCTGTCAAAATTGTGTTTTATCTGTTCACCCCCTCGTCAGTTGAACCATTCAAATTTTAACATTTTATGTCGACATAAGTTGAACATCACATGTGTGTTGGTTGTGCACTTTACCCATCAAATAAGGGCGCATACTCACTTTTATTTGTACGACTAACTTTTTTTTGGATCATGCAAAAAAACATAAGCAGATTTTGGCAGTCAAAGTCGCTTCTATCCGAAATTCCACTTATTTCATAATACTTAGATTATTTTCATTTTGAATTAAGCAATACAAATAAATGTATTAAAATTATTTTAAAAAGAATAAGACTTCTTAGAAAATTGTACCATTTTAAGAGTTCTTTCTTTGTTTTGAGATTGTCAAATTGTTTATTATATCCTATTGCAAACATATACCCCCTGTTTACGCTATTACAATATAGACATAACTTATCCACGGTTCATAGATTCAAACAAGATTTTTTTTACAGTCAATGTATTTTATTTAAGGGATTGCTTTTCAGTTTTTTTATAGGGAAAACTCAGAATATTTTTTATTTTATAAATATTTTCAAAAGCGAAGCATTCTTTAATAAGGTTCTGCAGATCATTAACGGTAGTGAAGCATGAAAAAGTTGTCTGGGCGACTAATGTCTAAAGTTTAAAATTATTTTCTTGTAGCAAAGTTTCTTAACAATTATAACAATATGCACGTAGGTCAAATGTAGTGATATACAAAAGGCAATTAACCAAAGGAACATATTGAAGTTATTTAGTAGGCTGGGCGATTTAAAATTTATCCTAAGTCTTAAAGCCACTGACGACCAGGCATTCAATTTTATAGCTATTTGTAAATGGGTGTCAAAAATTTATTGAATCACAACTATGGCTTCATGGTGCTCCCAGGAAAGGCATTGAGGAGTAGAATCAGGAACTTTTGACCGTTTCAAAAAATCTCGTTCCTAGCCTCAGAAAACCTCAAAAAACCTCTACAAATTGGACAATTCTCAATAAACCTTAAAAACGGTTGTTTTTTAGTCATTTCTAAGGCTAGGGACGAGACATTTTAAAATGGACAAAAGATCCGGATTTTACTACTCAAGGCCTTTCCTGGGAGCGCCATGAAGCCATAGTTCTGATTCAATAATTTTTTTTCTCGTATTTATTCGAATCCGGTGGATAGGAACCGGTTCTCATCCATACGAAAAAACTATGTCTAGCATCGTATTATATCCAGCTTTCTACTTCGTCACCTCGGGGCTAAAAAAACTAGTTTTAATCTCATAATTGTACATTCTATATCCGCAGAAAGCCGTTTATAATACGATGCGAGAAATAACTATACTCTCATTTACATTTACAGCTCTACAATTGTATGTCTGGTCGTTGGTAAAAGGTTTGTAAATAAATGGTAAGGAAGCGAAATATGAATTTGACTGACTTATAGTCGGAAATTCATTATTAATCTGGGGAAATGCACAAAAATTTAGCCCTCTAGCACTTATAGCAACTGAGATAATAAGTGAAAAGGACTTGAATGTCGTCTTTGCATATTTTTTTTATTAATGAAATACATTTTTAAGTGGTCACATTCTATATCTAAATTTTTTAAAATTCTTTTTCAGTCAGAAATTTTGTTTAAGTTAGTTTTATCTGTTGCACATCCCCTCTTTGCCTAATTCCGATATGAACCCGCTCTATTATTTAGGACTGTAATTGACTATTTTGACTCTTTTAATGTTTTCAATTAAACTCCAACGGAATGTGGATCACAAATACAATAAAATATGTTGGGCTAGAAAAAGGAAGTGTTAATAGAACCTTACAGTGCTAAAAAGACTTTATAATAAAAGTTTAATATTATGCATTATTCCAATTTTCGGTTCGAGGATTTATACCGGCATACCAAAAACTCAGCCTAACCTAACCTAACCTAACCTAAATATAAGACAACAAAACTGTGTCTCTAAAAAGGGTTGTTTCCATTTAAAAAATAAAATAATGTAACTTAATTCAATGAAAAGTCATAGTTAAAGAATTATTAGTCTATGATCATTGGCCTTGTAAGCAGTTTGATTTATAGGATGAATGTATAGTACACCCATAGAGAAAAAAATAAAAGAGAGGAATCGAAGCAACTAGAAGACGAAAACAGGCAGTGGGCCTAGAGGCCTACTTAGCGCTGTTGCCGCGCTAAAATTTATTGCTATTCCACTACTTTTCAAATGGGAGGATTAAAAATTATTTTTAAAAATATTTTTTTACTTTTTACTATTTCCATATTTAGGGCAAGAATATTAGATTAGATATTTTCGTTTTAATGTTTTAATTAAAAATTACATAGAATTTTATTTTTATTTAAAAAAATTTGTTCATGAAAGATGAATCCTTCTATTTCTAAAAAGGGGGAAATTTTTTTCATAATGAACATTCAGCTGATTCTGACCGCCCACGGCTGTTTGCTAAATATCGCTTTTCTTTTTATTCACATTATTATTTATGATTGACTTACAAAAAGCCCTGGGCGGTTTTTGATTTTCGTCTGCTTCTAAATTTAGGGATGGGGAAGTAGTATTTTACCATGAAAAAGGGGTGAGTATTCATCCTCTTATCCTTTTTCCTTATGAGTACACCAGTGCAATATTCTTAGCAACTCAGCTATTCTATAGATGTAGAATATACGTGGATATTATGACAGAGGTAATATTGTCATCATTTTAGGTTACTATAATCGAACCCGGTTAATGGTCAGTTCATCTAGTAGAAGGGGAGAGGATGTTGTGAAAAGTGTGGAAGGAATAATTGTTTCAAGTTTTAAGAGTGCATGAAAATCTGGTTAAAGATTCAAATATTTTATTGCTATTCTATAGCTTGAATATCTATTATGTTTAATTTTTATAAAAATAATTTTACTTCAGTACCAATATCACCACAATTTTATATCTCTCGTTCTTAATCAAGATCGCGTTTTCTAATGTAATTATCTTTGTACAACGATATCGCGCCTAAAGATTTTATTAAGGCTTTATTTTTCGATTTTCTTTAAGATAGCATAATTTTCATATTTTCATTACTAATGAAATTAATTTTCTATGATATTAGAAGCAGCTGCGCTTCTGGCATCCCAAGACATACGATATTAAAATGGCCTCTTGGACCTAAGTGTAGCTCCCTACAATGGAAAACTCAATCAGTTGATTTGTTACAGACATCTTAAAGGATAAACATGCAATCCATACTTATATAAAATTAAATGAAATTCATACATGATACTAAAAAATATTTTCAAAATATTCAAAAAATATTTTGAAAGCATTTTCTGTGGTTGCGGCTACTATATTTATGGCCAGCTATTTATCATTTCTGAATCTGAATAAATTTACAGGTAAAAATAAGCACAAGCAATGTTGAAAATATATCTTTACTTTAGATCATGGAATAATAACTCAGTAAAAGGTTTAAGTATCTTAAAATATTAATAATATAAATTTTAAATGAAAAAAAAAGGGAAAAATTTATAATAGATGTTGAAGGGGGAGTTATAAATATTTCAGAATTATTTCTCTTGAGGATGGTTGACTTACCCGCACATTAAACATTAATACAACCTAAAACTTTTATATAATCTAATTCATGAATTACTAAAATTAAAAGTTTCTAGGATTATATGCATAGTAAATTGTATAGTAATTTGTATGAGTACGAATAAGAATAGAAGTGGATTATACCCCATCAACTTTATTACAAGCCACAACCACTGACACATCACAATTGGCAGAAGGAAGCACTTTCTTTTTAGAACCAAAATTTCTGAGGAAAAGTAAAATTATGTCCATAAGTAGGTTAGCTACGACAAGATAACTACAATTGATAAAAGATAAATATATTTCAATATTATTTTGAAATAAAAAACAAATTCTTAATACTTCAGGTTTGAAACTATAATTAGATGCGGTAATTTATTAGATTTTTTTGTGTTAAGAAAAGTTGGGAATAGTCCCTTTCGTAGCAACGCTCCTTAGGGGGCAATTTGTCGTACTTTTAAAATGGCTTTTTATAGGTTATTTTAGGTTAAGTTAGGTTATATTGGGTTATGTGATTGCCTCACAGGGTTAGGCAATTGGCCCCGCAGGGTTAGAGCCCCCCGCAGTGGCTAGAAAGAGGAGAAAAGCTACTAGGAAAAATACGAAGAATCGCCCCTTAAGGTGCGTTGCCACGAAAGGGACTATACCCAAAAAGTTTAAATCACTGATATGACATTTTCTAAGATGGTGTTTTTGAAATCCGTCGATAAAGAGAACGTAATATTAAAAGATGAAGGGACATTTGTTTGTTTTGTAGAAACTTCACTGAAATATAAGAATGGTAAATATGTTTGTATGTGCGTGTGTGTTGAAATGTGTGTGTGTGTGTGTGTGCATGCTGGGTTTCAACTTGAATATTTAGAAAACTCTGCCCCCCTGCCATCCGCAGTTTTAACAAAACTTTTAAAAATAGAATGCTCAAATTTATAAACAGTGTAGATTCTCTTTAGCTGATATAAATTGTTACGTCCATATTCCGTTCATAACTTTGGTAAAGTAATTTACGTAAATTAATTTAACAATTTATTATAACTAACACTGTAAAAATCAGTTCTTTCTTTGTAAGATTACTAGTTGATTCGCCCCTAGCATCTTGAAGCTCTCTATTCGAAGGGGAAGCGATGGAACAAAAACAGCTTAAAATCATCCCAAGACTTAAATCTAAATAAGTAAATAGCCTAAAACTCCAGGGCCTAAATAAAGATTCCCCTAAGAACTACATCGATTCTGTAGTCATTAAAATTTTAAGCTTCAGACAAGAAAACCTTACTCCTTTATATAATAGGATAATATACACAGAACTTTATTCTATTTATACCTGTAATGCATAAATTTTCATTCTTGCGATTATTAGAACAAAGTCTATCTATATTATTAAAATTTTTTGTTTGATACATTTCTTTTTTTATAAACATAGATAGTTTGTTATTACTGTACTACATATTCATTACTTGAATAACATCTATTAATTCTATTATTATGATTTACATTTACAATACTTAAAAACTGTCCTTTGACAAACGCATGAGTTTCAAACGTCGGAGTGGACAAACGCAGGAGTGTAAACTTAACCTAACCTAACCTATTTTAAAGAATTTTATTTTTAATAAAGCCTGCGGGGGGCTTATTTGTATATTCATATCTTAACCTAACCTAACCTCTATAGAAATACTTAATTAAATTGATATTTTAACACTCCTGCGTTTTTCCATTCAGACGTTTTGGACTCCTGCGTTTGTCCTGGAACCTTAAAAACGATTTAAAACTCTTTTGTAATCTAAGAATACTTTCTTTTATTATTCACTACAGAATGTATAATGTAAATTTGTCTATTTTTACTGTATATTGTATAAGTATTTACTAATAATTTAGTGAATATTTGAAGAATTACGGAAAATGAACAAATATGTTATAAACATATTCTGATATAAATACAATACCATTTCATCATATAAATATATTCAGCTTTATAATTGCAAGTACTATATAACTAAATTGTTTTTGATTGTTTGCAGGCTAAAGTAACAAAATTTTTAATCCAAAACTTTATATTTCATTGTATTTATAAGCATTTAATATAGAAAAGTTTGCTCTTTAAGAATTTAAATGGATGTACAGAATTTTTTAAAATGAGTGTAGAGATGCTGTGCTTTCCAAAGTATGCCTAATTATTGCAGTAATCCTCATGCAAATATTTGAAAAGAAATGTTCAATGGTCCATAAATTACCATAGAACTAAAATTTATCGCCGAATGAAAGGATTAAACCTAATTGTAGAAAAGTATAGCTTTAAAAAAATATGAGTAAAAAAGTTGTGAGAAATATATAAACAGTTTGAAACAGTTTGACTTTAGAAAAGCATGTGATAGTTTCTCACGGATTTATAGTCATATTACAGAGTAACTGTATTATATAACTTTTGCAGTAACAATAGATGTTCTAATCTACAGAATCAAGACATCAGCTAATATTATTTACAATTTTGAATAAATATAATAATGTACAAGGATGATAAAGTAAATAAATAGGATAACTCATAGATATATAATAATTGGTTCACATAACAAGGTTCAATAATGTGTTAAAGTCTATTTTAAGTATTCATATTTTTGCTACGCTTTTTATTTTTTTACTTAATTGACCTTGTTTATTATGTGTAATAATATTCATTCCATTATTTTTTTTGTTATTTCAATGTAAAACTTATTCACTATTATTAACAATTGTTGATGTTATAATAGTTTTTTTCTATTTAATTAATATTAAAAACATGTTATTTTTTTCTTTATGTAGTTTATTGTATTTATGTCTTTTTTTATTCCAACTACTTTTCAAGACCAAAGACTTCAATTAGGGTGTATCTGTAAGTTGTACTTTTGATTTTAAATAGTTTGATTTCTAGTGTAATCAATAATAATGTTATTAGCATAGAATCAATATTAAGCACCCCGAAAAAGATAACAACGATCAACATCGAATATTTCTTAAGACTTCAGCTTCTTTAACATTAAAATGGCAGCCACTCTATATTTGTTTATATTACACTTTTATTTTAGGATTTATTCATTCGTTTCCATGAATGATGTCATCCTCGTTTCCTTTTTTTATTTTTGAATGAAAAAAAAACGACATCACACATTTCTAAAACTAGAATATAAAAGTATAGTAAGAAGAAAGAAATCTAATTTATTATTGGGTATGAATATTTTTCCAATTTCTGTTGGAAAATATGAAAATATTTTGTATTCTGTATTGTTGGCTTGCTTAGTGTAGACACCCATCAATTATTATTTTCTTAACTATAAACAAAAGGTCTAGCCTTTGAACGCATCTTTAAAAGAGACTAAAAAATACCAAGGATAACAACATTTTTAGGTTTCTCGCTCAATTTATAAGTTCCCAAATATTATCCTTTCTTATGAAAGATTTACAGACCAACTATGGCTATTAATCTGTCAAACAGTCACTATAAGAATACGGTGTTTTCCTAGCCAAGCATAGAAAACACCGCCTTTCCTCTTATTTTGAAATAAATTCAAAATAAAGGGTATTTTTCAAAAGGGTTTTTATGTGTTAGTTCTTATCTATTATAGGTAAGGTTATATTAGATACAGGGTAGCCCCATAGGAATATGGCACAGCAGGTATAGACCCCGTAGGTATAATAAAGCACACCTTATTAATCCATGGCAGTTCAGGTTAGACCGTAATAACTTTTCAGACTGAGTAGACAGACAAAGTAAGATATATATTGTAGAGTTACTTCTCTACTAAAATGATTGATAAGTCTTATCTTTTTGTTCTTGACCTATATGTTTTTTTTTAAATAGGAAAAACTGAGAAAAAAAATCTTGAGTGAACTAAAAACAAAATGAAGAAAATATTGTGATAAAGAAATAAGTAAAATATGTTTTTGAATCTTATCAAAATTTGTTTTGCAAATTTTAGAGTGATCTCATAATTTAGGAAACTTATAAGATTAAAACAATGAATAAATTGATGCACATCCTATATTATTATAAACAAAACTACCTTGTAGATAAAAAATACTTTCGGACATTGATATAATTCACAATCCAATGAAGAGTTGATATATGTTTGATCTAACGAATGAAAGAACGTGTTTAGAAAACCTTTTGGATCGGTATAATTTACAGCCAACTGTCCCCATCCCTAACCCTTACTATAACGCCTCAATCCAAAAGTAAAGTAAAACCCAAAATCCATACTACATCTTATATTTGATGGCACAACCTTTTTCTAATGCTTGATAAATGATTCTAGCAGCTGTGCCCCTTGCTTTATAGGAGCTCTGTATTCGAATCGGGAGGGAAAGGCCTAAATAGCCTAAAATAGCCTAAAACAATCCCAACACTAATACTTAAAACTAAATAGACAAAATTCACCTTCCACAAAGATCCTATGTGAAGCACATAACGAAATGTATAATGGATATTTAATCGGTTCAATGCAATAAACAAGATCTCAACGGACAAACCAAAAAACCTTACTACTTCAAATACTTGTGGTTTCCAGGTTTAACTACTATTTCTAGCTGATATTTTCATCAACACATAAGATTAAAGCAAATAAGAAAATGTCAAAAAGAAGGACTTGTCATTCTCTTAATGTTTGTAGAAATACAATAATGAAGAATTCACTTCTCTCATCCACCTTACAAAGATGTTTGGAATTCTGATAGAAACAAGGAAACCCATGTTCAAAATTATAATAAATGTTGTGCTACCCTAAATCAATTCAAATTAAGCAAAAGTGAAGCATTTTGTAGTGTCTTCCAAAAAGTGCTAAAATGTTACAACTCTTGGCCGAACTCTTCAGATTAACGTCATATTAGAAAGGAATATGACGTCAAGCAATAGTTTGGCCAAACTTTAGAAAATTTGTCCACTTTTTTGAGACACTGTAAGCTGCTTCATACGACGGAAAACAATGCATTTGTCCAGATAATTATTATTTGATACTATATAGTTTTCTTGGAGAGACTTTTTTCATGACTAAATGAAATTACAATGAGGAATAGAAATAATTGAAAAATAGCAATCTTAGTTTTGATTAAAGTTTCGTCATTATATCATTGTAGATTATTAGGGGGAAAATAGACTTTATGACTACTTAATTTTCCTTATATAAAAATAACAGGACATCTGTTTCTGTAACGAAAGATATCCTTAAAAGCTGTATCTATTTAAAGATTATATATAGGGAAGCTTCCTAATGGTCCCGAGAAGAATTTATCTAGTTTGAGGAAGGGTACCACCAACCTCTAAAGAGAAATAGCCCATAGAAAAAAAAATTCTTTCTTCATTAAAGTGTTTTTTACTATTTTCTCCAACATGATGTTTAAACAGAGAAAGATTTAAATTGGACATTCTGACAACTTGACTCAATAGAAGAGAATCTTCTCTATTATCTGAAATAAAAAGTTGAGACTCCGTAAGAGGCAAATCCAATTATCTGAATCTGCTCCTTGCAAACATTCTTTCATCATTCTAGATAACATTAACAGGAGTGGGTGGAGGGGGTTGGGGGGGGGGGGGGGGGGAAGTGGCGTTTAGGATCAAACTATGAAAATTTATACAGAACTTTAAGATCAAATTTAAGTTTGTAATGGTAGTATTATTTATATTTTTAAAGGCTGTGTCCATATCACCTAGTGGCTCTTTATTACTATTTGGAAAGGAAAAGACAGAAGAGACAAATAAACATTAAAATGCTACTTTAAAAAGCTAAATTTTTTTTTTTAAATCCCTTTGTTTTTACATTTTAGTACATAAACCATTAAAATAAAAGAATAGAGGGGTTTAATTATTGTATACTCACTCTGTGCCGACTTTTAATGGGGTGTTTGAGTATCAGCCAATAACGTCAGAAATATTAACACAGCCAAGTCGCTACAAAAAAAGCAGAAATCAATTAACTTGCAGATGAAAAGGGTCCCTATCACTGGAACCAGGTAGTTTTTTTTGTACTTTTATTGATAAACCTATTGAAAAATATGTAAAAACAACTGGGGAAAGCTCAAATTAACAAAATATGTACTGAGCTTGATCTTTAAATCATTTTAGTGGTGATTTGGATCGGGGCGCGCCAAACTTTCAGCCAATCACA
Source organism: Acartia tonsa (assembly GCF_053477335.1). NCBI lineage: Eukaryota > Metazoa > Arthropoda > Copepoda > Calanoida > Acartiidae > Acartia > Acartia tonsa. The sequence goes on from NC_137263.1 coordinate 38,049,153, forward strand.
GCGCTGCATTTTGAAAATGCAGCGCTGTGATTGGCTGAAATTTTGGCGCGCCCCGATCTGAATCGCCACTAAAATGATTTAAAGATCAAGCTCATTACAAAATTAGCTCCTGAATTAGTCCATCACTATCATTGCTCTCTTCTATGAAAGAACATAAAAAAAACTTTTAAAATATCTAAAATAATCCAATAGTATGGGACTGCAAGATAATACAATAAATTTGAACAAAAAGGGAAGGTGGGAAGGTTGTGAGGGGAGAGGAGACATTGGATGGAAAGTAAGTCAAAGAGATTAGGACGCAAAGCTTTGTTTAACAACTAAAATGATTTTCATTTTCTCGTGTTTTCCATGTTTTTATGGCTTTGAAAGAAACAAATTTATGTAATATTAAAATTCGTACTCTTAATAATAATGCTTTTAGATTTTTAATGCTTTGTAGATTTTTATTAAAACACAATATCTAATGATATGAATCCAACTGCTAATTTTTTGCACTAAAATTCACAAAATGAATAATTAGCACTATTTGACTAAAATTGAAGTGGCATAAAGCTTTGCCTTACAAAAGCTTTTGGTAATTTTATTGAATTGTGATAGGTTGGTTCCAAACTGGATTTAATGTGCAGAAGGTTTTATTTTGCACATCATCATTGGGGATGTATTTCAATTTATTGTCCATTATCAGATTTCTTATGATCCCTGCGTTTTATATGAATATCTTATTATCTTAATACCTTCAGACGGACATAGACATTATTCTATTCTGATTGAAAGATGGTATAAATTTTGATGAATAAAAATTCCTGTTTGAATGAAAAAACGTGGATGACCAAACATCATACTGCGTGTAGGTGCCAGGTAGAGAGGGTACTGTTGCTGGACTACTGGAATCGGACCATTCCACTGTTGTCTCCAGGTCAGGCGGCCATCCTCCTGGCCAGACGCCAGAGTCATCTGGTCCAGGTATTCTGTCAGGTAGAGTGTAGGTGGGGCCAGGGGTGGGGATGTAGGGGCCGGGGGTCACCCACCCAACCAGAAACTGAAAAAATAAATAATAGTAAATTTATTGCTTTACTACACTGAGAAATAAGTAATCTTAATACAATTCCATTATGAATCTAATTGTATATCATTGACTTGATTAAAACAAATATGATATTAATCTTTTTGAACAATAAAAATTACAACAGAAACATAGTTTACCTTAATATTATAAATATTAAATACTATTTGATTGCAAGATATTTTCTGCTTGTTAATTGTAAAATGGTCTTTATTTAAGCTAAAATATATTATAAATTTTAAAAAAACTCGAAATACCTACAAAATATTTTTTCTAGCATAATTTTTCATAACCTTACAAGAGGAAATATGAGAATGTAATATCTTTTAAACTTTAAATATATATTTTAATATACAAACATATTCTTTCAGACCTTTATAACCTCGCCAAAGGCAAACTAAGTTGTGTCAAATAACACTTAAACGTCTATTTTATGCTATAACCTTCTAGATTTCTTAAGATTAACTCAATATACCAAAATTAATGTCTAGGATTATGGTTTGTTAATCTTTTAAAGCGTTTGTTATGATTTGAATATTAAGAAAAAAAGAATATTAAATCTTTGATTTTTAGAGATATTGTATAATTTCGCCTTTAATGACTACAAAAGAGCATAAAAAGTTAATTAATACCCAGAAATACAATTGGAGGTAAAATATTAAAGTAATATATATAGAGCGATAAATAGTATATGTAACAACCACCCCTTGTGAAAGACCTTCTACCGACTTTTGGTTGGGTCTTCGAAATCAGCTGAATCTTTCAAAAATGTAAATACAGCCGGGTGCTGGCAAAAGAACCAAGAGCAAATTGTAAACTAATGTTAACGCAAGGACGCCCAAGCTGTTTACTTTGTATTGGGGTAAAATTAGGGGTTCTATACGTTCAAGGGGAGTAATCTAACGTACTTAAAAACAACTTGAGAGGTGTAGATAAGAGGATTCAAAGTCTAAAGGGATAAACACCTATTTACCCCTTTACTTGGACGTCTATGTATTAGCTATAATGATTTCTGCATTTTACCTAGTTAATTTCGTTTTTGCATTGTTTAAATACTGTTCATTTGTTGAAAAATATTTTGAAAATTATCTATTGATCTCATAAAACTGACAATAACCCAATTACTTAAAAAAAGGACATAGTTAATTTGCCACCACCTCAGGGAGAGTTCAACCCTTTGTGGAAAAATATTGAAAACAACGTAAATTCAGGCGAAAAATAAATTTGGGAACATCTGCAATATATTAGTTCTATATTTGTCGCTAGATGTCACTAAAAACTTGATAATTATGATTTGCAAGAAAGCATTCACATCATTAATAAAAATGTCTTGTTAATCACAAATAACTAGGTTTAACAATTCAGTAGTGTAAATCGGAAAAGATGATTATCAATATAATTTCATAGTCAGGAGCCTAGTTGTTAGAAATTGATAATGGCAGTTTTAAATACTTCACCTAAGTTTAGACAGAAATGACAATTTTTCACAAAAATTGTCCCTTTCTTTTTCAAAAAGCAGAAGAAAGCATTAAACAGCTGAATTTAGAAAGCAAATTTTAACAACATTATTTCTCGTCTGCTGAGCTTTAGGGTCTTTGCCTTCAGAAATCAAATAGTAAGCTCTTTATACATCTATACTATAAATTTATTGGTAAAATAGTTTTTTTTTCATATCAGGGGCATGCAAATATGGGTTGTCAACATGACTATAGATAGATAGATAGATATTTATTTTATGACACACATAATTATGCCATCCATGTATGAACTAATGATTATCATCCAGTTTTATACAAAACAAGGAAAACTTTTGTTGGTAGCGGGGTTGGCTTTTATATTAACAAATCCTTAAAATTTTCTATATTAAATGAATATTCTATCTTTCATGAAAAAATAATTGAATGTTTATTCATTGAAATTGAACTTGGCAATAGAAAAAAACTTCTTGTAGGTAATTTCTATACATCATTTTAGGTTATTCTCCTTACCCCCAGCATGATGTAGCTGTTAACAACCCCCCCCCCCCTCCCCCCAAAAAAAAAATATGTTATCATACCGCTTTTTACCCCTACCAACGAGAAAGACTAAACTACATAACTTTTGTGTCACTTTTGAGGAAGACGATTCCTGTGACGTCATATACATTTCGGAAAAGAAAAAGGGAAGGGGTGTAAGAAAATCTCTTCAAAAGAGATGGGAGAAAAGGGAATCGTCTTCCTCCAAAGTGACACAAAAGGTATGTAGTTGATTCTTTCTTCTACCAACCTATTCCTCTTTTATTTTTAATGTTGGTGTAAAAATTTCTTTGCGCTTCGCACACATCCCTGGAAAAATCCTGTGGACGTGTCTGGTACAGATGATTTATCCCAGCTTCCTGTGAAGACACGTGGATGCAATATTGACCATTACTTATTATCATCTCATCACAAATACAAATCCTAAGGATTTTAAACCTAATTTAAATCACCCAAACCTAATTATTCACTAAAAAATGACCTTTAAAAAGTTGTCATGCTAATTGATTTTTTGGTGTTGAAAAAAAATAACCTTCAGACAAAAGTAGCTAGAAAGATGAAGGAAGCAAAAAAATATTTTAAATCCTGCCGTGGTTGCAAGAGTGACTGACTATTTTTTAACCTAATGCCAGAAAAGCAACATAAGAAACTTTTAGGTTTGATTATGTTTTTAATTTATTTGTGACTTTGGCTATATGAGATAGTACGTGTATTTCTCAACCATTAATTATTTTACCCTGATCAGTGGGGGTATTAAAATGATTACGGTGTGGTAGAACGACAAATGCATTATAACTAATTATATTTAATGTTGATAACATGCGTTACATTGAAATTCCACCCACCGTAATTACACCCTAGCCCCTACAGGGCACCTAAACTTTGCGGGTGCCTAAGCACTACTTGGGGCTAACCTATACTAACTTTATTAAATATTTAGTAACTTAACTTAACCAAACATAACCTATACAATGGATACAATTCCACGTTTACCAGCTATTCGATGTAAACCATAAACTTATTCAAGTTTTACCAGAAAAAACAAGGATGACATCATCCATAAAAGCGAAGCCCTGAAACGGTTGGACAAACGGACATTAACACTTGTATAGTGTCAAAACTAAAAAATCAGAATATAAATGAATAAGAGTCAAAGCAAAATTGTGAGAAAATTTGTTGAAAAACTTCTTGATACAGGATAATGTTTATGGACATACTTACATTTTTAGGACTTGATTATAGAGTTGCTTTGCTTATAATATTGTACTTTGTTGTCCTAGGAATTAGTATAATGTTTAAAATGAACGTACGGACATTCTGGTAATGATTATAGAGTTGCTACGCTTTCTAAATCGTACCTAACTACTGCAGGAATCACCATGAAAAATTTGAAATCGATAGGACAATTCTAACATGCCTAAATTAATGAAAAAAGCTATCCATCTCAGACGTACGGACGGACCGACCCTAATCATAGAAAAGCTTCGCTTTTAATAATTATAGAAAAGCTTCGCTTTTAAAAATTGTATATTATTACATCTCTATATCATTTCTAGAGGATTTGCTCTAAGCCTCTAAGTGTCTCGACTCCAATCACAATTGTTAATATTTGTTGTTAATCTCTCAGGAAAATAGCTTTAAACCATCACAGCAGAAATATTACATCCAAGGCACAACGGACATGCTAATTTGTACTATAGATAAAAAAATTTTAAAGCCCATACTAATGTTATACTAACCTTGACTTTAGAATTGATCATTATATTATCCTGTGACTGCCCCCGCGTATTCTACTGCTGGCATCATTTATTACATCTGTAAAGTATAGAAACTGATGCATATAGGCTATAATCATTATTACCCTAATATATAAACATATAACTTACAAAAATGCCCCATGTTCCAATAAAATTTTCATCATTTTGATTTGTCTGGATAAAGTATTTATTTAAGGCATTCAAAAGAACATCCGCTTAAAATTTCCTTAACTTTTAAAATGATTTTTTAAAAATAAATTACTCTGACAGAGGCGTCCAAGCTTTTATATTTGGAGGAGGGGGGGGGGGGTAAAATGGCGCAATGCGCAACGCAAATTTTTTAACCCCCCCCAAAAAAAAAAAATTTTTTACTACGGGGGTAAAATTTGCTTGGGGGGGGGGGTAATTACCCCCCCTGAAATCTGTTAGCAGGGGTAATTTTTTTTTATCCCCACCAAAATTTACACCCGGGATAAAATATTTTTTGGAGGTAATTTAATAATATAAAAAGATATCTACCTTTTTAGTAGTAAAAATACGCGCCAAAATTTTTTTTTTATAAGGATTTTTTATTTTGGAGGGGGGGTATGTACCCTCCCCCCCCCCAAAAAAAAATTGGGGGGTATTTACCCTCTCCTAAATGGTTGGGGGTGCCTACGGCGCCCCCAAGGTAGGGGTAAAATTTACATGGGATGTAAAATAAAAAAAATATTTTTGGGGGGGATTGGTAATCACCCCTTTACCCCACCCCCTTGGACGTCCTTGTACTCAGATATTTTAATTTGGATCATGAATTAAATTAAGTATGAAAACATTCTTTTTGTAAAATTCTTGACAGACTGATATGTAAAAATGTGCTCTATAAACTGTTAAAAAAAATAGTTCAAAAAGTGCTTTTTTTTGATGAACTAAAATGGGTGAAGATTAATTTATCTTTTATTTACCTTTATTCCTAACTCCCCTTGTTTCACTACTGTACTTTTTGGTTAAAAATAAAATATTTCTATTGCCAGGCTTTAGACTTTAGAGTGGGCCTGAATAATCATGTACTTTATCATATTACCTCGTTATTGCCTCCCTAACCTGCAGTGGTTTAATTATTTAAGAAGTAGTCTGAAAGGGTGTGTGGTCGTTAGCATACTAACTCAAGGCCTATACTAAGCTTTTCTGAAATGCACAACTTAACTCAAAAAAAATTGCCTGAAAAGACATAAACCACTCTATTTTATAGATAAGCGTGTTCGCCCCCAACCTAGATGGGTTCACGCCAAAATGGAAGTTGGACACTAGCACCTCACTCCCCCCCCCCCCCCTTCAAACATTGGTTGATGGGTTTTCTCGGGTTTTTATATCCAAGAGGGATGTTGCATTACAAACAACAATAGACCCAACCTTCCATGGACCAACAATGCATAAAACTTCATTGAAAAATCTAATTTTTACTCCTAAAAAGTTTACCTCGTTCTTAACGAGTGTCTAGGATAAAAAATCACATTTCGGGTGTAAATTGGCAAACATTTACCTGATTTGTAATGTCTTTGACATGGAATATTAAAATTAATTATGTTCCTCCTAAAACCCTTATTTCATTATCTTTGGCATAATCGTATTCACGCTCCTTTATTATTGTAAAATTTGTTTTTTTTATGCGATTTAACACCAATCTGATATTATTTTTAGATTCTCATGAATGAGAGATAAACCAAATTGTAAACAAAAACCAGAAGAGCAAGAATTAATTTGTCTAGAAAACCAAACTGTATCAGAAAAGCTTATAAATAAACCAACAACAAATAGATTCTGACTTCTGGTAATTACCTATAAAAACGTAGTAAAAAGAAATACTTTACAATTACAACTCTTTTTCCCCTGGAAAGTAATGACTTTCACATAATTGAAATGACTTTCCAAAATTACTTTCTGTGCATTAACTTGTTCTTGCGACCATGGGAGGGAGGGTAAAACACACCATCAATCTTTCATGTTTGTTTCATTTCCTTTCAAAGATAGAGAAATAAGATTAATACAAATAAATACTGTAAATATATGATATACAAATTATATGAAGCCGCTGGTTAGATCATAGTAGGAGGTCCAAGTTGGGGAGTTCTAGCATTCATTCTGTAGTTTTTTATTCAAAGTTATATTTCATTATATTTTAAATATACAAATAAAAGAATTTAAATAGGTGATTAATGCCACTACTCAATAAATATTTTTGACAGTTTCCTTCAAAATGTAGCTTATGCTTGTTTTAGGGTTATACGAGTAAAGGTTCAAAGTGCCCAGCAGGTATAGCACCCAGTTGTGGTTAAAATTTAGATATTTGAAAAATAGGGATAAAGACGGAGTTGGTGCGGTTTTCAAGATATAGGTATGAGTCAGAGGACAATATTTGTTGAGACCATCAGCATGTATATGTTGGTTTTCAAGATATAGGTATGAGTCAGAGGACAATATTTGTTTAGACCATCAGCATGTATATGTTGGTTTTCAAGATATAGGTATGAGTCAGAGGACAATATTTGTTTAGACCATCAGCATGTATATGTTGGTTTTCAAGATATAGGTATGAGCCAGAGGACAATATTTGTTTAGACCATCAGCATGTATATGTTGGTTTTCAAGATATAGGTATGAGTCAGAGGACAATATTTGTTTAGACCATCAGCATGTATATGTTGGTTTTCAAGATATAGGTATGAGCCAGAGGACAATATTTGTTTAGACCATCAGCATGTATATGTTGGTTTGTCTCGATAAATATTTGAATTCCATTGAAAATATCTGAATTGCAGTTTGCTTGAAAGCTGTAGACCAATTGGATCAATGTCTTCCAAAAAAATTTTGTATTTGTAAATGCAAAAGTACATATACAAATGCATATAATACAATTAATGTTTTAAATTGTTGAGATTAGTAAATACCAAAAAAAGATATAGTTTTTAGTAAGGTATTATAAATAAAAATCACAGAATATTCTCAATTTAAATTTTTTTTTTAACATGGAAATGTACTTAATTTCCCTCACTACGCTATTAAAAGTCAGCAGACAAATGAGATGAAATTATATATTTAGATTAATTAAAAGAAAATAGAGTGTGAAAAATAGATAGATAGATAAAGCAAGAGAGAGAGAGAGAGAGAATGAAAGGGATAAATATTTATAATCATTCTTATCCTAGGAAAGGGTTCATCGATCAAGAATGGTAAAATGAAAGATGTGTGTGGGTGGCTGTGAGCTGGTTGCCTGCTGGTGCCTGCTGGCTGCCATATTGCCTGGTGCTGGGTGACACCAATCAACAGGGATGAGGGAGGTGAAACATGAGGTTTTTATCTTTAAAAATCTTCTAAAACACTGGCATTAAGAGAATGAATTTGTAAATATAGATGTATAATCAGATGCCCCTGGATCCCTCTGTTTAGGACCAGTTTCATCTGCTAGCAAATTGCTTTCTGCTCTTTGTAGCGACTTGGCTCTGATAATATTCCCGTCGATATTGGCTGATTTGATTATGTCCGAGCATCCATCTCTCCGTAAAAGTAATTGTTCACCTTATAGAAAGTCTATAATATGAACATATTTATGATTTTAGGGGTCCAAGGAAGAAATGATTACAAGTAAATACTAAAGTTTCCCTCCATTAAAAAACAGCTTGAATCAAGAATTTAAGAATTGAGGGTCTGAGGTATTTTTAACAGGCCATGCTAAGATTAATCCTCCCTTACGCCTGAAAATGATAAACTGTCGCTATAAACGGAGACGGGGATAGTAAATTAATCACACTTCTTTAGCACCCCCTGCTCCCCTCTCTGCATCTCTTACACCCTTGAAAATAATAATCTTTCCATTACTCCCCCCCAACAAATGTTAAGTTGCCAATTTTGGGTGTATCGCTGACAATCAAGCTAAAAAAATTCTAAAATATTTCTAATTTTACAAGAAATTATTTCCATATTTGAAAACAAACATAAAATAAGGACGATTGTGTCCAATAATAAGCTTTATGAAACACAAAGCCCAATATTAAGATAAATAAAAGTTTGAAAATATATGGATATAAAAATTGACAGAAAGACTAACGGGCAAATAAAAAAGTATTACTTGTAGAATAGCATGACAATCAAATTTACACTTTTTATTCAATAGGTTACAAACCTCAGAACTAATAAATTACTAAAAGCTATACAATTTTTTTCTTTTGTATTGTTCTTAAAGAATTTAAAATTACACTTTTTAAATCAAGCGTTAAGCACTAAATAGTAATTTTGATAGGTGGTACATGTTTGAGTGCGTCACATTATACCATCAAACTAAATTATAAAAAAATGTTTCTTTAAAAATTGCTAGCTATTACTCAACAGTTTGCAATAAACACTCAAAAAAGACATCCAATGTATGAGCATTGGGGGGTAAAATGTTAAAAATATGAGGAGCCCTGAAAAGGTTTAATATCTGTAAAATATTCGGTACATATCAGAGTCTTACTTCCTACTCCCCGCCTGTTTTCAGTTAATAAGCTCCAGGAACTTAATGTTCAAAATTTCTATCTGTCTTTTTGGGATAGTTGTTTCATATTTAAGAGCTTTGTTTACGCCCTTTTTTTACCATTAGACCAATGATAAGATATATTAAAAATCCTTTTTACTAGAAGCTTCTAACCCTGACTATGATCTAATAATTGTGATCATAGAGAGACTTTACTGAACTTTATTTAGCCTTAAACAAAGGATCAATGCTTGCGAGATAACCAAAAAACAAATATCCCCTTTAATACTTATAAGTTAGACAAGGAATAATGATTAATTTATTAATCCTTGTTCATAAAATCAAGTTCAGTCATAACATAAATTAGAATATCAACAAAAGGAAATTTGCCAAATTTTAGGTTTAACTAAACACTGTTTCTCATCTAATAACTATTATTTAGCAGGAGTCTAAAGAGATAAGACATTGGCCGGTAAATTGATGTACATCGCCAATGATGATACACAAAATTTCACTTTGTGTAGATTACAATTAGTGCTTGAAACGTTTGGACACTCAACAATAAAACCAACCAATTGAAATTCTGTAAAAGTCTCCAAAGTTGATGACCCAACAAATAAGAAAACTTTATTGGGGACTAGTGTAATAAGCAGTTCATTGTCTTCTTCCACCCTAATTATTTTACAATCATTAAAATTTTCCCATGAATTGGTTAAAATTTATAAATCGTGCATTGTTATTTCCCTGTCTACTGGATGAACATATGAAGAAGTAGATGACACTAATGACTCCAAGGGCTCTTGAAATTTTTTCTTACTGATGACAATGCAATTTTGTTATAATAATAGGGTCATCATTTTTCATCTAATTAATATAAATAGCCTTTATACATATCAATATAGATAGTAGCTGAAAATTGCACTTTGACGAGTCCATAATTTAAAACCAGTATCCTAGTTTCGTTATCAAATGAAGTCATCCTTGTTTTGATTTTTTATAAAAAGAAAAGCTTCTAGGCTATTTAAAAAGAATTTAAACTGTTCGCTTTAAAAGCCTTTCTTAAAGAATTAAATTTGCATCTTGACTATGAAATGAATATGCTTAAGTTCATCTCAACAATTCTTTCCCCAACAAAAGACCTTTGTAAGTTGAAAGAGAAAGGAAAATTTTGGTTTTCAAATTGGTGAGATTTGTGGTAGCACATTGTGAATGATCAAACATTAGATTTGCATATTTAAACTCTTTGATGGACATGTCATACTAGGTTAGGTTAACATACAATAGAAGGAATCGCCAGCCGCAATCAAACCTCAGATAAGTGACAAAATTGTTATATGTTCAATAATATATTTATTTCGTAAGGAGATACGGAAAGTGTCATGTGTGACGTCATAAAAATATGCCTAAAAAGGAGGGATCAGAGTAGAAGTGGCATTAGAAACCCATAAAAGTGACAGATTTAGGACGAAGCCCAATCTGTCCCACTTTTGAGCAAGACGATTCCCTTTTCTCCCATCTCTTTTGAAAAGATTTTCTTCCCCCCCTTCCCTTTTTTCCCCTTTATATGACGTCATATAGGAATCGTCTTGCTCAAAAGTGAGACAGATTGGGCTTCGTCAAGATTTAGATGTATTTTTATGACGTCACACATGACACTTTCCTAATCTCCTTTCGAAATAACAAATACTTTCATTAATGCTTGAAGTCGGTAAAAAGCGGATCTAGTGCGGCTGTCGAGACCGCATAGGCCTTATTCACTCTTTTATTATATTGTAAGGATTTGACCTATTTATATTTTTACATAATGCTAATTCAAAGAATTGAAATATGTCAAGATTTGGGACTTAAAGTTTTAGGGATAAAAGAAAAAAAGATATGCTTTATATTTTCAATATTTAATCAATTTTGTCTATTTTTAGATGATTAAAGATCCCAATAATAAAAATAATAAATTTTATCAGCTGCTATTGTAGAAAGACAACTGAAATTTTTGATGAAAATTCTCTTTATGTGAATTTATGATTCTACATATAAATGTAATGTTAAAAATAAGTTAAGATTTTAAATTATTTAATCAAAATCTATTTTCAGATGATTAAAGATCCCTATTTTTTAAACTTAAATTTTCTCAGCTGTTATTGAATATTGATAAATAGAAACTTGTATGTATGTTCACTAATATGTCTTAATCGGTACATGTCATGTTTTAGGCTATGCAAAAGGAGGGTGCTTCACTCCCACAACCTTAAAAAAGAACAAACAACCCAAGAAAATAAAATTTTTGTGGATTATCCCAATTACCTCTTAGTCCAAAGCCCTCAGAATTTTAATCTTATATTATTTGTTAAATTACTTTATTAACAGATAGTTGAAATATTTACAATAAAGATTAATTATAACATGAATGAATAAAATTAATAATACTGTGTAATTGTAGAAATGCTACTAATGTTAATCTCTCTTAATTTGGTAGATTTGAGGATATATTCCTGTATTAATACTTAATTATTGGACCACTCACAAACCTCATCCCTCAAAAAAATATTTTTTAATGCGAAGCGTATTAAACCCTTCTGTCTGTACGTCCGTACACTTTTAAAATGATTTTCTAGCTATTTTCACCCTTGTTTTTAGATGTCATAATAATGCTATTTTTATTGTATTTGTAATTCCTAGAACACAAATTTAAAACGAAACAATATAATCTTGAAAATGCATGTGTATCCTTAAAGATAATCCTGCATTTAAGGGGTTTATTATGCCTTACTCGGCGCCAAAGGTATATTGATAAATCAAAATTAAGTCTACAAATATGAAGTAATGCTCAGATAAAGGATCAATGAAAGATGAAATTTTATAAATATCTATAATATGTATAAATTTGGAATGACAGAATACGAATTTTGAAATTTAAGAGGAAGATTAACTTATCTCCTTTCATTTAGGTAATTACATGTATATTGTATAATACAAGTGGCTATGCCTCTAGAGGCCTCTATTGGCTACCATAAAGTGAGAGGGAAAGGGGTGGTGGTGTTGGGTGGAGACTTAAAGCCTTTTTTAGAATTTTAGAGAAAATTTTTTTTTTTTTTTGGGGGGGGGGGAAGGTCAAAAGGCGATAGAAGAAAATAATAGCCCTTAGAGGCCCATAGGGCTCTTTATAAGGAAATAACTTAAAACCTTCCATTCACCTATAAAAAGGTTCAGATTGATTAAGCAGTAAGCAAGATTATTATATATTGACAGAATAAAAAATAAATCTAACATTTTTTCTAAAAATTAATAATTGATTCTTTTCGTGCTTTAGTAGTTTAAATAATCGTAAAATAAAAAAAAATTATTCTAGTTTATGTGGTAAGAAAAGGGATATAGAGTATACGTGGATGATATTATGAAAGGGGAAAAATTGTTGTTAATTTAGGATGCTAATATGGATATCATTTATTGGTCAGTTCGTTCATCAGTAGAAAGGGAGGGAATGGGGTAAAGAGGATGGATATTCATTAGCCACCTACAAGTTTCAATATATTAATGTACATAATAATCTGTTTTAAGATTTAAATAATAAAGAATTCATAGTTAACATAAAACATAAAATGATTCAAGTCATACTTTAGAAAGAGAGGGGTAGGTTTCTGGTAGAATCTGTAAAGATGTGTGTTTTAAGGCTTAAAAATAGTTAGTAGAACGATAATATTCACTAAATATGTGTATTTCTTATTGAAAAGAACTATACACAAAAAAAAATTAAAAAGTTAACATAAATTTTTATCGTTCTACTACTGTTTTTAAGTTATAACACATAACCTTTACGGATTTTACCAGAAACCTACCCCTCTCTTTAACAGGAGATAGATATTAAGTGGATAAAGTTACATTTTGAAGCCGTATTGGTGTATACTTATAAACTAACAAGACCAATACTAAATAAACATTGAAAATAATAAACTATCTATAATACAAAGTAGCTTGATGTCTCTCCGTCAGTCTGTCCGTCCGTCCCTTAAGATCTCGGTTACTACTGAACCGATCGGATTCTACTCTTCTGGGTATTTTAAGCTATTTTCTTCGTGGGTGGGACACCTCAAACCCCCCCAAAAATGCAAATTTCCCCCTTCCCCAAAAAATTGTTTTCTGGAGAAACTACTTTACATAAATTGGCAGCACCAGAAATTTTTTTTATTATTAATTTTTTTTCAATAACCTCATTGGGCAAAGACCATAGAGGCGAAGTCGCTAGTAAATTAAAAAGCAGCATGAAATTGGTTTTAAATATGCATTAATATTAATTGAGATGAAAAAGAATCATCTTACTGTGTTAAAGTTACTTACTAAAGCAGAAACAATCTACCAGACCCACAAACAAACATAAATATAGAGTTCTATACAGTTTGAAATTAGCAAAGCATTTGATAGTTTTTCTCTTGAAGTTTAGCAAAAATATTTTTTCTCATTTTAGAAAACTAACAAAATCCATTAATTAATTGATAATCATTGACAAAGTGTTGTCCTTCTTTTTCATTAATTACTTTTTTATCAAATTTTTTATGTTTTGATTACTATGACGAAATATGACATATCGCTAACTACGACTCATAAAAATAAATACGTTTTACCTTTTTTTACTTCACGTAATTTTACAACTGATAAATTAAAACAACTAAAACATGTGTCTCGTTGGCTTAAAATATAAGAGATTTCTATCAAATTTTGACATACTAGTGCAAAAAATCGATAGTGTCAAATCTTTTCTACCAATTTTTTAATCTTTATTATGTGGGATGATTACGTTCCATTGATATGGCGGATGTTGTCCTCATTTAGTCAATGAATTTTTGTACCTCATAAAAATCATATAGATTCTCACCAAAATACTAAACCATAAATAATTCGCAGCAATTGCATAAAAGAAATATGGATGGCAATATTCATAAAAGCGAAACTACATTTTTGAACATGATTATGGAATCATAAAAGTTTAAATACAGCATTTTTCAAAATGAATGTAAGAACTTTCTGGTAACGATTATAGAGTCGATATGTTTATTTAATTGTACCTATCTGTTTCTGGAATCTTTATAAAAAAATTTAAATCGATAGGACAATTTAAAATGTCTAATTTGAGGAAAAGAGTTGACTGTTATGGACGTATAGACATTCCCATGATTATTAAAAGCTTCGCTTTTAAAAACGATATCTTTATTATTTTCACTTTCAATATTTTTAAACGTTCAAAAATCACACATAATACTCATAGTATGTAAGGTTGAAGCACACGTTGAAAACAAACTATTCCCAATAAACTCGGCAATGAAAGGAAAGAGTGTTCATATGTATGAAAGTAATATATGTTATGTATATAATTCTTCGCAAACTAAAATCTCTCGGATGATGTGGCCCTTCTTCAAGGTTTCCAAGCTTGGTTATATTGGGAGATATTGTCAGAGGGTGTGTGTGTGTGTGGGGGGGGGGGGGGAGAGAGGAAAGTAAGAGTATGAGAGAGAGAGAGAGAGAGAGAGAGAGAGGCAGAGATTTGTTGAACTATTATCCCGAGACCATTTAAGCCCTCTTCTCTATATTTGAGTTCACAACGCTCTTCTATATTGGTCATTTGTTACTACTATAATTATTTAACATTTAGGTTTTAACTAAGGACATTTATAAGGATTTTTATTTTATTTTGAACTACAATCATATTGCTATAATGGAAGCATTTATAAAATCAAGTCTTAAAATTTAATTGCGTTTATGTTAGGCTTCCTGTATTTTTATGTAATTTTGTAAGCAGATTTACATTGAATTGATTTTTTTGTTTATAATTATAAATTTTGTTTTATTTGTAAGCTTCGCTATAAAGTATTTTTTCTACCTTGTCTGAAGTCGAAGTCTTTTAAAACAATATTTATTTAAACATTGTAAAAAACGGCATACCTTTTTCCAGCATGATATGTATGAGTCTATAAATTATTTGACAAAATATGAATTTTTCTTTTGATAGAACAAGAAAGAATGCGTTCATAAAAGCAAAAAAAAACGAAACCCTTAATCGTTGAGATTTAATTAAAGAGAAGCATTCTCACAATCTCAAGTTTAAAACACAAAATCAGATAATGAATTGAAAAGGGCTTTAATAGAAAATACGACAATATTTCACCATACTGCTCGTACATTTCCTATGAGAGATGAATAAAACGGGATTGGGTCGGCTAGATCGTTAGAATTATGGAAAATTTTGTTCCAGTTTGACTTCTAAACCGATTAATATCCGCTGGATTAGAATCGGTTATCAGCCAATGATAAATCATGTATAGCATGGTATTGCAGACAAGTTACGAGTATCAAAATAAAAAACATAAAGTTAATATGTACCAGTTTTATTAGCCCATAATTCGGCCCCTCGGAACTAACGAAAATGGTTTTAATCTTTTTTATTTATCTATTATAAGATGCGATAAATAACTAAGACATCGTCAGACCCCCCTCCTTGAGTGTTCATGTACTGTACACACTTCACTTAATACATACACACACACACACACACACACTCACCATGAATAGAGATGCTATGCACCCAAAAATAATGGTAAATTGTTAAATAAGCATAAAATATAATACCCAGAAATGTCTTGAAACTAGAGATCAAAGGTATTATTTTCTATGCGTCATTAAATAATTTTCTTTTTCACGGAAAATCCATTCGTGTTCAGTTAAGCAGAGTTAAAGAAAGGTTTGCAAAATAAATTGGATGGCAACAAAATCCTTTAGTTTTTACATATTTTTACTGTATAATTTACATTTAAATCTTATCAATTATTGATGCTAAACTTAAGTTTTTTAAAAAATGTATTCTATTCTAACATTGAAAAAATGTCTTACTCCAAAAATTATTATTATGTATTGATTTAAATTTCTTCCTTTTAATCATAAATTTTCTTATAGCTGTATATAATGTTTGTACATAAAATAGGGCTTGGCAGCCGTCATTTCTGGGGCGGAAGACTGTGGATTGGTTAAAATAGTGGCTAGTCTGCAGGTTGTTCAGTTAAGCAATAATATGACTGTTTGATAAATAAAAAAGTAACCGGATGTTGCTAAGAATTATCCAAAATATTGGGCAGGCGAGCGACTATGGCTGCCGAGCTTGGCATAAAATTGTAATAAATCACTAGTGCCCACTTTCATATATATATTTAAGTCCACGGAAGTTATATATTTGAAAGGTATAAACACGGGCAGGCCCAACTTTCAGTGCACTAGAGATACATTTAGCATGAACCAAAAAAAAATTGGTGGTTCTCCTAAAAGTGCATAGTCGTGCAAAGAAACCTCCTCCTCTTATTTTTCAAAATTGAAAAAAGGTGAGGGGAAGGATTGGTAGTTTTTCGGTTTTTTTTTACTTTAGGTCTGGACAAGTTAGGTTATGTAGCTCCACAGGGTTAAGCACCACAGGGTTTAGTCCCCTCTGGGATAAAAGCTAGACTTTCTACCAAGCAAGAAGCATGAAAAATATTATTTATTAAAATCTTTTTTTTTAAATTGTCTATAAAACTGAAAAGAACTTCACTGATAACTTCAAAGGGATGGAAACTCAACAAGTTCTTATTTTGGTGTGCCTAGACCTGATTTTGCTAATCAAGTGCATTTAATTTGAACAACATTCTATAGGCAACCAACCCTTAGATTGCACGACTATTATCTGAAAGTCCTAACCATGCATAGAAATGATAATTTCCTGATTTAGCAAAGACTTCCTCCTAGTCTAACTATTAAAATCTCAATCATGACTCAGTATGCAGAGAGAGTGGGGACAATGGGCTCTTTATTACACTAGTCCCCAAAGTTTTATAATAACGTTTTCTTATTTGTTGTCTTAACAACTTTGGAACTTGAGTGAATCGTTATTGGTTGGTTTATTAAGTTGAGTGTTCAAACGTTTCAACCATTTATTTTACACTACAGAAGGGGTTATTGTGTGTACCATCATTAGGAATGTATATCAATTTATCGGCCATAGTCTTATCCCTTTTGATTCCTGCTTAATATGAGTATATACAATATTTATTCGGCGATGGGCTCGAACCTGAAACCCATTAAATTTTATGACAGGCTACTAGTACAATGTAAAGAGTAAATATATATACATATTACATACATACATAGTTCATACAACATATCCTCATAATAAATTATACAAAAATACATACAGTGACCTTAACTTTTCAGCTAAAATTTTAAATGCAGCTCATCCAACTATTCGGGTCGTGGTGGTTCGAATCTTCATTGCGTCACAACTCATGATGTTTTAAAAAAATGTTGTACTGTAAGCCGAATGAAAAAATAGACATAATAGGAGACATCTGTTGGTTCATAATCAATTTTAACCACTTACCAAACAAAAGTGTAATGTATATACAACGTTCGTGTCATTAAAGGGTTTTAACAGTTATTTTTAACATATATAGATTATTTCTGTTGGTATTTGTGATGTTTTTATTCCTGGACAAATCAAATATTCTTCTTACTAATTAAAAAATAACAATTTTGAGCTGCGAAGATTGCAAATTTGGTGGCACTATAGATAAAGAGGGAAAATTATATTTTCCTCCATTTTCTTAGGGCTATTTATATGATCAAAATATCAATATTTTGTTATTGGATGTATGTAAATATCCGTATAGTAGGATCTTTGTCTACCTGTTGGTGTAACTCTTCTAAGATCTCGTAAACAGTTTGACCAAAATTTTCCTGTAAGTCTCGAATCTATCGCAGGTGAAGGGCCGGGGCGTGTAGTTTTAACCCTCTTCTTAGGGAGAAGCCCATAGTTGCTGATATCAAAGCCATTAATATAGAAAATTAAATGGTGTCTGTAAAAGGATAAAACTTAAAATTTATCCACGAGTGAATCTAAATATACCGAAAGAATCCCATATATAATTGGGCGTAAGCATGATTAAGATTGAGAGGGGCTCAAGTTCTTAATGAATTTTATAAACCCTGGAAAATTGAAATTAATTTAGGATGAAGGGGGGCGCAGGGCACAACATCCGATGGGGAGGGGGGGATTATTGGCAAGAAGAAAATAATATACTCTCACCAATCAATACCCAAATAATCGCAGGGAGTAAGGGAGGGGACAATGGGCAGTTAATTCAATTTTATAGTTGTGACCCTTTAAGGTTGAAAACCCAGATATTTCCAGATAAAACAAGTATTTGCAATATAGCAACCTTTAGTGGAAATTTTTGACTTTTTGAATTGTTTTTAATTCGAAATGCACCATCCTTAAACTGATGCTTTACTACAAGCCTTTGATTCTTGAGATCAAAACCCTTGTTTACAATTCATTTCCATAATTGTTATTATTTAAACTTCGGAAAATTAAGGAAACATACCATTTTACTTTTAAAACATCTTTTACCCAAATTTTTTTATTGTATTTATTAAAAAGCTTAGACATGAAAAAGCCTATAAATAATTATATTACAAAACTTACTAAAACAATTACCTTCCTACAGAACTTTTAACTCAAGTTATTTCATTTAACGAAATAAAAATGAGATACCTTGCGTCAAAATTTCATACTACATAAATAAAATAGATGAGAACATAAGTACATCTTAATTTTAAAGATCTTAAGGTTTAAGTAACATATCTTAGGATAACTGGTAGCTGCGCTCCTAGCATCCAGGACAGAAAAATAAAATAACACCATCTTGAGATTTTAATGATAAACAAACCTTAAACAACTCAGGACTTCGTGAATTTTCCCTAAAATTTTGAAATTAATCGGATCATTAATTACAGAAATATTAAGCTAAAGACAAAAAACTTTTGCCTTTACATTAAATTAATAAGAAACATCTAACATGTCTAAAGTAACGAAAAAGAGCCAACCGTTACGGACGTACAAATGTGCGGGACCTAATTATATAGGAAGGCTTTGCTCAAAATAACTAATAATCTTAATATAATTTCTTTCTACAACGCACTAATCGGAATGAATTAACATTAAACAAGAATTAGATATAAAAAATGTAATGATTCAATTTACAAAATAATTTTCAAAATCAAAATATTCTGTCTGCTTGTTATTGTTTAATAATGTTTATCTTTCTGTTGACGCGCTAGTTTGCCGCGAGATTATGCATGATTTTGCGTGACGTCATTCATAATTGGTCCCCAAGATTGGTTAGAAACTGCTAAATTCTTGCATGTTCCCTTTAAGCCAGTCCCCAAAGTCTGAGACTCCTAAAAATTGAATATTCGATCCATTGTCCCCTCCCTTACTCCCTGAAATAATCGTCTAAATGAGTTTGGGAATAGTAAACCCATCCCTGAAATTGAACAAAGAACACGCCCCCCCCGCCCCCTGTTTTCGCCCATGTCCATTTAAGAGAAAAGTATTGAAGTTACCAAGCATGAAACATTTCCTCTTTGAACACAGAATTTACCTTAATATTGGAATATAGTCTATATCCAGGGAGTAAGAGGGAATTAACACGGTTTTAAAATTTACAACTCTTTTCTCTCCCTAAAAAATAACCAGTTAAAAGGTCAGATTTTCATATTTTTTTATTGGGGAAGTGGGGGATTTATCGTTGATTGTTCTATCCCTGGTCTATACTCTATATCTCTCTTACCACTGTCTTTGATTTTATCAATTTAAACTTTGATATTTGGAGTTTAAATTAATAAATATAGTACAGAGTTTACATTTCAATACAAATATTATTTCTCAAATACGATAATATAAATATTTTTTTGTTGCAGATTTCATTTTATTTTCAGTTAAATTATTGCTTGAATTTTTTTATTTATTCTAGCAATTTGCCTTCCCGAGATAATTCGGATTTAGAAAACATTCCCACCATCCCAACCCCCATAAAAAATATGTTAATCTTACATGCCTCATCATTAAAGATAAATTGAAAGTGAGGGTTAATAAAATACCCTAAACCATCCCCCCCCCCCCATTTATTAAGTGAGCCTCCTCGGGCAGAGCCACTGGTATTAAAAATAAATACATATACTTATACTAAAGTAACAGGATGTCTAACTGTGTATACTAAAGGATCTCGACGAATAAGGTTATCCTTTACAGTGTAGCTTGTCTTAAGTCCTATGAAGGTTTTGAGGAGGGCACCACAGCCATCCTAAGAAAAATAAACCCTAGAATAAATGACCCAACCCCCAAACCTTTTTTTCTTTTTCTTTTTGAATTAAAATTAAAGTGGGGGTCAACTCTCACCTCCACCTTAAACACCCCTTTAGGCTTCTAGGGGCGCAGCCGCTATTAAGCACATATCTAGATAGAATGAAGAATCTTCTAAATACAGAAAAGTGTAAACTGTGTCATACACCAATTTTTAATGTTGAAAGCCTCCCCCACATAGCATCATCAAATATAGTTTGCCAAAATTCAATTCGGAACACACACCTCCAGAAATCACTCTAGGTTTTAATTGCGAAGAAAAATATAAAATCCAGAACATAATTACTTTCTTCCCTGTATTATATCTTTTGTTATTGTAAAAAAGTTTTAAATTTGTCCATCTGTAAGTAATATCTTTTAGACAGACGAACAAACAGACATCCTATATTCTTTGCTGTATAAAATATTTACACCTAAATATTTACTATATATTTACACCTAAACCTAAGTGTTACTCTAGACATATGTAACTATATTTTATCAGTATTCTGATATGTACCTCATATCTATATAATATTTATACTACAGTATATCTTTACACCCAAACCTAAGTGATACTCTAGACACATGTGTGACTATATTTTATCAGTATTCTGATATGTACCCCATATCTATATAATATTTATACTATAGTATATCTGTACACCCAAACCTAAGTGATACTCTAGACATATGTGACTATATTTTATCAGTATTCTGATATGTACCCCATATCTATATAATATTTATACTATAGTATATCTTTACACCCAAACCTAAGTGTTAATCTAGACATATGTGACTATATTTTATCAGTATTCTGATATGTACCCCATATCTATATAATATTTATACTATAGTATATCTTTACACCCAAACCTAAGTGTTACTCTAGACATATGTGACTATATTTTATCAGTATTCTGATATGTACCCCATATCTATATAATATTTATACTATAGTATATCTTTACACCCAAACCTAAGTGTTACTCTAGACATATGTGACTATATTTCATCAGTATTCTGATATGTACCCCATATCTATATAATATTTATACTATAGTATATCTTTACACCCAAACCTAAGTGATACTCTAGACATGTGTGACTATATTTCATCAGTATTCTAATATGTACCCCATATCTATATAATATTTATACTATAGTATATCTTTACACCCAAACCTAAGTGATACTCTAGACATGTGTGACTATATTTCATCAGTATTCTGATATGTACCTCATATCTATATAATATTTATACTATAGTATATCTTTACACCCAAACCTAAGTGATACTCTACACATATGTGACTATATTTTATCAGTATTCTGAAATGTACCCCATATCTATATAATATTTACACTATAGTATATCTTTACACCCAAACCTAATTGATACTCTAGACATGTGTGACTATATTTTATCAGTATTCTGATATGTACCCCATATCTATATAATATTTATACTATAGTATATCTTTACAATTACACCTAAACCTAAGTGATACTCTACACATGTGTGACTATATTTTATCAGTATTCTGATATGTACCCCATATCTATATAATATTTATACTATAGTATATCTTTACACCCAAACCTAATTGATACTCTAGACATGTGTGACTATATTTTATCAGTATTCTGATATGTACCCCATATCTATATAATATTTACACTATAGTATATCTTTACACCCAAACCTAAGTGATACTCTAGACATGTGTGACTATATTTTATCAGTATTCTGATATGTACCCCATATCTATATAATATTTATACTATAGTATATCTTTACACCCAAACCTAAGTGATACTCTACACATGTGTGACTATATTTTATCAGTATTCTAATATGTACCCCATATCTATATAATATTTACACTATAGTATATCTTTACATTTAAACCTAAGTGATACTCTAGACATGTGTGACTATATTTTATCAGTATTCTGATATGTACCCCATATCTATATAATATTTATACTATAGTATATCTTTACACCCAAACCTAAGTGATACTCTACACATGTGTGACTATATTTTATCAGTATTCTAATATGTACCCCATATCTATATAATATTTACACTATAGTATATCTTTACATTTAAACCTAAGTGATACTGTAGACATGTGTGACTATATTTTATCAGTATTCTGATATGTACCCTATATCTATATAATATTTATACTATAGTATATCTTTACACCCAAACCTAAGTGATACTCTACACATGTGTGACTATATTTTATCAGTATTCTAATATGTACCCCATATCTATATAATATTTACACTATAGTATATCTTTACATTCAAACCTAAGTGATACTCTAGACATGTGTGACTATATTTTATCAGTATTCTGATATGTACCCTATATCTATATAATATTTATACTATAGTATATCTTTACACCCAAACCTAAGTGATACTCTAGACATATGTGACTATATTTTATCAGTATTCTGATATGTACCCCATATCTATATAATATTTATACTATAGTATATCTTTACACGCAAACCTAAATAATACTCTAGACATATGTGACTATATTTTATCAGTATTCTGATATGTACCCCATATCTATATAATATTTGCACTCCAGTATCTTTAAACCAAATATTGATGGTAAAATATGCAATTTATTTAGTTTTAAGTTCATAAAGTCTCAAGAAATTAAATAAATGTAAATTGTACATTTTTAAAATGTGAGGTAATCATCACTTAATACTTGTTTTGATACTTCTAATTAATTTACAAGTTCTTAAGTATTGTGTATTTTTTCAACATTTATTGTAAATTGTAAGTTTTTATATTGCAATAAACTTTAATTTTGATTATCTGAAAGAGACTATTTTTACCGTCTTTTGTATGGCACAGCTGGGGATAATTCTAAATAACAATTGTGTTGAAATAAATAAAGGTACTTTAAATCTCAATCTCATCTTTCATCAATGCCTCAAAACGTGCGCAATCCAAGGAATATTGGAGAACCATTGTGCGTGGCCTATGTTCTAATGAGAACTTAAAGGCAATGATGATGATGACTTTAGATCTTGTTGAATGCCAAAGGCGGAAAACAGAATTATTTGACAAATGAGGAAAATTTTAACTGGAGATGCAAAACGTGTTAGTTGATCTAAATTACATTGAGGAAATGCTTTTGGATGGTAGTGAAAACATTTACAATTTTACACAAACTAAACGTTTTAGCGACTTCCATAAATTAAGTTTTCAATGTTTTATAATAATTTGAGATATTAATGTTTTAAAAATTTGAAAAAGAAAAAAATCTTTTAATTTTGATTCCAGTATTGCTTTGAAACCAATTAACATCCGGTGGATTAGAATCAATTCTAAGCCATGCTGAAAAATTATGTATGGCATCGATTTATTACAAAAAATTAAAGATTAATACCAGTTTGTTAGCCCAAGCCTTGTAAAAAGTAAAGCTAACTCTACTACTTTTTGCATTGCGTTCCTTTGAAATGTGTCATTCTTGTAAAATAACACATATAGACAGTAAATATATAGGAAAAGAAGACAGAATAGAATTCGATAAATGTCTGAATTAATTACCTAAATCAACAGAATAGAAATCTTGGGATCGCAGAAATACAAATAATTTCTTTGCTTTTAAGAAATTCTATCATTCTTTTTTGATATAAATATAACAAATTATAAAACATTAGTTGCTTCACCTCTAGCCGCAAGGGAAGGTGGGAAAGGTCAGGAAATTGCCTTAAACCAACCTTAATAAAGCTTCCCTGTAAAGTTCAATTAATGCTGACCAGATTTTTCTATGATCTTTAGATTATGCTGATAAAAAACCTCCTTTTGTATATCTTAGAAAATATTTTTACATTTTCAGAAAATATATGTATGTTATTTGAAAATCTTTGATTAATTAAAATAATTCAATCTATTGTTAGTTTAAAAATGCTTAAGGCAGAAAAAAACGTTAATAAAAGTTTTACCAATATAAATTAATTAAAATAGATTGTTTATGAAATGCAAATAAATCTCATTAATATTTAGTTTGGATGTGTTAAATGTACTTTTGACTTTTACATAGCTATCGACATTTATAAAAAATATTGTTTTTAATTACTAGCAGGTCTAAATTATTACTTTTGTTGTCTTTTAGCTGCAATGAGTAGGATAAAATCATAATATGACCCTTTTTTAGTTTTCCATTAAAGAGCCCGCCAAAAAATAAATTCAGCAAGTATTTTGAAAAACAAATTTCACCGGCCGTCATATAAATAAGAAACTATTCAAAGTCAAACTTTATTTTAGATGTTGATAAATAGAAAATAAGATATTGTAAGGTATTTTTTTCCTGCTTAAAATATTGAAATTATGTAAAAGAGTAGCTGCGCTTCCAAAATTGCCCCCTCTCTCCCCTCTCCTGATCTAGCATCAATTTTGTGCAATACTGCATTGAAAGATAGCTTAATGGTTTTTGCAGTAAATACAATCTAATCTTATTCTCCCTCAACCCATTTTTTCTCTCCATTTTCTCCTTTCTCTCTACATTTAATCTCTTTTGCAGCCCCCCCCCCCCTCTCTCTCTCTCTCTATGTCATACTCCCTTTCTATCCTTTTTTTAAAAGCGAAGCTTTTCTATAATTAGGGTCGGTCCGTCCGTACGTCCGTAACGGATAGCTTTTTTCGTTAATTTAGGCATGTTAGAATTGTCCTATCGATTTCAAATTTTGCATGGTGATTCCTTTAATAGTTAGGTACGATTAAGAAAGCGTAGCAACTCTATAATCATCACCAAAATGTCCGTACGTCCATTTTAAACATGTTGATTTTTTTACTTTTTTAACAACAAATTTTTAAGTGATCTGATCATCCGATTGATCTGATTTTTGGTGTATTGATTCCTGGGACAACAAAGTATAATGTAATAAGCGAAGCAACTCTATAATCAAGTCCTAAAAATGTAAGTATGTCCATAAACATTATCCTGAATCAAGCTGTTTTTCAACAAATTTACTTACAATTTTGCGTTGACTCTTATACATTTATATTCTGATTATTCAGTTCTGACACTATACAAGTATTAATGTCCGTTTGTCTTACCGTTTCTGTGCTTCGCTTTTATGGATGTTGTCATCCTTGTTTTTACATTATCCAGTAATGGAAGGATACACAAAGTGAAAATAAAATAATCTAACGGTTACTTCTGCTTGGCTTTAAAAAAAGTTAAACTATAGCTTCTATTAACAATTTTTGATAATTTTCTAAATATTCACCAATGTCTTTCAAATAATTAAGTTTTTATTTTCTGCGAAGGGAGGGTGGTAATTTGTTATCATAGCCTTTCGTCCTATCGGCTTTATTCTTTAGACATCTAACTACTTCACCAATTTAATAAATAATAGCGGCTACGCCCCTACACATCCTATTACTTTTACATAAGGATGAAATAAAGTCATATACCTTACCCCCTGTTTATTTTCTCGGCAAATTACCATCTTTCACGGCAACACAGAAAAATATAAAAAATGGAAAATTATTTCCTGTTTTTAGTTTTATTATTACACTGTAGTGTTATCATAATATGATAGAGATAGGAATTGTCAGTTACTTAAGATCTCACTAAACGTGACACAACCCAATCTTTCCCGATTTTGTATAATTTTTACGGAACACGATTCCAGTGACGTCATATTTTTCTTTCCCGAAAAAGGGAAGGGGGGAAGAAAATCTCTTCAAAAGAGATGGGGAAAACCCCCTTTTCTCCCATCTCTTTTTTTCTTCCCCCCTTCCCTTTTTCGGGAAAGAAAAATATGACGTCACTGGAATCGTGTTCCGTAAAAATTATACAAAATCGGGAAAGATTGGGTTGTGTCACTAAACGTTTGACCAGGTGAATCATCTTTTTTTAAACACATCATTTCTATAATTTGGGTTCGTCCGTACGTAACGGATAGCTCTTATCTTTTTTTAGGCCTGTCAGAAATGTTATATTTCATACATTGCATGATTCCTGTAACAGTTAAGTAAGATTTAGAAAGCGTAGCAACCCTATAGTCGTTACCAGAAAGTCCGTAAGTCCATCAAAACATGCTGATCTTTAACTTTTTTTGTTGACAAAATTTGTTTTTGTGATATGATTATCCTATTCATTTGATCTGTGAACAATGATTCCTAGGACAACTAGGTAAAATTTATTAAGCGAATTATCACTTTAGTCAACTCTTAAAAATGTAAGTATTTCCTTGAACAGAGGTGGATTCTTAAAAAACTTTTGACTCACTAAAAATTCTTTGCCTCACTAAAATCAGTGAGGCTCACTAAAAATTTAGAGGAGATAATTTTGCCGAACTATTTTAGTGAGACAGTGAGCCAAAAAAGCGTTTTTTTTAAGAATTCACCTCTGTATTCTGTTTATAGGCAATTTTGTTCTGTAGACTTACAATTATTATGCTGTTTATTAAATTCTGACACTCTACAAGTGTTAATTTTCATTCTTCGGCTGGTTTTAGAGCTTCGCTTTTATGAATGATGTTGTCTTACTAGTTTTTGAAGTGTTAAAAAAGATTATCTTAAATCTGAAAAACCTCTTACGCACATATGAGAATATTGTTGGTCTAATTAAAAATATGAATGTACAAGATAGTACATATAGTACATATGAATATGTAATAAATGGACAGAGTTAACCCCTACAAACTTTCTCACTTTATTTAAGAATTTTATTCAATACTTTATCAAGTTTCCTTCCTCTATAACTCAGTTTATGCATCTGTCCTTGAAAATTATAAATACAGCATCCAGTACCAGAGAGATAGGGGACAAAGGGCTGTTAATTACACTAGTCTCCAAAGTTTTATGATTACGTTTTCTTATTCGTTGGCTCTACAACTTTGGGGACTTTCGTGATTCATTAAGTTCAGTGTTTAAAAGTTTTAACAACTAATTTTAATCTAGAGAAAGGGTAAGTTTGTGTATCATCATTGGGGATGTTCATCATTTTATTAGTTACATCATGGGGACATAAATATATTTATCAGCCATTGTATTATCCCTATAGATTCCTGAGCCCGTACTGTATTTTAGAAAATCTCAGAAAATTTTGAAGACAATTTTTTATTCAATTTTTGACAATATTGTAAATTTAAAAACATCAGGGCTATTTGTTTTTACTGATGTGCAAAAATATTTGATTGTAATCGCGTGCACAGATATTTTAGTGTTGTACACACAAAAATTGCTTTTCTTTCGTAAGATACGAACAATTAGGCGGACATTAGGAATTATAAAGTAGCTTCGCTTCTAAAAATATAAAGAAATGACCTGCAACAAAAAATAAAGAAGAGGGCAAATATGTACTGATATAATATATAAGTAACTTGTCTTCTTAATTGTATTTTCTACATAGAGGTTTGATTAGGCATGGCCATGGGGGTAGCTATACGAGAGAGGGGGAGGGTGGGATAAGATTAATTAAGAGAAGGATTGAGATACTTGCTAATGGAATTGATGGAACTTACCATTCTTCGTTCATTCAACTAATACAAACTCAAAAATTATATCATCTATGTATGTACTTACAATATATTAGGTGTGTGCATTAACATTAGGTTTTAAACATATTATTTGATTTCAGTCAAAATTAAACAGAGTAGTTTTATTGGCTAAGACTAAGTTAAAATTAAATCATAATGCTAAACTTTGAACTGTAAGTTGCTTGAATTAGGATACAATGTCAAACTGTAGAAACAGCATAAGGACCGCCACTGCCGCCGTAAACCGCTATATCCCGCCGAATTATTTTTTGCTATTTAAACGATTTTTGTCTTTTATGAATTTGGCGAGAATTAGCAATTAACAGTTTTCGGCAGTAGCAACGGTTACGACGCCATTTCACTGTTTCATTTTGCAACTATTTTGCCTAATTTTGGCATAATCTTGCTCCCAACTATGAGAATTTACTTAACCTCTTAAGTAACGAATATTACTGAAACAACTAAGATATGCTTTCGAAAGAGCTTGGTAGTAAAATAAAAACTTATCCTAACTTAATTGTAGTTGTATTAACAGACTTTTTAAAAAAAAGGATGCTTATTATATAAACCTTTCCCTATATCCATAACTATTGTATATAATCTATTATATGAATCGATCCCTATATTACTACGTAGGGTTGGCAATCCGGATCCGGAATCCGCCCAATTTTTGGCCAATTTTGGAATCCGAATCCGTTTTTTAATAGCGGATTCCGGATTGTGATTTGGTAGGCTAAAATTAGCGTCTTGAGTTTTTTCTTTCAACTCCTCCTCTTTAAAGGCAAAGATTTTCATAATTATATATACCTAATATCTTTTAAAATCTGGTTCGATTCTCAAAAGTGAATTATAGAGAACACCAAGAACATTGATTTTTAGGACATATGTAGCACTTAATTTAAAAAAAATTAAAATCCTTTTAAAATATTGCTAGAATCCGGCCCAAAAATTCGACGGATTGCCATCACTAATTACTATCATAATATCCATAACTATTGTATATAATCTATTATATGAACCTATCCCTATATTACTGGTAATTATCCATAACTATTGTATATAATCTATTATATGAACCTATCCCTATATTACTTGTAATATCCATAACTATTGTATATAATCTATTATATGAACCTATCCCTATATTACTGGTAATATCCATAACTATTGTATATAATCTATTATATGAACCTATCCCTATATTACTGGTAATATCCATAACTATTGTATATAATCTATTATATGAACCTATCCCTATATTACTGGTAATATCCATAACTATTGTATATAATCTATTATATGAACCTATCCCTATATTACTGATAATATCCATAACTATTGTATATAATCTATTATATGAACCTATCCGCTGCAATGATAAATATATTCACAACTAATTGACCGATCACAGATCATACACAAAGATTAACAAGGATGACCTCATAAATGAAAGCAAAGGTATCAAATCAAAAGATTCATGGTTATCATTATAGAGTAACCTTTTATATTCAGACAATCCAAAATTATTGGTAGTGGTAGGGTCTCTAGTTCAGAATTTCAATAACTTCAGAACTGATAGAGTTCTCCCCTAGAGGGAAGCTTTACCTTAGTCCTGGGATGGAATTAGACTTTTTTGCTAACCTTTATCCTCTTTGAATGCAGAGACAAATGCTAGGGAGGGAGGGGGGGGAGGTTGAATATATGATAGTAGCTTTAGTAAAATTACTAACGGATTTAGTAAACAATAATTGTGTTTGGTTGTGATGTTTGGACCACTATTATAGAATAGCTTTGCTTGTAAAAATACTTTGTCTGTTTAATCTATTATCTATAGTGAGGCTTCTCTGTAACTAGCCTACAGCTCACGTTGTTCGCTGGTCTGTAATGCTCTTGGGAATATTAAATATCCGTACTGGAAAATTAGAAGGCTAATGCAATTATTAAGGTATAAAATCCGATTAGTTAAGAATTTGTAGAGGGCCCGATCTTTCAGGGTTAAGACAGAAGACTTATTTTATGTTTGCTGACCAATGCACGTCTACTCTAAGAATAATATTGTCTGTCGGTCTATCGGTAATGCTCTTAAATAATTTTCCCAGCTTTTATCGAAGATATTTTTTGTGTAAAGATTCACTATGCATCATTACTTTATATGTCTGTCTGTTGTGCACCCTTTTGCTTTCATTTGCTTTGCCTTTTGTTTTTTAAATTCAAGAGCTTCTATAGTTCTGGATGTTGTCATCCTTATCTACCTGATAAATGTTAGTAGCGACGTCAATTAATTTAATTTTTAAAAGTTTTATTCCTCACTTAGTCCGTTATTCTGTCTATAGTGCTCTGAAATAAATAGAATTACTGTAGGGGAAATGTTTATTTTCCTCTCTACTATTTAATATAGAAGATTTATTTTTTTGAGACCAATGCACTTTTGTCCGCCTATCCGTTGATCAATCAGTACTGCACATAAACACAATTTCATTTTCTGATATCAAAGACTACTAATATTTTGTGTGAAGATTTGTATGACCACTGCACTGATCATCGTTCGTCTGTCTGTCGGTTATGCCGCGTTTTCTTCTTTTTGCTTTTGTGTTTTTACTTTTACTATTAGGAACTTTGCTACTTCTGGATATTATCATCCTTGTTGATGATTTTTAAACTCAGGGATCTTAAGAGATAATGTACTATATTTATTTTACATCCCCCATGATGATAAACAAAGGTAAGCCTTCTGTTGATTTAAAAGTTTGGACACTTATTGTTTAGAAGTGACGAAACACAGATCAAGTTTTTTAGTCAAAGTGGTTACTAAACTTTGGTTAACAGTGTAATTTACAGTCATATGTTACCTCCTTCCCTGAGGAAAAGTAATTTTGGAATTGAAATTATCCTTCTTACTCTATAATTCACTCTAAAATATTTGTTTTCTCAGCTGCTATAAAAATTAGATGGCTTAAATTTTTAATCAAGATTATAATAGACATTTGTTATTATAATTGCTTATTTATAATTCAAAATGTCCGTCTGTTCGTCTGTTGGCTAGGATTAGAGGAGAAAGTAATTTTCTCATTTGCTATTCAATGGCTGAAAATTGTGTAAATATTCCCAACATAGCTTGCCAGTATGGACCTCATTTATTGGTCAGTTTGAAAAGGGATTGTATAATGTTAATGATCTATTTCTTGTTAAAAGCAAAACTTTTCTACAGTGGGGGTTGGTCTGTCCATCCGAATATCCCTAACAGATAGTTCTGATTGTTAATTTAGGCATATTAAAATTGTCCTATTGAATTCAAACTCGACAATAAAATTTTTGAAACTTTTATGTCCTTCAATGAAGTCAAAGTCAAAATCTTTATTTTTTACCATTGCTTTACATAGCTGCTCTATCACGTTAGTATGTCCAAAGAAAATATCTTGTATTTAAGCTATTTAATGATATATTTACTCAAATTTTATTTTATACAAAAATTCAATATGTACTCCCCCCCCCCCTTTCTGTCTCTCTATCCCCCCGTTCTCTCTCTCTCTCTCTCTATCCCCCTGTTCTCTCTATATATATATATCCCGTCGTTCTCTCTCTCTCTCTTTTTTCTCTATCCCCTCGTTCTCTCTCTCTCTCCCTCTCTCTCTATCCACCCATTCTCTCTCTTTCTTTTAAAATATTAAGTTGCACATAAAGACTTTAACGTCTTATTGTATAATATCTGTTTCACTGATTTATTCAGTAATTTTTTGTTTTATCTATATTTAATGTAACAATACACGATTTAACGTTTTGCTTCATTTTTTAAAAGAATATGCTCTTAATATTTTTCATTTCAAATTTTCGTTCTGAAAGGGTTAAAATGTTTAGTTTAATATCAGACCACATTACGGGAGTGTCGCACGAATCAATTTATATTAAAACTAAGTTTTCTTAGATTTACTATATTATAAATTTAAGTTTTCTGTGTTATGAATAGAAATCAAATACTTCAATGTTATTCAAATAGCAACATGAATTAAAAAAACTGAATTAATGATGCTAAAAGTAGAATAATGGGTCTAATCGTTCTGGTCAATGAGAATTTAATAGGGATTATTGGAGCACTATGAGTTTTTAACATTCTTTACTTGGAGAATTCGAGCTTATATATAGACGTTTATTTCCTATATAGATCTGTCATGGATCTTGATGCAATACAGTAGGCTGTTTTGTACATGTTAAAAATTAGAAGATTTCATTAAATAAAAGTAATCGTACATATACTTAGTAAATAATAAAGTCTGGCATACTTAATTATTATGCAAGATAAAAAAATCTGAACAACTTGTTTCGTTTTTAATAAATATAACCAACAAGGATGACAACATCTACTATAAAAGCGAAGCTCTGATACGGTGGGACAAACGAACATTAACACTTGTAGAGTGTCAGAACTGAATAATCAGAATATAAAATTCGAATCAAAATTGTAAGTAAATTTGTTGAAAAACTGCTTACATGCACGATAATATTTACGGACATACTTACATTTATATGACTTGATTAACGATTATAGAGTTTTCTTACATTTTTAAGACTTGATTATGATTAATGATTATAGAGCTTTCTAAATCGTAGCTAACTACCACATGCAAAGTTCGATAGGACAACTCTAACATGCCTAAATTAACGAAAAGAGCAAACCGTTACGGACGTACGAACCGACCTTAATTTTAGAAAAGCTTCGCTTTTAAAAATACGGGCAGCCGCAGCTCTATATTAACCAGTTCATAAAGCTGCAACATCCATTGAAACCCATTATCGATCTTAAATTACCCTTATTTTTACAAGTTTTGCAAATATTTTTCGCTTTTATTTATGGGCAATGTTATTGTTATTAGAAATACAAATAGGCTAACACATTTATAAACGATTAAGTGATAATCTAACTGTTATTTTCCTCAATTATAAATGCATTGTTTGGGATTATCTGTAATAAACATATTTACATGAATTTCTATTGCTTATTATTTATTTCATGAATTAATGATATATCTAAGCTATAGATGTGCTTCACTTTGGTTGTGAACATTTTGTGTACTTTTTTTTGACTATGCGAATTATAATTTTGTCACTTGTTTTAGTAGGTATTGGTATTTTTTCTAGTCTCTGTTAAGATCTCGATAACCGCTAAACAAATACAAGTTTTCTATTTTTTGGAATCTCCACATAAAATTAAAGTGTTGGTTTTAGGCAATTAGATTTCCAAAATAAAGTTTTAGGATGGTTGAAGGCAATTTGTTTACACCAACCCCCTTACGATTAAAGAACTTAGATGCTAGGGGCGAAGCGACTGGTCACATATATTACAGAGGATTTTTATTTAATCTTTACGCGTTGTGGCCATTTTAGGCCTTGTTCTATGTAACACAGCAAAAAACTATCATTTTTGTAGGTAGTAAGGTAGTCTGTAAGTTATCAGTAACGTGAAATGCCATTATGTTTTTTATTGTCGGTTTTTAGATATTAGATAAGGCTTGCTAATAGTTGAACTTACTTTTATTTAAAATTTTGTCATTTTGAAAACTACCTACTAAAGAACTGTCCTTAAGGTTTGTCTCTGGTTATCCAAACTAACGTTCTAAGTTGATGTCTAAATAAGCAATTAACACTTTGATTACTTTTGATTTATTCTACCGTGCAATATTAATATTAATTATAATTAATGTATAAAGATAAAAAGTTAAATACAAACATACAAAATATACACAATAATGTAAAAATTCAACAATCAATAACAAGTTCGTAATTATAATAGTAAAGGCACAAACATTTAGAATGATTGAGATTTCTTGGACATTTTATTAAAAATGGTGTAAAAGGTTATAAAAAAAACATACGATTTTTAAAATGCAATCTTTAAATTCCATATTTTCTGTAAAGAATTGAGGGAAATATCTCACGCAGTAGGTGAATTTTTATTTGCACATAGAAATGTTAAAATTTAGCCATTCGTTAAAATATGTTAACCCCCTTAACAAAACGTAATTGAAAAATACCAAAATTGAACCCTAAAAAAATTCCACAAAAAAATTGTATTTGTCACGCCTTGTAAGAAAGGTCCCACCATTTTTTCTTTAACAATAGAAAATAATTATTTGTTATGCGGTAAAACTGTCGATACAAAACTTTTTCATGCATATCTGCATACTTTTTTATCATTAGAAAAGTCTTATTACTATTTACTGCTTTTTCGAAGCAATTAACTATATAAACAAGGATGACAACATCCATAAAAGCGAAGCTCTGATACGGAAGGACAAACGAACATTAACACTTGTAAAGTGTCAGAACTAGGGTTAGCAATCCGAATCCGACCCCCTCCCCTCTTTGAAGGCGAAGATCACCACCCCCATCATCTTGAAAATATGAAAAAACGCAGTTTTAGATTCTTCCAGTACCCGGTAAAATTTAATCCCTTACCTACTTTATTTAAAAAAAAAGCCTTTTAAATATTGCTAGATTCCGGAATCCGTCAAAAAATATAAGAATCTGGAATCCGCAGAGAATCCGTATTATTTTTGGACGGATTCTGGTAAGAATCCGAATCCGGTCCAAAAATTAGACAGATTGCCAACCCTAGTCAAAACTGAATAATCAGAATATAAATGTATAAAAGTCGAAACAAAAGTTGCTACCCTAATTATAGAAAAGCTTTGCTTTTAAAAATACAAGAAGTTTAACCTTAAAAATGTCATTGAGTATAAATTTAAAAAACATGAATATCACAAAAGTAGGTTGAGAAAACAGATAAAATTTGCCAGACCCAATAATTTTGTGTCTGCTAGGAACCACCATTAGAAGGTAATTTGTTAAAATTGGCACTGGGGTATTGTATTGTGTTTACTTGTGATAAACGAGTCAGTTTTTGGCACTAAATTGGTTAATGGTAAGCGAACATACATTACACAAATATACTTACATACAAAAAAATATTACATTTATACAAAACTAGGTATACATTTTTATGTACACACAACAATAGGTAAAAAAAAATAATATGTCTTTTTGGCGACAAGAATAAGTAGTGATTCATTTCGTTTATACAAAAATTTTTCAATAGATTCATTTCATTAAAAAATTCAATTAATCTTAGGCCATTAAAATAATTAAAAATTAGCATTTTTTTGTTAAAACAACTAAATGATTAAAAATTATTTTTATTATAGTAAGTGAATAAGTATTAACCAACACAATTAATGTTTCAAATGTAAATTTTATAAAAACAAGGATGACAACATACATAAAAGCGAAGCACTGAAACGGTAGGACAAACGGACATTAACGCTTGTATAGTGTCTGAACTGAATAATCAGAATATAAAAGTATAAGAGTCAAAGCAAAATTGTAAGTAAATTTGTTGAAAAACTGCTTGATATAGGATAATGTTTAAGGACATACTTACATTTTTAGGACTTGATTATAGAGTTGCTTCGCTTATAATATTGTACTTTGTTGTCTCAGGAATTAATATACCAAAAATCAGATCAAACGGATAAATAGTTCACATAAAAATTTGTTGTTTAAAAAGCAGAAAAATCAACATGTTTAAAATGGACGTACGGACATTCTGGTAATGATTATAGAGTTGCTACGCTTTCTAAATCGTACCTAATTACTACAGGAATTATCATGCAAAGTTTGAAATCGATAGGACAATTCTAACATGCCTAAATTAACGAATAAAAGCTATCTATCTCGGACGGACGGACCCTAATTATAGAAAAGCTTCGCTTTTAAAAACAATCAAAAATAATTAGGTATAATATCTATCTATACCTAATCTAAGTCTATAGTGCAAAACCTAAATTAAAAGCCAAGTATGCTTAGACACTTAATGTATTTTAACCCTATAAATAAGTTAATGCTACTTGAAACCTACGGGAAGCTTCATTAAAATAAGACTCATAATCTATGGCTATAACAATCTGTTCTTTTGTGCTGTTTAATAGTTAGTCACAAAATGAAATATCAAAATACATATAAAATTGTAAAATTGAAATACTCGTTAGTTGATGGTAAATGCAATAAGTGAAGAATTATAACTAAATATTGGTTTTAAGTAGGATAAACCTCGTCTAAATTTAATTATTACGTGATGTTGTCAGTTGGATACTAGTTGTAAGAAAGATATAGATAGAGTTATGAAGGCAAGAAGTTTGGTAATATTGTTTTAATTCTGAACTTGTTTAATTTTAATGCCAGCTGTTGGTGAAAACGGACAGACAAGGCAATCCTCTCCGTCCAGCTCAGCTTTGGACTTCTTTCTTTTCAGCGTAAACTGTCCATGCTTATATTTGTGCTTCGCTGTGGGCGTTAATGGGTAAAAATTCGGGTCTGATTGAATGTTGCGCTTCTCCATCATAATATCCCTACCAATAAGACTGGAGAAATGTATGTTTAGATGTCTTCTTAGCAAGCTCTTACTGGAGGAGATGGATAGAAGGGTTGCCAGAAGCTCAGCGTCAAACTTTGGTTCAAGGGCAACTAAAGCACCATGGACCCCGGAACCGCGCAGGTTAGGCGCGTACTCTGCAAGATCCACCTGGCGCAGCCACTCCATAACCCTGTGGTTGCTCCAGGATAAAATGTTGTTGTCATCTTCCTCTTCTGTTGCCCGGCGCTTCAGGAAATCTGGATCAAATTTATAATCTCGCAAAACTTGGATACCCCGTCGGATTGAACAGTGGTGTAAAAGAGTTGTCACCTTAAGATAACCTAAATCATCGACAGTTAAAAGATTCAACAAACGACCATCCACCCTACACTCCAAGAAGGACTCCTTGTATTGTGGCAGGCCAATGTCGTCCAGCCATCTGACCACCCAGGCACAGTCAAGACCACCGGCAGGATCTGGTCGTTTAGAGTCAATTTTAGCTTGCATGGCAAGAATAAGTTTCTTTCTGTGCAGTGGATTCTTAATTCCCAGCTTCACGTCCAGTTCTGTTCCTCCAAGTTTGGCAAGATCAGCTCCTGTACCAATATGTCTCTGAACCTCACCTGTGTATTGGCCCAGGCCCATAGTTTCCAGCCAGGTACACAACATATCAACGGACCAATCAGAGAATCTTTTCTTTTTCATAGTACTCATAAGGACAGAGTTAGCACCATTAGCACCGCTACTAAAGTTACTCCAGCCAAGTCTACCATTAACAGTTGCCCTAGAGTTGCCGCGAACAAACGCAGACGATTCTTTGCCTCCAGATGCCTGACTTCTGGCACGATCAGCTTCGAACCCACCTGAATTGCTTCTCCTAATCTTGCCTAATATTTTCTTGATGCTTCTAGTTGACCTTCCAGAGAGTGACACCATACTGGTGTCCATCTCATGCGAGGTATCGAACCCATTTTCATCATCCGACAGCACAACGGCCCCGCCTGCTCTATTGTTGTAAGAAGCTGCATGCGGGGAGGACAGAGAATTCTCATCAGGACTGCTCACAGGAGTCGGAGACCGTGGAAGGCCGCCACCTGCAGCCACTTGGCTGATCTGGCCAGAAATTGTGCGCGGCATTTTTGGAGTTGTGTTTCTATACTCTGCAATGTCTCGTTCAAGGCGGGCACACTTGAGTTTGAGGCCGGCAAGCTCGGTGCGTAGTTCACCAGTTTTAATTTCAGAGCCGCTCCGCAGGTTTCTCTCGCGTTCAAGTGATTCCTCAAGCTTAGCTGCCTTAACGTCTCTGTCGTGCAATTTTCTTTCTATAAATAAAAGATACTTAGGCAGATAGAAAAGTAATTTCATCTTAAAATAATTCTAAAATAGAAAAATTCAGATTTCATTAACATAGGGGCATGAAAACTTAATGGTATCAATATTGTTTACGTTTCACGCAATTTAACTCTTGTTCTTTTTAAATAAGAGATTATAGAGTAGGTCGAATTCTTGGGTACAAAAAATTATTACTATCTGTGCGAATTTTCAAAGGACTTATTAATTTTACTACCTAGGTACCTAGTTATAAAATACTAATTCAAAAGCTTACCAAGGTCTCTGATTTCTTTGGATTTACTCTCAATTTGATCTTCTAATACGGTAACTTGTAACTGTAAAGAGTCTTTATCTCGCTCTAGCTCTTGGGTTCTCTCCTAAATTCATAATATGATTTAAACATATTTATAAATATCATTAGGTAGTGTGAATTTCAACTAATTTCATCAAGAATTACCTACATGTATTAATTTTAATAAAAAATTTCTAGCTTAACTAAAAAATTGGATACTTTTTAAAGGATTAACATCACATGAGAATTTGCTTTGGATATCACAAGAAGAAATGCCATATTAATACTTTTACGAAGACAAATGTAACCGAGAACTGTTTTTAAAATTCAACATACCTACCTAGGTACTAAATTTTAAATGGATTAGAAAAAAAATTCAGGCAAAGAAACGATTTTAGAACCCTATGGGGTTCAATACTTTAGGGATACTTCCTGAAAAGCTATCTCAACCTTGACAAAACCTAACCTATCAGGTACGTCGTTTTAAAAGTTTTGGTCTAAATGCTATATGAGGGAGACTAGTTTTTCTTTACCTCTAATCTTGTAAGATCATGAACACCGTAGTTATCGTCTTGCTTCCACCACTGTTGTTGATACTAAAAGTAAAAACAAAATATTATTAAAATTATGTTTTCCGTTAATATCTCGCTAACCACTTCATTTATCATAATCTTTTTTAGGGAAGGTTCTCATAGGTCCCAGGATAGCTTTTATTACAATCTTGGGATGATTTTATACCATTTTCTGTGCCCCCCCCCCCTCAATAATATTGTTTTCGTTTAAAGAATAAATTAAATATTTAGCAAATAATAATACTCTTGTATTTAAATTTTAATCTCCAAAAGGGTTAATATTGTTTTTAATCTTTCCACCTCCATTGCTAACGGTTTCAACCAAAACCTCCCCCCCAGCCGCACAACCGTAGCCTCCATTGACCTTTCCAAAGCCTTCGACTGCATCCCAATCCATCTCCTTCTCCAAAAAATCTCCTCTTCAAACCTCCATCCAAACATCATCAGATGGCTGTCCTGCTACCTGCGTGGCAGAATGGCCTTCTGCTCCTACCAAAATACCAACTCCTCCCCCAGAATTGTCCACACTGGTGTCCCCCAAGGCTCTGTTATTTCCCCCGTCCTTTTCAACTTCTACATAGCAGATGCCCCCCACATCCCCCCTGCCACCACCTCCTCCTATGCCGACGACCTCAACTCCTTCCACTCCTCTCCTGACATCCCCCAGTCAGTTGAATCCATCAACTCCCACCTCTCCTCAATCGCTGACTGGGCCTCCACCAATGGCCTCTCCATCGCCCCCAACAAATCCACTGTCACCCTTTTCACTCCTGACCGTAAGCACCAATCCAACCTCCATCCTCAAGTCCAAATTAACGGCTCCATCCTCCCCCTTGAGAAAACCCCTAAGATCCTTGGAGTTACCTTTGACACCTTTTTCAATTTCAGTTCCCATGTCTCCACCATTTCCTCTAAAATTTCCTCCCGCCTCAGAATCCTTAAATGTCTGGCTGGCACCAAATGGGGCCACCAGAAGGAGACCCTCCTCACCACTTACAACACCCTCCTCCGCCCCATCACCACCTATGCCTGTCCTGTCTGGTTTCCTAACACCTCCAAAAACAACATTGACAAACTCCAAGTCCTCCAAAACCAAGCCCTCCGCATCTGTACTGGTTCCACCAAAAAATCCCCCATTAGCCACCTCCACCAAGAAACTAAAATCCTACCAGTACGGAACCACCTCTCCCTTTTATGCTCCCAGTACCTGGCCTCCTCCCTCCGTCCTTCCCACCCATCCTTCCCCAATGTCACAACCCCTCCTGGTCCTAGATCCAAGAAATCCACCCTCCAATCCATGTTCCTCCCGAATCTCCAACCTTTTCTCACCCCTGACAACACTCTCCTCCCTGCAAATTACAAATCCACCATCTCCCGACTCCACACCTCTGCAGTTACCCAAGCCATCAACTCCTACCCCCCTAATCCTGTCCTTAATCATGCCCCTCCCAACATCAACCCCTCTGAGATCCAACTTCCTAGGCACTACAGAACCATCCTCTCCCAATTAAGATCCAATTATTGTCCTAAGCTCCAAAGTTACCTGCATTCCATCAACGCTTCTCTTTCACCCAACTGCCCATCCTGCCCCAACAATCCTACCCCTGAAACAGTCCAACACCTCTTTTCCTGCCCTAATAACCCCACCAACCTAAATCCCATTGACCTCTGGCAAAATCCCACCCTCGTAGCTGCCTTCCTATCATCACACCCCAGTTTCACCAGCCTCCCTCCTCTTCAACGCCCCCCTCCAGAGCCCCCTCCATAAGCCTCCCCTCCCCCACCTACTGATGACAACCTGGACACGAATATGGACTATGAGCAGCCAATACAACAACAACAATCAATAAAGGTTTACTTAATTTTATCGTGTACCGTCTTATCCCTTA
The DNA here is from genome assembly GCF_053477335.1 of Acartia tonsa. Lineage (NCBI taxonomy): Eukaryota > Metazoa > Arthropoda > Copepoda > Calanoida > Acartiidae > Acartia > Acartia tonsa. The sequence continues at coordinate 38,089,692 of NC_137263.1, forward strand.
AGATCCCTAAATATTTTAGACAATTTATGTTGAAAACATAAAGTCCAACTTACCTTGTTTTGTGAATTTTTGTTACAATTAGACCTGTTGTTCATGAACCAATTCCAGATAAATTCTCGAGTTTCTGAATCAATCTGAAAATAATTACATTTAATTTTTGCTCAACTCAGAGCAGTATTTACACAATTTATTCTGAAAATATCGTATAATCAAAGTTTTAAAGGCTTATAGCTAATAGTAGGGTAGTATGAAAAAAAAAAATTTAGTAATTATACCTAAACAATTTACAAATATATTAATAATTTTAGTGCTTTTTTATTTTTTGGCTAGGTAAAAATTCTTACAGAAATTTTTTAAAAATATCTAAGAGCTCAGCATCTACCAACTTATTACAAATAATATCAACAAAATCTTTCAATTAAAAAAAAAAAAGAATTCAGATTTAAAGAAATGCATAGCTGCAATGCAAATAAAATATTCATGGGTTGTGTGCTTCATTTTGACATTCTTCATATACGGACAGTAAATATAGGTCACACAATAGAAGTTATAATAAATTATAGAGAAACAAGGATAAAAGTAAAACGTCCATAAAAGCGTAGCTATCTCTAAAATAATTTTTGATTAATTTAGGTTTTTTTGGTTCTGGGTATCCCGCAGTGTTATTGCACAGCAAGGATTAGGCAAATGAAAAGAAAAGCTTACCACACCCCCTTATTTTCAATTTATTTCAAATATAGGATGGGTTGGTGGGGGCGTATCACTGCTCTATAGGCACCTTGTGGCAGGGTTTCGGATCCGGATCCGGATCCGCAAGGATCCGCATATTTTTGAGTCCAAGGATCCGGATCCGGATCCGCAAAAAAATGCGGATCCGGATCCTTAGACTCCAAAAAATGCGGAAAAAATGGAAAAATCTACCTAAATTTATATAAAATCTCAGACATTCTCTTGATGAGAGCCAATCTTTAAGGTTTAGGTTCAGACTTGAAAATTAAAAGTATTTTTGACTTCGAATTAAAGAATAAAATTTTTTTGAAAAATTTGGTGATTTTATTTTTATTGTCAAAGATCCGGATCCGGATCCGCACTGACCAAATTTTGAGGATCCGGATCCGCATAAAATCAATGCGGATCCGCATATTTTCGAGTCCAAGGATCCGGATCCGCAAAAAAATGCGGATCCGGATCCTTGGACTCAAAAAAATGCGGAAAAAATGGAAAAATCTACCTAAAGGGGGGGGGGGGGGGGGGCGAAAGTGACACTTTTTGTAACCAAAACTAAAAGTCAACAAAGGAACTCAACTAAAAAAAGAGTTACAGGTCTGAGATTTTGCATGGCAGTTGCTTTATAGGGGTACAATATGGAACTGTGAAGAAACTGCGGCGCAACCGCTGAAAACCGCCGTTTCCCGCCGAAATTTTTTTTGCCTTTTCACGGCGGTTTTCGGCGGTTGCGCCACCGTTTTTTCACAGTTCCATATTGTACCCCTATAAAGCAACTGCCATGCAAAATGTCAGACCTGTAACTCTTTTTTTAGTTGAGTTCCTTTGACTTTTAGTTTTGGTTTCAAAAAGTGTCCCTTTTGCCCCCCCCCCCTTTATATACAATCTCAGACATTCTCTTGATGAGAGCCAATCTTTAAGGTTTAGGGTCAGACTTGAAAATTAAAAGTATTTTTGACTTCGAATTAAAGAATAAATATTTTTTGAAAGGTTTGGTGATTTTATTTTTATTGTCAAGGATCCGGAACTGACCAAATTTTGAGGATCCGGATCCGGATCCGCAAAAAATCAATGCGGATCCGAAACCCTGCTTGTGGGAAAGCATTACTTAATTGTAGATTAGGTTAAATACGTTGTCATTAAGCCCCATCAGTCTCGACGGCTTGGCAACCCAAAGTTGAAGTTAATAAAAATACCTAATAACTTTTTTCTTACGTTTATTCATGGATTACCTGCTTTGGATCATCTTTGGATGCATTTAATATTGCACGCTTCAAATTTTTCATGGCCTCAGATACACTTACAGTTACACCAGCAGACTCCTAAATAATAACAATTTATTTGATAAGTTTATATGTCAAGAATACCTACAGTACCTAGGTACTTTAGATTTTAGTAAAAAGAGTTAGGTAGGTATCTTTTTACATAATATCGTCCTATCGTTTGTTAGTATAATATGGGTATCAATAGACACTTCATGCTGATATTACTTAAGAATTCCCTTTAAATAAAAAACACTTCTAATCCCCGTATATTTATGACAATCTGATACAGAATATTAAAGTAAGTAACTTATTACAATTTTTTTCTTTGTGTACAAAATTCAAATAGTAAGGAAAAGATGAAAAAAATGTAAGACAAGAAAAAATTGACAACAATGTGTATGTATTGTATACCTACCATTTATATAGTAAAACAGCGTTTTTACTTAAATTTTATATACCTAGCTTAAAGTTTATGCTTTCTTCAGAAAGATACTCTATAGAATATATACCTGTATAGAAAAGTTATCAAACTGTGGAAGATCATATTTAGCACCCTGAATAATTCCATCCATCTGTTCTAGGGCAGCCTCTAGCATTCTAGAAGCCTCGGAGGCCACGCCTCCTTCGGCACGACCTCCATCATGTTGATACCCGCCACCAGCGCTGACTCCTCCCCCTCCCAACCTACGGACCCCGTCGGAATATATCTTTCCTGTCATATCCTCCATTTTTACCCAAAAAACTTCAGACCATTTTAGTCTGAAAATTTTTCATTTAATTTACACTTTACAGTATATATAGGATTATAACACATACATAATGGTATCAAAATTTTAACACATTGAAATTTCGATTGAACAATTACTTTAATTAAAGGGTAATTATTTTGCCTAGAACTTTTAAACTGGTAAATATATTAAAAACTAAGTAGGTATTTTTTTTGGTTTTCTGTATGTTATGATAATTCGACATCCTATGCATAAGAAAAGTTCTTTTATTCGTATATAAGTTAGAGGCAAAACAGATTTTCTACAGATGAAATATCTCTCTCACTAGAACATATAAAATAAGCATAAATAAATAGTATCAATATTAAAAGAGGACATAAACAATAACATATTCAATGGTACATACATTTTTTTCAGAGATTGTTAGAATTTTTTTTTTGGGTTCAAATTGGATTCATTTATACGAGTCTAGAAATCTTTTTCGTAATACAAATATTTATCATTTATTATCATGAATTATGTGAGATATTTTAAAAATTAACAATAGATACAGATTAACGTAGAGTTAGGATTGACAAATATTTGGGTAAAAAAGCGTCCTTCGCTTTGTAGGACAGTCTACAAAACTAAATAAAAAATAACTGTCTGAATTATTTCTTACGTCTTCTCCGTGAACAATAAAAAAAACAAATATTAAAGTATAAATAAAATATATAAATGACTTGTGTTCTTGAGACTTTTTATTTTAAGTAATTTCCTAATGAGAATAAATGTTGTAACAAAAGGGTTTGGTGTAATTTGTAGGTAAATGTACATTTAAATATAAGTAGTAAATTTTATTAAATCAATTGAATGTCTTTTAGATAAGGGGGGTGGGGGTGGCGCAATGACATCTGAACTTAAACAGTGAGCAAAGTGGTCTAAACAACAGGGGTGTATATTCTACATGGGAACCCCTGCTCAGGGGGGGGGGGAATAAAAAATAAGTGGTTGGAGGGAAAAAAAATGTAAAAATTAAGAAAACTGAAAACATTTTTTCCATTTCCCCCCCCCCCTCCTTGGTAAAAAAAAACTAAAAAACTGTGTGGTAGGAGGAATAAAACAAATAAATTATAGAGTTCTTTAAATATTTTTCCATTTTCGCCCCTAGAAAAAACTAGGGGGGAAAAAAAATAAAAAATTTTGTAGCAGGGGAAAAAAAATAAATTTTGTGCAGAATATACACCCCTGCTAAACAATGAGATAGATTGTTGAAACTTGGTACATAAGCCTAGTCCTATAGGTAATATATCTTAATGGCAAAAAAATCTAATTTTTTTTTTATATTTTTAGGTTAGGTACCTAAGTAAGAGAAACCCTGAGGAAATGGGGTTTTTAGGCCTTTATTGTCCTAATTTGATGTATACACTTCCCTTGCATTGTTTTTTCTTAGGTTTTTTTCTTGAATACACTGTGTTTATAAAATTCTGGTCCCCAACTTGATGAATCATCTTAAATAATGTCCCTACCTTATGAATAGACAGTGTATTTCAGAAAAAATCTCAAAAAAGGATAATAAAAGTAAGTTTCTACATCAAAATAGACCAAAAAAGCCCTAAAGATCCTATTTCCGCAAAGTTTTTCTAACCTAACCTAAAAAAAACTAGATTTTTTTCTCATTAAGATGTAGGTATTACCTATTGAACTATGTACCAAGTTTCAAAATTCTAGCTCAATATTTAGACCATTTTGCTCACTGTTTTATCTCAGAGGTCAATACGCCCCCCCCCCCTTCTTATTATAATTTTCACTTAAATATCCTACTGTAATCGTTTTAACAAAAAAGTCAATTTTTATATTGTTTTAAGTAGGTAAGATATTTTCTATGTAGGTAATACTAATAAAATTTTTATGAAGATTCTGAATGATAAGTATTCAATTTATAAAATCAGTGTTTAAAATAATATCTGACAGCATTATACAATATACATACATTCAAATCTTTTAGCTTATGATAATTTGTTTGAAACTTTGCTTACCTTCTAAGTTCTAAATGTAGGTAATGTCAGAATAAAGCAAATTAACATGTGATACAAATAGGTGAACTATTAAACAACTGAATCGGAGTAATAAAATCCCTCTGAAATCCACAGTTAGTGGATATCAGAGGCTGCACGACCTTTGTTCCAACTCCATAAGAGCACAGAGCTGGTTGACAAAGTTTCGAGGCGTGCAGACAAGGCTGTCATAAGGCCCCATCCTCGTTGATGCTAGATAAATATGAACGCGCGTTTACCGCCGCCGCTCGCTGCGATCTTCCAGGATTATTAGGTTGTTCGGGAGTTGTGTAGGGCAAGTGCACGCTGGGGTCATCCTCAGCCTTTCTTTTAGTCCCTCCAGAAGATTCCTGATCTACCTGGGAGAACTCATCAAACTCCTGGAGGGTGAGGCCCAGTTCCTCTGGGAATTGTTGCAGCTTCTCCCGTTCTCTTTCTTTCCTGGCCTTAACCTGCTGCATCATTTCTCCAATATTATGTTTCCTATCGGGGTACAACATTTCAAACCACTGAAAAGAATAGAAATATATTCCTATTAATTATTATAATCCTATATACCTAATAAACTGGTTTGGAACTAAATCTATTAAAAATTACCTAAAGTTTTCAAGTCAACGAATTAGATTACGTTGTAAAAATTGGTTTGTTTTGACAATATGAAATAAAATAAAGTAGTCATGTCTGACATATTATCGACAGTATAACATTATGACTTATATGGGGGTGCGCCCCTGGCATCTAGCATAAAAAATTCTAGCGCCATTTTAGGGCCTACAAGAATCTTTACTGTAAAGGAGAACCATAACGGTACCTAATCAGTGAAAAAATGATATAGTTCTTACCTCTTGACTATTTCTTTTCGGGATCTTGTCATTTTTGTGAACACTTGTACTTAAATGCTTGGGTATGTCAGCGCGGGCCTAACACAAAAAAAAGTTTAATAGGTAGATGTCAAGAGTTTTTGTAACTACTCTAACATTTTTGAAAATGGAAACCTAAAGAGTGGAGGGGGAATTATGTAAAGATATTATAATAACGACTTAAAGTAATAAAAGAAGACTATCCACGAACAAGAGCAAGTGATTCTAAGCATCTTCCAGCATTGACCCATAGTATTTTTAAAAGCGAAGCTTTTCTATAATTAGGGTCGGTCCGTCCGTCCGTCCGTAACAGATAGCTTTTTTTTTGTTAATTTAGGCATGTTAGAATTGTCCTATCGATTTCAAATTTTGCATGGTGATTCCTTTAATAGTTAGGTACGATTTAGAAAGCGTAGCAACTCTATAATCATCACCAAAATGTCCGTACGTCCATTTTAAACATGTTGATTTTTTTACTTTTTTAACAACAAATTTTTGTGATCTAATCATCCGATTGATCTGATTTTTGGTATATTGATTCCTGGGACAACAAAGTATAATGTAATACCTAAGCGAAACAACTCTTTAATCAAGTCCTAAAAATGTAAGTATGTCCAAAAACATTATCCTGAATCAAGCAGTTTTTCAACAAATTTACTTACAATTTTGCTTTGACTCTTATACATTAATATTATGATTATTCAGTTCTGACACTATATAAGTGTTAATGTCCGTTTGTCCTACCGTTTCAGTGCTTCGCTTTTATGGATGTTGTCATCCTTGTTTTAGTAAATATAATACTAGGTTATTGTATAATATTTGCTTTATCGACAAAAAAGTTAGGTTTCACAATGATTTTATATGAAAAAAAACTTCAAAATGTTAAGCATTGTTTGGTGCAATATCATCGAATGTTTTGATGAGTTCAAACTGTTGTTTAAAAGCTTTGACACAAAAGTATAATATTGTGATTACAAATGTATATTTAGAAAAAGGGTTGGTAACTTGAACAGTTTAATTAATGTACTTTTGCAATTTACAACATTTGATGCTTTTCTGCAGTGTTATTTTATTTTGACCTTTGAACTCAACAAAGCATTTGATGATATTGCTTTAAAAGTTGCTTTACATTTCAAAGTTTTTTTCATATAAAACCATGGTGTAACCTAACTTTTTAGTCGGTAAAGCAAATATTAAACATAAACCTAGTATATTCACTAAAAAAATGCTATGGGTCAATGCTGGAAGATGCTTAGAATCACTTGCTCTGGTTCGTGGATAGTCCCCTTTAGTTATTTTTATTGCAGTACTAAGTGTCTATATAAATAAAAAATCATAGGCCATGTCCGAAATTAGCCTTTAGTAAAAGGAGACAGTTTGATTCAATAGATAAGAATCCGCGAAAGAAAGAATATTCCTATACCTGGAATCTTTTGTGGCAAAGCGGACATTCAAACGGCCATTCTGACTCGGGTTTGTGTGTGAGAAGGTGTTTCTTGATGGCACCTGGTCCTGACAACCCTTTGCCACACTCAGGACACTTGGTCTTCTTCTCATTGTGTGTTCTTTGTATATGTACCTCCAAACTTTTGTAAACTTCGAACCTGGCAGTACAGTGGGGGCAAGGATGTATAGCTCTCTCAGTTTTCACTGTAATCAGAGATTCAACTTTCTTTAATCCTGTTAGGGTCCAGGAGTTTGGGTTGTATTTACGCACTCCTTAAATAAAAAAAAAGGAAATTATTTTCACCTATTTATAGACCTTTTATTGCATGTTGTTTTATATAGAAGACTAAAACAAGTTCCTAAATAAAAAAAAATATTATTTAGACTACCTAGAACTTTAATTTAAAAGAAAATTTTGAAGAAGTCTTAGGTATATTCTACAATCTACTCTTAAATTTATTCTTCTTCTGAATTTGTGGATTCTGGACAATTATGAATACAATAGGTATCCAAGTTTTTATTATTTCCAAACAAATTTTGAAGAAGTACCTATTCGGTATAGTTATTCTACTCTTAATTTTTTTCTTCTGAATTTTTAAATTCTGAATAATTGTGAACAAATTTCTTACACACACTTTTTTTATTATTTCCAGACAAATGTCTAAAATTACCTTCAATCAAAGCTGTGGGTTTATTTGTCTTGGCTGGCACTTGATCCATTGAAACAACCTTTCCCCTGTGTACTACCATACCAGGACCAATCAATGGTTTTTTTACGACAGTGGTGCTTTCTTCACACCGTTTATATGGAACAACTTCTGCCACAGGCGTTTCTTTTTTGATAGCATCAGTTGATATGGGTAGAATGACATTTTGACTATCTTTGTCTAATGTAGCTGGTTTACTTCTCTTTTTGGCAAGTGACATCTTTGGTAAAGCTATCTTTTTAATACCATTTCCCAAATCACCCGAGTTAGAGTTGGATTTGCGTTTCAGTTTCCTTTTACGTTTCTTCAGCAGAGAGGCTCTCTTAGTTCTTGGGGGTGATTGGTGTGAAATGTTCTCTGAAGGTTCAGCTTCATCATCAAAGTTCCCATCTCTATCCATGTTTCCATCCCCATCCTCATCTCCGTCATCACAGTCAAGTCTAGAGAGGATCTTTGGAGCTTCCGACAAGTGAAATCCACCAATGCGTTCTGTCCCATCTTCAGCGTTGTCCATGACTATAGTTGGTTCTTCATCATTGAATACATGAGTAGATGAGCCCTGTTCATGTCCGTTCTCATTTTCGTCCTCGTCAGAGTCAATGAGATCTACTATGTCAGGCGTGGGAGCCGGAGGAACTTCAAGCTCAACAATATCAGAGGATGGAGTCATTCTGCCATCAAAAGTTTGAGCAGGACCGGTATCATTGTCCTCCAACCTTGTATCAATGGCCTGTTCGGCCGTTGAATCTTGGGCTGACACAACTTCTGATTCTTGAAACTTGTCGGTATCTGTTACTTGAGATTCGTCGACGGGAAGACCCAATTGTACATGCTGCCTAAATCCTCCAGTCTCGTAAGAAATATTTCCATTTTGTGAACCCTGACAATTATTTGTATTAAAGATTACCTATCGAAAATTTCAGATATCAATATAACTATAAATTTTGTATAGATTCACCAAACAACAAAAACATGTGAATAGGTTTTCAATATTTTGTTAAATTTCATAATGAAATGTGTAGGTATATATGTATGGGTTTTTGTATATTTTCTACTTTGCTTAAATACAAATAATTTCCTGAGTTGAGTTTGTTGCATTGTTTTGATTGCCATTGGATGTCCCAGATCCTTTGTTTGATCTCCTTCCACTTCCACCAGCAGAACCGTCAGGTCCCGTGTCTGGATCCAGCCATCCTTCTGGCGGAGCCTCAAGGTTCAGAGCACCTAGATCAATGTTGGCGTCCAAACGAAAAACGTTCTTGATGATCTCTTTGACATGCCACACTAGACGAATTTTCATTTTTAATTCATAATTTCTATCATTTCTTAATTAAATATGTAGAAATTTTCCAAGTTTTGTGCATTTAATCGTCCGTACATTGTAACTCTAAGCTCAAATTGTAAATGCAAATGGTCATTTGTTGTATTTAAGGGACACATATTCCCGTAAAATCTAGTGGCTAACGTATGTATAGAAACATCCTGCATTGCTAAAAATTCCTGTAGAGCTTCCTATAAACAGGAGATAAGAAGAAGTTCATTTGGAATGAATATCAAAATCTTATTGTCTACCTTTTGACATTAAAATAGCGCAATTTGCCGTTAATTTGTTGTGATTTTTATTCTTATATTAACATCGACGATAATACTAATTATGTATTTAAAACTTATAAATGAAATGATTTATAAAATTGCCTAGATAGTTTTTGTATAGCTCTTGATTGGTGACAGTCAATTTACCACTGTACATAAACCTAAAATATTAATAGTTTGTTCATTTAAGTTAAACTGGTGGTTTTTAGAGGGAGAAAGACATTTGATCCAGACACCGTTCTACTTTGTATTATAAATATTTCAGCCTATTGGTTACTAATCTAGTTTAGTGAAGTAATGGGTTTAGCCACAATCCAAACTACAGGTCTTGGACGACGATGGTAAGGAAAGGAAGAATAAAGAAATTCCTCTCCAAAAAACGGCACAAATTATCACTTCGCATAGTTAAGACTTGCAGTTCAATGAGTTTGTTGTCTACAGAAAGAATTTAAAAGAAAGATTTGGTTCAGGTCCAACCATGTAATACCTTTTGAGGTTATGAAAGGTAACATCTATAATACAAAGTAGAACGATGTCTGTCCGTCTGTCTGTCCGTCTGAAGCTTAAGATCTCAGTAACCACTGAACCGATTGAGCTCTACTCTTCAGGGAATATACCTACTGGTCCTGTGATGGTTTTAAGCTATTTTCTTGGGGGGTGGGACACCCCCAACCCCCCCCAAAAATGAAAATACCCCCCCCCCAAAAAAAATTTTTTTTTACTTTTTCTTTTTAAATCTAAAATACGAAAAATTAAGTTGATCAAACCTCTTGGGGCAAAGCCCCTAGAGGCTAGGGGAGAAGCCGCTAGTTTAACATAAAGTAATACAGTGTGTTTATATGAGAACTTTTTTGAAAGCAATTTTACCCCACTTATGGTTATCAGAATTTAATAATTAATGGCTTTTTTTCTTCGTTTTTTAATACAAATAATAAAACAACAAAAAAATATTACAGTTTTTTTTAACAAGCACAGTAAAATGTAAAATTTAAAACTTGGATGTCAACATCTAAAAATGGTTTTAGCGCATTTTTCTTATGTTCAAATCTTCTACCTTTTGCAAGAATGGCTTCAAAACGCTTCAAAGTTGAGATATAGAGCTAAAAATTGATGCAGATACTATTGAGGACATGTACTAGAATAAATCAAAGTTTGAAAGCCATATCTCAATCACGGAGGGAATACTGGCCCCCTAAAGTCGACTACTGAAAATCAAATTTTTTTCTTGCAAAGGGTAGAGGATTTGAGCATAAGAAAAATGCGATAAAATCATTTCTAAGTTTTGAATTTTAGATTTTACTGTACTTTTTAATTAAAAAACTGAAATATTTTCTTAATGTTCTATTAATTGCATTAAAAAACGAAGAAAATAAGCCATTAATCAATAAATTTTGATAACTATAAGTTGGATAAAATTGCTTTTAAAAAAGTTCTCATAAAAAACACACTGTAAATCATTCGGCGGTTTCCCTAAAAGTTCCTTCTCGAGCACAGAACCACCACAAAACTGTAGAATAAATTAAAAATAAGGAGGAGGGGAGAGTTATAGTTTTTCGTTTATTTGTTTATCCCTTTGGATCCGGTTAGGTTATTTTGGGAGTAAATTACACAAGAATTGCGGGTACAGCTTGTAATATAACTTAGATTAAATTGTGCCGAAGCCTACCAATCAAAGATTAGTCAAAGGATTGTTACGTCCAATCTCCGTGCGCGTCTGAATCCTAATCAGATAATAAGGGCAACAAACATTCACGGGTTATATGGGGTCCTAGCTAGGTAGCAAGACGGGTATAGGGCCACCGACGAGAATTTGTTATAGGTAAAAGGGACTTCTCCCCCACACATTTTAAAAATATGCTCGTTTAGCCGTTTTTTTGGCTATTTTTAGGGCAAATCTGTCATAAATTACGTAGGAATCGAATTTTTGAAACATACTTTTGCTTTAAATCGTGTGAAATGATACAAAAAAAAAACATTTTTTAGATTTCTAGTACCAGCAACTACCGACTAGAACCGTTTGAAAACGTTTTGGAGCGGAAAAGAATATTATGTGGAGATAGGATTCGTGATGGATTTGAATTAAAAAAGGCTAACGGCTGAGCCGCCAGCCGTTACTTTTCCAACTTTTTGTTCGATTTAGGGAAAATAGACCTACCAAGGATTACTCATGCGAAATTTCAGATTAAAATTTGAATTCGAAGTGCCATTTATACATTGATTACGAATTGGTTGCATTAACCCCCCCCCCCCCCCGCCAGCCGTTACTTTTCCAACTTTTTGTTCGATTTAGGGAAAATAGACCTACCAAGGATTACTCATGCGAAATTTCAGATTAAAATTTGAATTCGAAGTGCCATTTATACATTGATTACGAATTGGTTGCATTAACCCCCCCCCCCCCCCTCCCCCTTAGTGTAAGAATTATTATGGACAACCCTTTGCAATTGATAGCATTTCATTTACACTTACCTAAGTACTCTTTCTACATATTTAACTTTTATTCCGGGCAATATTATTTCTGCCATCTCTGCGGCTTCGCTTTGTTTCAAAACACTTGTCAAAAACTAAAACATATCCAATTAAATATATATAGATATAACTCACACATTGATTTCAGAATAAAGGTAAAGCTAGAGACAAAATTAACATACTAAGGCATAACGATGTTTATGTTAAATATTTGCATATGTGTACGTAGTAAAAATTTTCTTTGCAATGATTTTGTTACTAAATAAATGAATAAATGAAATAAGCAAAGGGGGGGGGGGAAAATGTGGTGACTCGTGCCACGACATACCAGCAATTTTATTTTGGGTGCTACTCCCTTAGTTTTAGAGATAATTGGGTGAAATCTTTTGGGCTGGGTCACTAATTACCCCAACTAGAGGTATCTTTCAAAAATAACGGTGGCGGGTCCGCCGCTCCCGCCGTTCGCCGCCATTTTCCGCCGCCGCCAAAAAAAATTTTTTTTATTGCATTTCTCGCCGAATTAGGCCATTTGGAATCATTTGAGACCATGTTATTTTTTTCAAAAATTTTTCCCCTTATAACCAACCCTGCGGGGGGACTTAGTCATTTTTTTCAAATTCTCGTTTATCAAGGTATATCTTAAATTCAGTGCCTCTCCTAAGCTTTTAAAGATATTTAGACAAAACCTTTTGAGGTAGATCAGTAAAAAATATTTGAATATAAAATGGCGGCGGTACCGCCGCTCCCGCCGTCCACCGCAATTTTCCGCCGCCGCCGCCAAAATTTTTTTTATTGCATTTCTCGCCGAATTAGGCAATTGAGACCATATTATTTTTTTCAAAAATTTTTCCCCTTACAAGCCGTCCTGTGGGCGGCGGAAAATGGCGGTGGATGGCGGGAGCGGTGGTACCGCCGCCATTTTTGATTCAAATATTTTTTGCTGATCTACCTCAAAAGATTTTGTTTCAATATCTTTAAAAGCACAGGAGAAGCACTGAATTTAAGTTATACCTTAATAAACGAGAATTTGAAAAAAATGACTAAGGTCAGTAAAAAATATTTGAATAAAAAATGGCGGCGGTACCGCCGCTCCCGCTGTCCACCGCCATTTTCCGCCGTCGCCGCCAAAATCATTTGAGACCATATTATTTTTTTCAAAAATTTTTCCCCTTACAAGCCGTCCTGTGGGCGGCGGATAATGGCGGTGGATGGCGGGAGCGGTGGTACTGCCGCCATTTTTGATTCAAATATTTTTTTGCTGATCTACCTCAAAAGATTTTGTTTCAATATCTTTAAAAGCACAGGAGAAGCACTGAATTTAAGATATACCTTAATAAACGAGAATTTGAAAAAAATGACTAAGTCCCCCCTGCAGGGTTGGTTATAAGGGGAAAAATTTTTGAAAAAAATAACATGGTCTCAAATGATTCCAAATTGCCTAATTCGGCGAGAAATGCAATAAAAAAAATTTTGGCGGCGGCGGCGGAAAATGGCGGTGGACGGCGGGAGCGGCGGTACCGCCGCCAATTTTAATTCAAATATTTTTTACTGATCTACCTCAAAAGGTTTTGTCTCAATATCTTTAAAAGCTTAGGAGAGGCACTGAATTTAAGATATACCTTGATAAACGAGAATTTGAAAAAAATGACTAAGTCCCCCCGCAGGGTTGGTTATGAGGGGAAAAATTTTTGAAAAAAATAACATGGTCTCAAATGATTCCAAATTGCCTAATTCGGCGAGAAATGCAATAAAAAATTTTTTTTTGGCGGCGGCGGAAAATGGCGGCGAACGGCGGGAGCGGCGGACCCGCCGCCGTTTTTTTTGAAAGATACCTCTAGTTGGGGTAATTAGTGACCCAGCCCAAAAGATTTCACCCAATTATCTCTAAAACTAAGGGAGTAGCACCCAAAATAAAATTGCTGGTATGTCGTGGCACGAGTCACCACATTTCCCCCCCCCCCCTTTACTTAATAGATTCTTTACAAAAACGTATTAACAATAAAAAAGCGAAAAAATGTACCTTGCTTTGGGCTGCAAGAAAGAGTCTGTTTGCCATGGTGGTGCCATCATCACAAACAAGCACAACATCTGGATGAAATTTATTTGCTTGGTATTCTTTCCAAAGCTTCTTTTTCAAATAGGAATTTGGACCTATGTGTATAGACGGCATTTTTAACTCTAAAAATAAACAAAATTGGATTAAATAAAAATTTTGTTGGAATAAATAAAATGTGTATTATGTATTTACTACTTTATGTAGGAATAGCTATGTCTTGCCATTAAATCATCACATTTCTATATGTTTTATTTTATAATGTTTTATTTTTTGTCATCTTCTTTTTCTTCTATCATTGTTTGAACTCTCAAAGCTGGAGATAAAAATTTTCGCCTCCGCTGGAAAATAATTTTCTTTTTAAATTCACTTGCATTGTTATTTAATTTTATGTCTTTTGTTATATTTTGCTCAGAGAATTTTGAATGACTATCAATGATTGTCTTTTTTTCATTAACAGTATTTTTAATATTTCTAGATCTTCTTGATGATAAGAAAGAATCAAGATCTGTAAATTCATTGCTACATCTTACTCTTGACGTTATCCTGAGAAAAAAAAACAATGAATAAAGATTAAATAAGCCAAAAAAACATAAACTAATTTTCATATAATTTAGTTTCGCCAAATCTATTTCGATACCTGAAAAAGTTAATGCAACTGCCCCTCATTTTCCACAATATGAAAAAGATTTTGCCTGAAAAATTGAAAACTGGGTATAAAATTCATAAATGAAATCATTTACTTTCACTATGAAAATACTATTGATTGGTATGTAATTTTCTTATTAGTGTCCAAAGATAATAACAAATGTGGCTTTACTCCTAGTCACATAAAAGGGAAAATATATTCCTTCACTTATTAATTTTATCTAACACGAGAATTTAAGGGGAGGAGTTAACTAGGATATCTTCTTAAGGGTCAATCATAATTTTAGAAAATATTAACACCTGGTTAGATTATGTTTACCTTAATCCTGCCAAATTCATTAGATACTAATATTTAAGAAAACCAAAAAGATCTCCCCAGTTTATGAAATATATTACGAGTGGATCGCACCAGCTTATATACCAATAACGAAATTAATTCGGGAAAAAATCACGAAACCTATACGTGTTTTTCAGCTGTCGTTGGGGGCCTCTCCATTTGCCCCCTAAATATTTTTTTAGATTTTTTTTGTTAGTTGGTTATACGTACATTATACCTGGGATCGCATGAACACACATACACTATATATTGTTTACTTCATAATAAATAAAAAGAAGGATTTATAAAAAATAATCATAAACATTGAGATTAAATCGTTATAATTAATAAACTTTTCAATAACTTCAAATTAGAAACAAACAAAAAACATTATTGAAATCGAAAGTAAATTCGAGCGGCATTTTTTGCAAAGTATTTTTGACCCAATTTGGCTAAATTGAGATATGAGTATTTAATAATCTTTTTTTGCACTATTTTAAAGCCTAATTAAAAGTTATATGCCCTAAATTAACATAAGTACATATTCTGAGGAAACCAAGCAAAATAACGATTTTTTTAACGTATTTTTAATGCAATAACTTTTTAACTTGACTTGATTGACATTGTTGTTTTGTTTGCAATAGGGAAGGGGTAAATTTTATTTGACCATTTATTCTCTTCGTCTTATATCATTTTAAGAAAATAAACATATCAATAAATTCTTATTACAATTATATATCAAAACTATTGAAAAAAATTATGCTGATAAAAAGAGACTAAAGAAAACTTTAATAAGTTAGTATAGTTTTTTTTTTAATGACATTTTATTGAATAGAGAATAAAAGTTACAATAGATTTTGTCCTATTTATTTAGGTTCGATTGACGCATGCGCAGAACTCGAACAACTGTAACGCGGCATTCAGCTAATTGTTACGCATGCGCATATTGACAAGACGCAACTTTTACTTATTTATATAATTTGTGAAAATAATTTCATTATTCTATTTTATTTTTCAAAAATATTAGCTTTAAACCTATAGTGAATTTTGGCAGTGAATTTTTTTCTCGCAATTTATAAACTTAAAAAAGATATGATTTTATTTCTTATTTTTGTCAAATAAAAGTTGCAGTAGCTCAGGTAGTGAAATTTCATTATCAAATATGGAACAAAAACTTTCTTTTTTAGATTTCACCAATTAGGAGAGACGAGCGTGAGAATACAATTTACAGTTTGAGTTTACATTTAATGTGCTATTTCAATTATATATGGTTTTGTTATTTTAAATGAATATCACAATATTTATCACAATTTCAATGTTAATTTGCCGTGTTTAACCAAATCTACTCGGCCGGCCTCTCAGCGCACGACAGCTAGTTATTTTACATTATATGAGTGAACAAATTAATTTATTATACGTGTCTGTGTCAAAAATAACGGTTTTCTAATTTTTGGATAGAACTATTTTTAAACATTTCTATATTTCGAATATTATTTTCAGACACCATGTCGAAGCTCACGTTCCGCGCTCGTACGCTGGACGTGAGCAAGCCCATGGCTATCTACAAAGCGGAGGACTTGCCCGAGCTCGCCGCTGAGAATGCCATCAACCGGGCAGTGCCCGCGCTTCCAACAGGCATGGAGAAAGAGGAGGAGACGGAGAAACATTTACAAGATATTCTTGAAGCTCAAACCAAAGGTTTAGTGAAAAAAGTTGCTGAGCTTGTTATACCTACACCTGAAGTGATAGAAGATCAGGAGTCATATGATCAGTTAATTAAAGGAAACTTTAAACAGCCCAGACAGTATATTCATGTGCAGCCACTTACTGCAGACCAGGATCTGCCAGACTATGACCTGGACGAAGAGGACATGAAATTCTTCACAGAGGAGCTCAAAGAAAAGAGAAAATTTGAAGTTTCCTTGATAACTCTTGAAGATATGATCGACAGACTGGAAAAAAATTCTGGGCAGACTGTCGTCAGTCTGAAAGAGGCTAAAATGTTGTTAAAAGAGGATGATGATTTAATATTATGTGTTTATGATTATTGGCTGAATAAAAGATTAGAAACACAGCAATGTTTGATGCCTCAAGTGAAATGTGAACCTAATCGTGATCAAGTCCAGGGCCAAACTGCTAATCCTTACATTGCATTCAGACGCAGAACAGAGAAAATGCAAACAAGGAAAAATCGTAAAAACGAAGAGGATTCATACATGAGAATGTTAAAACTCAGACGTGATATCAACAGGGTCGTAAGTTTGTTAGATCTTCTGAAAAGACGAGAGAAACTCAAGAAGGAAAACTTGAATCTCGTAACAGAAATATTTGAAAAGCGTGTCCAGGCTGAGGATTGGGACGGCTCATTGTACGAGCAAGTCCAAATTCAAAGGCAGCCGAAACCTGCGGTCATCCAGCCGTATCCTCTCACTTCCTGGATCAATATTGGGAATGCTGAAAGCAGCCTTGGCTCTAAGAAGGAGAAGCGGATCTACAGAAAACGTAAACATAAATCTGTTTTTATGAGAAATGGTTTCCCTAACTTGCTAAAGGCTGAGCAACATCACCATCTTCTTCCCTTGATTCCTGACACACTTAGCTCAGATGATGAGAAAGCCTCCAGTATCGGGACTAAACAATCAGATATAGACATGGACGACAACGACGAAAACGATGGACCTTTCACTTTCCGTCGCAAGGCGGGTGTAGAATATCTAGCTCCTTCAGATGATCTTTTCGCGGATTTTGATAACCCTGAACCGCATGAAACTTTCCTTCCATTGATGATCCCGCTTGATCTTAGCCGGAGTCCAGAATATGTTGGGTTTTGTCGACGAAGAGTTGGGCGAGGTGGAAGGCTGGTTATTGAGCGACTTCCATCTAAGTGGGATGCTCCTTCACAATCTGATTATCTGTATGGAGATGATCACCGTCTAATTCGACCTTTGACTCCAGATAACCAAAAGTTTATTGATTGGGACCCGTACAGAGGATTAGATCAACAAGTGTTTTAAACTTGAATAGAATCATTCTCTTTGCTAATTATGCTAAATTATGTGTTTGATTAAATAACAATCCTGTAAATAAGCCTTTATAGACTCATAACATTTGCTATCACTAGTACAAATAGTAATGTAGAAATATCTTTTCGTTCTTACTTACCTTAAAAATAATGTAATTAAGGGGGGGGGAAGTTCTGCCACTTTCGCGTAAACAGTGTGCTGTGGACTAGGTATTGATTTTAGATTATAGGTTATTTAGGATAAAAGTTTACTTTTGGGTATTAGTTCACGTATATTTAATCATTTTTTGAATAGGTCTCCAGGTTCAGGTGCTGCAGGCTGGAAGGTCGTTTCTGGACAGGTAAAAAAATTAAAAATTTTTTGTTTGAAGAGTTAGAGAGCAACTTATAAAACAAAATATGCTTCTTTTTGAATGTTATTAACATATCTGCAGAAAAAATTAAATTCGGCCTCCAGGTTCAGGTGCTGCAGGCCTCCAGGTACACTCTGGACAGGTAAAAATAAAAAAAATTTATTTGAAGAGTTAGAGGTACACTTATTAAACCAAATATGCATCTTTTTAAATGTTATTACCATATTAGAAGAAAAAATGACAATCGGCCTCCAGGTTCAGGTGCTGCAGGCCTCCATGTACACTCTGGACAGGTAAAAATTAAGTTTTCTTATTTGAAGAGTTAGAGGTACACTTATTTAACCAAATATGCATCTTTATGGATGTTATCATCATATTTGCAGAAAAATTTAAAATCGGCCTCCAGGTTCAGGTACTGCAGGCCTCCAGGTACACTCTGGACAGGTAAAAATTAAAATTTCTTATTTGAAGAGTTAGATGTACACTTATAAAACAAAATATGCATCTTTTTGGATGTTATTACCATATTTGAAGAAAAAATGACAATCGGCCTCCAGGTTCAGGTGCTGCAGGCCTTCAGGTACACTCTGGACAGGTAAAAATTAAAATTTCTCATTTGAAGAGTTAGATGTACACTTATAAAACAAAATATGCATCTTTTTGGATGTTATTACCATATTTGAAGAAAAAATGACAATCGGCCTCCAGGTTCAGGTGCTGCAGGCCTCCAGGTACACTCTGGACAGGTAGAAATTAAAAAAATTTATTTGAAGAGTTAGAGGTACACTTATTAAACCAAATATGCATCTTTTTAAATGTTATTACCATATTAGAAGAAAAAATGACAATCGGCCTCCAGGTTCAGGTGCTGCAGGCCTCCAGGTACACTCTGGACAGGTAAAAATTAAGTTTTCTTATTTGAAGAGTTAGAGGTACACTTATTTAACCAAATATGCATCTTTATGGATGTTATCATCATATTTGCAGAAAAATTTAAAATCGGCCTCCAGGTTCAGGTGCTGCAGGCCTCCAGGTACACTCTGGACAGGTAAAAATTAAAATTTCTTATTTGAAGAGTTAGATGTACACTTATAAAACAAAATATGCATCTTTTTGGATGTTATTTCCATATTTGAGGAAAAAATGACAATCGGCCACCAGGTTCAGGTGCTGCAGGCCTCCAGGTACACTCTAGACAGGTAAAAATTAAAATTTCTTATTTGAAGAGTTAGAGGTACACTTATTAATCCAAATATGCGTGTTTTTGGATGTTATTATCATATTTGAAGATAAATTGACAATCAGCCTCCAGGTTCAGGTACTGGAGGCCTCCAGGTCAACTCTGGACAGGCAGTTAAAATATTTTTTAATACTTTTTTATTTGGACACCTTACCTGGATCCTGTTGACTGCTGGTTGTTGGTAGCCAGTTAAAAAATCCTAAATGGTTATTTTTGAATTTATAGGAATGGTTTCTAAAAAGAAAATGGCTAAATTATAATAATTTAGTATAATATAGCATTTAAGGCTCCAGACAGGCTGTAGGCGGCCTCCATGAGCCTGCTGGACAGGTAAATCAAATGTGTAATCTTTTATTTAAAAGGAAGGTATACTATGTAGAAATAGAAAAGAAACTTTATATAAAAAATTAGAGCATAAAATTTGCAATGTTATCCTAAATAATATTCACATAACTTTCGTCATTTACTTATTTCCAGTGAACAATAAATTTTTCTTCATTTTAGAACTCTGGAGGCTACCAAGAGCCTGCCTGGAACAAAAATAGAAGACTTACTTAATAAATTTTGTCATATTATTATATTTTAATAATTTTCTATTTAGAAAAATTTCCTCTAATATCAAATATTACCTGTATTGGAATTTATTTTGCCAGCGGCCACAAGCAGTCACCAGTGGTCACCTGGATCCAGGTAAGGTGTCCAAATCAAAAAGTATCAAAAAATATTATAACTGCCTGTCCAGAGTGTACCTGGAGGCCTGCAGCACCTGAACCTGGAAGCCGATTGTCAATTTACCTCCAAATATGGTAATAACATCCAAAAAGTTGTATATTTGGTTTAATAAGTGTATCTCTAACTCTTCAAATAAGAAATTTAAATTTTTACCTGTCCAGAGTGTACCTGGAGGCCTGCAGCACCTGAACCTGGAGGCCGATTGTCAATTTACCTTCAAATATGGTAATAACATCCAAAAAGATGCATATTTTGTTTTATAAGTGTACCTCTAACTCTTCAAATAAGAAATTTTAATTTTTACCTGTCCAGAGTGTACCTGGAGGCCTGCAGCACCTGAACCTGGAGGCCGATTGTCAATTTACCTTCAAATATGGTAATAACATCCAAAAAGATGCATATTTTGTTTTATAAGTGTACCTCTAACTCTTCAAATAAGAAATTTTAATTTCTACCTGTCCAGAGTGTACCTGGAGGCCTGCAGCACCTGAACCTGGAGGCCGATTGTCATTTTTTCTTCAAATATTGTAATAACATCCAAAAAGATGCATATTTGGTTAAATAAGTGTACATCAAACTCTTCAAATAAGAAATTTTAATTTTTACCTGTCCAGAGTGTACCTGGAGGCCTGCAGCACCTGAACCTGGAGGCCGATTGTCATTTTTTCTTCAAATATGGTAATAACATCCAAAAAGATGCATATTTGGTTAAATAAGTGTACCTCTAACTCTTCAAATAAATGTTTTTAATTTTTACCTGTCCAGAGTGGACCTGGAGGCCTGCAGCACCTGAACCTGGAGGCCGAATTTAATTTTTTCTTCGGATATGTTAATAACATTCAAAAAGAAGCATATTTTGTTTTATAAGTTGCTCTCTAACTCTTCAAACAAAAATTTTTTATTTTTTTTACCTGTCCAGAAACGACCTTCCAGCCTGCAGCACCTGAACCTGGAGACCTATTCAAAAAATGATTAAATATACGTGAACTAATACCCAAATGTAAACTTTTATCCTAAATAACCTATAATCTAAAATCAATACCTAGTCCACAGCACACTGTTTACGCGAAAGTGGCAGAACTTCCCCCCCCCTTACCTACCAAACCACTCTATAACGAATTGCTTTTATTTGTTTATCAAATCAATAATCTAGTGATCTCAATTTAAACAGCTAAGATTCTTACCTTCATATATTAAGTTAATATTACCAACATTATTTATTGCAATAGATTTTTTTTTGTGGGAGGTTGGGGGTTAAGTACTTCACTTTAAATGATTATGTAAAGGAAATAAATATTTCAATTGAAAATAATAGTCAAAGTTTACTTTTAACATCCAACTAAACTCAAGACTGATGAGGGTGCAATGTCCACCGAAATATATTTCAATAAATAGCTAGGAAGTATCAAGACTTTTTCACTTTATTTATTTATCACAGTCAAAGAACAATTTGACAATCGAAACTTTTATTTAACCTGGTTTTTAACCTATTTGCTTTTGTATGCTTGTTATTCAAGTAACATGAAAAACTGTTGATTTTTTAATTTAATCACCTGATTCATGAATTGCTCAAATATTTTTTCTTTATAATTTTGCCTATCAAGTAGTACCTAAATATTTTTCGTGTGATATGATTCTAGTGGGAATTAGAAGACGTAAATTGTCTTCTTATCAAGAAAAACCAATATCGATAATTCTATTTTTTTGGTGTTAACCAATAATTAGGACATCTTATTATTACTTATCTATAATTAGGTCCTGATAATTGGAGAACATGTTTTTCTTTATTTTGCCTTGGTAGTATAAAACCTTTTTTGATATTAATAACATATAAAAAGACATGATAATTGTGTGATAAGGCTCTCCCTGTGTAACCTTTGTTGTCATATTTTTTAAAGGAAATGTGAAAATATTTCAGTTTATTGTATTTATGTCAAATGATAAAATTAAATGTATCAATCATTACAAAAAGTAAAAGAAAAAAGTTACCTATTAGATTTATGTTTTCTTAATACCTACCTATACTTTTAGATAAACTATATCTTGTTGGTATTAACTTTAAATTAATTTAAACATAAATTAAAAGGCCTACTAAGTGATATTTTATATTTTTATTAAATCTGCATTATTTCATACCTACCTGGTTCAACTTAAAAATTCACGCAGTTTTATGTGTAAAACTATTTAGTCTTGTGTAATATATTATGTATAAAATATTAGTTTACATCCCTAGTACCTAGTAAACAAGCTTATTGCTTACTGCTTTACATGTCTTGTGATTCATACTGTTACCTACTCTATGTGTTTAACTGGTAATTTTTTCTTTTTTATTTGTAAGAAATAAAAGCAAAATAATCTCGGCTATATCATTGTAATTGACGCAAGGACAATATTTTACCAAAATAAAACTATTTTATGCTTAAAAAAATACCTAGTTTTTATTCATGTGCTTTATTACTTAATTTAAGATAGAATGAGAAAATATTACCAGTTTTAAGATAATCTGCGATGCAAAGGGCATTATTGGACAGTGTTCAACACTTCTAAACCTTAATCATCTGAGTATTTGTTTGTTCAGAAAGAATGTGGTTGCGATGATGCAAGTGAATCTGTATCCTGGGCCAGAGGCTGTCACTGGCACCAGTAGTTCTTCAGGCCTGGTCTCCATCTCTGATACAAGTCTGGCACTCACAGGTACACGATTCAACAAATATTTTTTAGTATTGTGGCTTTTCTGCTTCTCTATGTTTTGTGAATATGTCTGTCTGACAGATAAACCACAATTTTTTTATACTAATTAACAGATTTCAAGTCTAATTGGTCTTCAATTTATTGAGTTATAAAAAAAATTCTTTATGTTTAATTTTTTGTTGTTGTCTCTAAATGCTTAGAATTGAAATTACTACCTACCTATCTTTTTTTCATGAGAAATAAATTTTGTTTTATTTTGCTGCGTCACTTTTGATCAATGTTGCAAATGTACAGTCTTCACTGTATACTTTCATACTAAAATCATTCCTTCACATCCGAATGTTGTATTCAATCCTTATACTTGAAAACACCATAGCTAATTAAACAACAACCTAATTTTTTCTTGCAGGTACCAGCATGGTAATTGCGAGCAGCCATCCTCACCACCACAACCAACACCAGCAGCAACACCCAGCAACCAAGACGCATGGTATTGAGTCCATGGAAATGGACCATCAGGTAATTAACATTGATTTGGCACAAGTGAAAAAGTTAATTTTCTAAAATAGTAATGACAATATGCTACATAACTTTGTATTTAAATAGTTGACGTTTGTATTTGTAAAAATGCTTATACTGTGAAATGATAGATAGTAAAATCTTTAAAAATACTGACTTTGTAATATTGATGTTTAGTTTATTCATTAAAGAAAATATTTTCAGTTTGATAATTTGTTTATTCTATATTGCCTCACACCCTAGACAATGTACGTACACTTTTAATCAATGTATTAATCAGGTTGACCAGGTGGCCACCAGTGCCTCAGATATTCTTTCTCTCCACAGAAAACCTCTGGTCTCCAACAACAACGAGGTCATGTTCTCCAAAGAGATATTTACCATTGCTCAAGGTAATTTTAATATCATGTCGAAAGAAACGGGAAGTCTGTATGTAAGTTACAGAGTTTGTAACTATTTATTTGTTACCGTTATTAGCGTTTTATTTCCATTGAATAGAATACTATAATGGTCCATTGCCACATTTCTTTGATATTTTTAGTAGTGGTGATAGCGTACTTTTAAAGAAAGATCCAGGCTCACTTTATATATGATAAAGGTATATGTATAAATAATACCTACTTAAATAATAAAATATCTTTATTATTTTTGAAATATCTTTTGTTGTGTATGATATTCTAGACTTAAAGATTAAAATGAAAAAGTTAACTAAAGAAAATTTTGAAATAATGTAGGTATATGATGTAACTAATATTACCAGGTGCAGCAGAAAAACCTTGTGCTAACCATATAACTGGAAGAAGACTGATATTTAGCCAACATTTTGACTCTCTGCTTGATTCTGCTAAAGAGTATTGTATAAAAAAGGTAATAATAATCTCTCGTTTTTGTATAGAAATATATTTTCATACCAAGGTATACGCCCCTAGAGGCGTCTAGTGGGTCAGTTTTTTTTTCTAGGGGCTATTTCTCTTTTGAGTGTGGAGGAACCGTTCCGCAAAATAGTGTTAGACATTCCCTGGACTTAAATGAAGCTTCATAGAAATGAGGAACCATATCTCTTTGTAAAACTATATATAATAGGAAAGATTATTTCACATTATTTGACAAAGATACTGGCCTATTTCTAGCAAAATAGGCAAACGTTTTGTTTGTAGACAATTAAAACCAAATGTGCAAACATGACATCATTGACCACATAACACAAACTAAGTTTTGACACTTATTTTTTCACTATTATTTATATTGAACTATTTGAAAACTATGTTTTATTGTTAGGAATTTGTTGACGTGTATCTCCAATGTGAGGACGGAACTTTAGCTGCTCATGCCTTAATTCTTTCAATAGCCTCGCCCTTTCTCAAGCGGCTGCTGGAGGCCGAGTTATTATGCGGCGAGGCCAACCCTGGCAAGCTGCACGAGCCTCCAGTTCTTGTTCTGCCAGATGTGAGAATAAATCTTGTCCAGTCTTTGCTGGAACTACTATACACAGGACAAGTAATGACCCTAGAAACTCAATTCTATAGTCTTATGAAACTTATCTACGACCTAGAAATTAACGCATCCATCGATGCGGACAAAACCAGTGCTCAACCCTCAAAATTTGAACTAACACCAGTATTAAAGAATAACTCTGAATGTGACCTATGCCGGCGGCCACGCAAGCGGTCACGCGCAGATACATTTGAAAACACATTTCAATCTTTTCTATACCCGGACAATAATATGTTGATCACACGGGGTAGTTTAGATGGCAATCCAAACGGCAACAACAGTAACGGAGGAGGAATGCCTTGGCGTAGCACACCTGGCGGCTTGGCAGTTAACAGCTTGACTGCCAGCGGTGTTTGTGTGAAGCAGGAGCCTGATGAGAAGCCGAGCATGGAGGAGATGAGAGACATGAAGCGGACAATTATTAAGACAGGAGGCATGAATGGACTAAGCAGCACCGTCAATACCATGACAACCAACACGGTCAACAATAACCAGCTCGGACATTTTGTTGCGGTCAACTCTGGATATCAAGTAAGTTAATCATTTGCTGCTGTATTGTATATTAAATGCAAAAAAATAAAATAAAGGGGGGAGTTTTTAATGCGCAAATGGCACTTAGAATCCGAATTTCGTTATGAAACTTTGCATGAGTATTATAGTCCATAGTAGGTCTATTTTCTCTAAATTGAACAAAAAGTTGGAAAAGTAACTGCTACAGTGCTAACTGTTGGCGGCTCAGCCAATTAGCTTAAAAAAACGGCTAAACGGTTGAGCCATTAGCCGTTACTTTTCTAACTTTTTGTTCGATTTAGGGAAAATATACCTACAAGGATTACTCATGCAAGTTTCATTCTAAGTGCCTTTTGTGCATTGATTACGAGATAGTTGCATACCCCCCCCCCCCCCATATTATGTATTCTTTAAAGGTAAATATTTTCATATTACCCATTCCAAGTTTCGCAAGGAAATTCAGAAATATAGTGCAAATTCTTGGAATCAATCAAAACACTAGTAGACTTCAGTTATATCTATAGTTGTTAAAAGTAAAAAACCTAGGTACATTCGTTAATTAAGAAATTCAAATCAATAAGTATATTTTGAAATCTACTTTGCATAAAATGAAGATTTTTTAATTTTCTCGTCCTAATTTACATAAAATCTACAAATAACAAAAAAATAATTGAATGATAGTCAGGAGAAATAGTTTAATGTTAGCAAACCATTTTACCAATAACATCGTTATTATTCCAGGTTAAGATGGAGCTGACAGGTAACTCTGGCTCCAGTTGTCCACAACAGAACCTGTCCACCAACCCAGGTCAACAGCACAACAGTAAAGATTCCAGTAATTCTGATGATCCCCTCGCTGCTATCATGAATCAAACTATATTTGAAGGTAAAGTTTGCAACAACAAAAAAACAAGTTAGCTTCTTTAATGGGTTGTAAACTGCTATTTATTGATTTTGATAGGCATAAGTAAAATTACCAGAAAAAAAGTCGGATTTTGTCGTAGATGCCCGTTTGATCTATCAATTACTTTAAATTCATAGGTAAAAAACTTTATGAAAGCTCTCGGATGGTGACATTATTGTCTCAAATAGTCGACATATTCTATTGAAATGTTTGATGCCATGTACTTATTTCATAGGTACTTTAGATTAGGTTTTAAATTATTTTTTTTTAATTGATATATTTATCAAAAATCTCTTCCTTTAATCACAATATTAAAATGTTTCGAATTCTATTTAAAACTACCTATTTGAAATAAAGGGGGGGGGGGGGGGGCGAAAGTGACACTTTTTGAAACCAAAACTAAAAGTCAAAGGAACTCAACTAAAAAAAGAGTTACAGGTCTGACATTTGCATGGCAGTTGCTTCATAGGGGTACAATATGGAACTGTGAAGAAACGGCGACGCAACCGCCGAAAACCGCCGAGAAAAGGCAAAAAAAAATTCGGCGGGAAACGGCGGTTGCGCCGCCGTTTCTTCACAGTTCCATATTTTACCCCTATAAAGCAACTGCCATGCAAAATCTCAGACCTGTAACTTTTTTTAGTTGAGTTCCTTTGTTGACTTTTAGTTTTGGTTTCAGAAAGTGTCACTTTCGCCCCCCCCCCCCCCCCTAGACTTATTGACAAAATATTGATTATGAATTATTTTCTAGGAGAAAGTCTAAATATGTACATCCAAGTTCCTGGTAATGGCTCCAGCCCAACATTTGTTACCGCCAGCCCAACCAAACCAGCAGGAAAAAATAACCAAGGTCAAAACGAGCCACAACAGTTGGAACAACAACAACAGCAACAGCTACAACAACAACGTTCGAGCCCACAAAAGAAGGGATCTCCGGCAAAATCTAGCGGCTGTCAGGGCACCACCACAACCAGTTCTGGGGAGGAGGTGCAATGTGGGACCAGTGAACCAGGTCCTGGCAGTGACCAGGTCACCTCATACAACTGTGACAGCTGCAGCAGGGTCATGAAGGGGGAGATGTTGTTGAAGGCGCACAAGTTCCAGGAGCATCATGTCAACCCTGAGCTGGAGAATACGTCCATCCCACAGAATAAGTTTCCTTGTCGGGTCTGCTGTAAGCTCTTCACTCGGAATTCTGATGTGAAAGCGCATATACTCAGGGTACATTGTGGAGATAGAAGATATCCTTGCACTCTATGTGGTAAAAGGTAATCAATCAGATTATTTACTCTTTTATAATCATGTTTTTTATTTTTAAAAAACACAGGACACTAAAAAATTTTAATTAAAGACAGTGATGGCAATCCGAATCACTGTGCACAATTTCAATTCGGATTAGATTGTCAAAATATTGTTTCTTTGAATGTTTAAGAATTTATATAAAATGTTACATATTTATTTTATTTTAGATTTAAAGAGTCTACTCATCTGCGGAAACATCTGTACACTCATACTGGTGAGAGGCCACATTTTTGTACACACTGCAACAAGGGTTTCCAAACCAGCTCTGACCTGAAACGGCATAAGAAGACCAGAGTTCACCAGGAGAGGGTGGACCAAGCCGAAGCAGCTGGCAACAAGGATCCCGCAGCTCCAGCCACAGTCCCAACTTCTGGCGCGGCTACAGCCACAACTCTGGTAGAAAAGACTTCAAACAGCAATAGTCTTATTGAGTCTGCTAGCATGGACACTTCAAACATGGATTTTGACCGTTGGACAGACCAAGACGATGATCTTGAAAGCACTCTGGCAGGTAATGGATCCGGCGGAACAACTATCCAGGTATCAACCGGAGGAACAGTTGTTCAAGCTTCTGCGAGAAACTCTCCGTTTGCAACGATTAACCCACTCGATGCCACTCATCAGAATACATCTACCGCGGGGGTTATTTTAACCCGTGGAACAATCCACAATGATATTATCCAGAGTACCAATAGTATGCCTATCTTCACCACAACATCTCCTATAACCAACACTGAGTTTATACAAATGACGCAGCAGCCACGGTTGGTTACAACTACAAACATTCTGCTGCAACAGCAACAACAACAACAGCCAATAGTGCAGCAGATCCAGTTTCTGAATGAACCATTGCAGTTGAACTCAAGCAAGCCACCGCCATGGGTAACCCACACCAGCAGCGGTGTTATCCTACAGCATCAGGATTCCAGCACAACCGCCAGTATTGTCGGCCAGGAACTTATAGCCGGTCTATCTTCTTCTTCTCCCCTCTCTGATGTTCTCTCGAGCCTGCCCAACCAACCCTTGGGTGTGCACAATCTGACCTTGCCCAGCACAACCCTGGACTTGTCCGATATCAAGTGGGGCATACTGGACACGACAACAGGGGTGTCCACCATCAAACGGTCAGGATCCATGGAGGACGCGCATGTACAGCCAGAAAGGATCCACATTCGCGAGGATATGTAGCTCAATTTTAGTAATATGAAGTTATAAGAATCTCTTGAAGAAAAAAAACTAATTTAAACCTATTAAATGAAGTTTGCTAAACCAATGACTCTGCTCTATAAGTATTTTAATGTAAAAATTTGGATATGTTTTCATTTGTGAAGATATCTCGTCTTATACCAATCCCTTAGATTTTTATCTGTGGCTCATAGTAAAATTGATCTAATATGCATAAACCTCATGATTTTAAAACTTAAACAATGAATCATGCCCTGTACCGGTAGAATAAAACCACGATATATTTGTTAATATAAGGCTATAGTTTTTTATAACCTAATACTGCCAATACTGCTTGTATAAAATTTCTTTCATATTTATGTGTTATAGTTTAATTTTCAGATTTACTTGGACTTTTTTCGCTATGTAAATAACTCGATATTATTAAAATACTCTGTTATAATGAAAATTTTTTGTTTAGTTATTTTTTAAATGTTTATCTATGATTAAGTTATCAGAAATCTTCCATCGCAGAAGTTTCATAAAAAAAGATATCTTTAAAATTCCAAAATTAAAAGTTACTTTTTATGTTATTTCTGTCAGTGTTTGAATCTCATATTATGTTATGGATAATATCGTCCTAGTTATTTATGGTTATGATATATTTCATTTTTGAAATGGAAAGTAAAGTACCTATTATCATATTAAACATACCTAGATATTTATTTTTGTTGGCTTTCAAAAACTCAAATATTATAAAACAACAACAGAAAGAAAGTATTTTGTTTATCAAACTTAAAAATTTTGTAGAAAATTATTATTTAAAGAAGAACTAATTTTGTAATGCACAAATTAAACAATAGAGGTATTTTTTTAAAGAAGTAAAATCCATAGATATCTACGTGATAAGTAAGTGAAACTAAATCTTAAATTATAAAAAAAAAAATTAGATTTTTAAAAACTTTTTCTTTCAATGTGAAATTAGAAAATATACATACATATATTAATTTCTAATGTAAGGTTGTTATAATCTAAAAACATATCAAAAAAAGATTGTATATTTCTCACCACCCTTGTAAATTACCCTTGTGATCAAATGGCACCTAAAACTGATCTATAGATGCAGATTTCTTAAACGATTTAGTATAATCTAAAAGCTTAGGAGCTATTTTATAAATCTTTTCTGAGTGTCTTTTAATCATAACCCTTATTGATAATTGACAAATGTTATTAACTGCATGTTTTATACTCAAACTTAATGATATGTTTGCTCACGATAATCTGAAATTTTGAATGTACCTATTTTAAGCTGTATATATATTTGTAACGAAATATTCTTTTTAATTTTCCTAAATCTTCCAAGTTAACTGTTGTAAGCACAGCTTA
Source organism: Acartia tonsa (assembly GCF_053477335.1). Classification (NCBI taxonomy): domain Eukaryota; kingdom Metazoa; phylum Arthropoda; class Copepoda; order Calanoida; family Acartiidae; genus Acartia; species Acartia tonsa. The sequence continues at coordinate 38,119,856 of NC_137263.1, forward strand.
TTAACTCATGGCTATAATCCGCGTGTACCTTAGCAAAATTTACAGTTCACAACCTTCCACTCCAGTTTTTATATATAGTGCAATCAATAACCAAGGTATCTTTCTAAATTTAACATATTTTTTGTACTTTGTTATGTAAGTTGTATGTAATTATTGGTTAGGGTGAGTATTTTTGTATTTTTATATAGAATAAATTTATATTAAATATTACAAATGAAAATAAAAATAAATATATTATTATAGCATTTAGTAATTAATGTGTTATTTAATTTAAGATATGTATTATTAAGAATTTTGTCTTTCTGTGGCCTTTATTTAAAGATATGAACAACGTTCTTTTGTGTAATTTAAATGTCTTTGTAGCAAGTAAATACTGGAAGCAGCGTTGCGGAGCCGTTTGATTTTGGTGCGGCTCCGCGAAGCCGTCTGTGAAGATGGCGGCTCCGACCTAAAATCAAGAGAAACTCGACATATTTTTTTCCCACGTCTATTTTTGACTTTTAAAGGTTTTACAAGTTCAATTTTTGATAAAATGGACTTGGAAAAACTTAAAAGAGACATTTGCACATGACAAAATAGAGTTACCAAATTATAATTAATAAAAAATCTCTTTGTTTATCTAATCCGGAGCCTTTTTTTAACGGAAATTACGACTCCGGCTCCAGCAAAATAAGGCGGCTCCGCAACACTGCTAGAAAGATTACGAGTTGTAAACCTAAGTCATATGAGCGTGCGGAATGGGGTGTCGACACCTCCTTGGGCAAGGAATTGGTATGGGTTTCTTTTATCTTTTTCACTGCCATAAAGCTAACACCGCCTGTCAAAATGCTGTGCAGTGTGCATGCCGCTGCTTTTAAGTCTGGCTAATTCAGCTTTGTATAGTAGGATTGGTTAATTTTATTACGGCGCGAACTTCAACAATTACTCAAAATACTTGTGATTTATATATTCTCTGCTATGCTTTAGAATGTCCTTGTTTCTTTGTTTAAAGTTCAATTTAGAGATAGTAAATATATTGTTATCTGAGGTTCTACCCGTAAGCAATACATCTATCATATGCGGGTTCTTTAAAGTTAGTACATGCTGTTAATAAAGTGAAATAGTAAGTTGTCAGCCCTTTATAATGCTGTGGCACTTATTATTCAACTTACTTTAAATTTGCCTTGTCTTGGCCAAAACTAACCTAAGTTTAAACAAGGATACAAACGTCCAACATTTATGAAAGCGTAAAATGGGAATGGATTTATTATTACTTGGATCTTACACCAGATTATCATGTACTCTACTAAAGTGAAACTTGAACCTGGCTGAAATAACTATTAATTCCCTCTCCTTCTACTGGATGAACGAAGTGACCAATTTATGATGTTAATGTTAACTGGCGACAAGTTCTCCCCTGTCATACTATCCTCCATGCATTTTCTACATTCAGTAAAATGGGAATTCTTTTGAACTAGAGGCGAATAGGTAGAAATAATTTAATAGGATATAAAAAAATCTTGTAATCCTGAAGAAAATGATATAGAAGACTAGTTTTACAAAGGCTTGGGTTTCTAGTTGTGAAAAAATAAAATTATCTTTTGGAGTTTTCAATAAGAATGTGCTGACCCTAAGCCTAAGTGTAAAATAAGGATAAGAATACAATTATAACGAGGCTTTGCATAATACTTTGCAGTTAACAATGTATGTATATTGCAAATTTAGTGTATATATTGTTGTTGTATACACCAGGTAAATTTATCTGAAACATACAAGTGGAGCGCAACAGGATCGGGCCCTGTCGGACCTTAAATCATAAATATTGCAAAAAAGTGTTTTCACAATTGCAATACTTTCCGTAAATTATTAAAGCTTTGTTAGGATTAGGTTTGAATCAATCTTTTACGGTTAATGGTCTAATATTAGTAATGAGTAACTTTTTTACAGTTTCATACAAAGTAAACTGCGATTAAGTTTGACTTAAGGGGGCTGTAGTTCAGGGTAATTAAAGTGATTGATTCTTCTTCCAAGCCGCCCAGTTTTCTCGAATCCGCAAGGTTCGTTTCGACTGCACTTGCAGTTGTCTAAGCTGGGTTGATGGGTGCGGCTGCATCTTTTAAATGACTGTGTAGAATAGACTGAGCTTAAATTTTGTATTTGCAGCTGTAGCTTGTTGGGTGGCCAAAAGGTGCTGTGGCTGCTGAGTCCTTTTTGGATAGAAAATAAATTCACATAATCTTAGGCATAAACCTTGTTTCTCTGATTCAAATAGAACAAAAAGTCAAGGAAATAGATCAAATTTTGCTTAGGTCATTATCTTGATACATTTCTTGGAACCTTCAAGTGATTGCAAGGATTGTGTTATAGTACGTGCTTATTATGACAAGGACTATTTGTACATTATTAGCAGAGCGCACACTAGCTTACAATGATTAAAACATAATAGGCAACCAACAAACAAACAAACAAAAAACCTCAAGATGTATTCACTAAAGTCAAAAAGCAAAGTTTGAATTGATTATTATTGCATACTAGCCGTCTGGGATGCAGAGCCGCCTGTGAAAATAACGGCTCCGACCTATAATCAAGAAAAGCTCAACATATTTTTTTGGCCAAGTACTTTTTTGACTAACCCGGAGCCGTTTTTTAAAGAATATAACGGCTCCAGCAAAATATGGCGGCTCCGCAACCCTGCTAGCCGTTATAAATAGTTATGGAAATCGAGTAAAAGAGTTTGTGCAGTAAATTCTTTTTTAAAAATCTTTAATATATTCACGCAACCTTCATAGCTATTATATTAAATTGTTTTATAAACAACTACTAAGGCGGGGGGAGTTCCCTTCATTCTTGATCCAAGATTTTTAGAATAAGGAGGGTGGAGTATAGAATTATTCTAGTCAATTTTTCTTTATATTTTACATTTGTTTTGACCAATTCTAAGATTCATTAAAAGTTACAATTAAAAAGATTTTATTCTACCATCCCACCCCCAAACAAACTTAGGTATTCCGTTTGCACCCCGTTTTTGTGCACTGATACCCCACCACCCTACCCTTTGTTTTTAAAGTCTTTTGTGTTACAATTGATAATTATAATGCTAATTGAATAAATCTAATGTTATGTAATATTGGATTAATTGGGGAGGTTAGTTTTTTTCCCTATGACTAACCCCCCCTGCGGCGGGCTCTAGCCATGCGGGGCTACACAATAAAACCTAACCTAACCTGATAAATCTGTACTCAAAAAATAAACAAAAGTTCCCCCCCCCCTTCACTCTTTTTTTCAATTTATTTTAAAAAGGAGGGTTGATAATAGTGCTCAATGGGGTACTTTATGTGAAAGCGTTGAATTATAAATGGAGTTACAATCATTGTAAATAAATTTTACAGCCCGGGGAAAAACAATCCCTCCTCATCTTTACATCTCATATAAAACTTTTTAACTTTTAGATCTTTAGGGGTGGGGTGGGGGGAGAGGTTTGACCACCCAAAGAAATGTCATTTCATTTAAACACCACTATATTCTTAACATATTTTATATCCATTAGGGTTTTCGTAGATATCTATTTTACTTTGTTAAAAAATTGGTAAAAAATGATAGCTTTTTTTGGTGGATTTATTCGCATAATTGGTTGATTAGTTATTTTGTTCTTAGGTTTATAATAAAACTAGCGGCTGCGCCCTAGCATCTAAGGGCTCTGTATTTGAAGAGGGAAGAAGGGACATAAAATAACCTAGAACCAGAACAAGACTGATCAATCATAGTAGCCTAAAACAACACCGAGATGTGAAGCTTTCCTATAGAAACTGAAAGGATATCTCAATCCGTTAGCAAGATCTTATAATACAATCAAAAAGTCTCATAATAGTAGGAATTGAAAAATTGAACAGATTTTAACTCTAAAGATATCCGTTCTTTTGCTCCTGACATCCTTGTTATTTTTATAGCTTACTAGCTCTCATTTCACGGAGATAATAAAAGTTTTATCTTAAGAATCAAATAGTTATACGCATCATTGAAAAGAAGATATATATTCTAGAAATCAAAGCTATAATCAATATAAAAATAAAGATAAAGTCAACGATCATCATATAGAAGAAGTAGGATGTTTGTCGTTAATGAACGCGTAAATCATTGGTCCAATCAGGCGGTTTTACAGAAAAATCACAAAAAAAAGAATGGTTTACGCGTTTATTTTATATTTATGTTGGACATTCTAGATTATTTGTAGGCCTTAATGGGCAGATTTAAAGTTACATGTAAAAAAAACGTTTTAATTGGATTTACGATAGCTGCAAAAAGAAGCCAATCATTAAATATTTTTGGTACATGCTTTCTCATTCTCTGAAAGTGAGAAGGACTTGCCCCCCTTTTTTTAAATAAATTGAAAATAAGGGGTTGAATTGTTTTCCTATGCCTAAAACCTACGGAGGGCCCTAACCCATCGGGGATACACTTTAACAAATAAAACCTAATAATTTAAACAAACGCACCCCACCCCCCTTTGCTCGTCTAGGCACTATGATGGAAACCGCTTTATTTGACTATCCACAAAAACTTCAGTATTTTTTGTAAGGAAAGTTTGTCCCTGTCTTTAAGATATGTATTTGTCTGTGAGGTCTTTTTAATATCATTTTGAAGACAAAGATAAAATGTTCCCACAACTCTAGTCAGATTGTTCTGTCCTGTCCTTTAAAAATTTCGGTACTAGCCTTTAAGATTTCTTCTTCAGCTGTTCGTGAGATAAAATGTTTATAAATAGCAAAATTATTAGTTAAAATTCTAATAAATTTAATTAACAGAATTAACTTAAACGACAACAAATACAAAAAAAATCTGAATAAATTTAATTAAATTAATTGCGATTCTGCGATATAACCCTGTCGTCATTATTATAACATTATAAAAGCCCTTAAAATCTTAGGATCATGTTACTTGTAGGTGCAGCGCCCATCACATGTTACTTGTAGGTGCAGCAATATCTTATGTCGATAGAAAGCCAAATATTTGTTCTGAATTATGAATATACCGCTAATTCTATTTTTTTAGAATTCGCTGCAGGTAATTCCCTCATGCATGTATTTGTCTAAATACCCCGTAAAAACTGCTGACCTTCTGTCGAAATATAATTTCCATGGTTTATGTCGACTACATGGCTTAAACTGAAAGGTCGTGTCTAACATATATCGACAAGATATTTTTTTAAAATAAACAATTAACAATATTTATGCCGACGCGATAATATGACTGTTGTGGCGATTCCTTTATTGTACTAAATTGTCTCAGGCAAACATTTTAATTTTCAATTATTTTTGTTTTTAAATTCGGCTTTAGAATCTAAAAATTTTAATTGTTTTTCCGCTTTTATTTATAATTTAATTTGTATTATATAATACATTATATATATAGGAAAAGTATGAGAAAGTTGACTTAATATTTACTAACTTGAAATGTTCCCTGCCTTAAAGTGGGGAGGGGTAATATTACGTTGACCGCGGAGTTTTGTAAGTCAAGCTTGGGTCATGCAACGCCATAGAGAAAGGGGAGGAGGGGGAAATGGTTTGTCCTTCGCGTTGCGTTGACCGTAAACACGCATTATGGAAGACTCTCATTCGTCCATATCAAAAAGAAACTAAGCTTGCAATCTAGAAATGGGTATAAATACAGCCACCGAAGCCAGCCTGGACATAGTTGGTTTTAGAAGGCAGGAGCGAAGACACCTCAAAATTTGCAACAATGACGATCAGCTTTGTCAACAGCCTGGCCGTAATGGCGTATCTTAGCTGGAGGATTTTAAAGGCTTTTGTAGCGACAGCCAGGAAACAACGCCAAGAAGCCTGGGTTAGTTTCGGGCTGGACGATTTCAGCTCGGACAGTTACAGCGGAGTTTCAAGTGCTACACACTCTACTGGGTTCAATAGATTGGAGGATTCCAGCCAATCAGACATCAGTAGCGATTATTCAAGAGATACGAGTGCCACACCCTCTACAGAGTTCCGAGGAATGGAAGATTTCAGCTCATCAGACAGCAATGGTGATTATTCAAGAGATACGAGTGCCACACCCTCTACTGGGTACCGAAGAATGGAAGATTCAAGAGCATCCGACAGCAGCAGCGATATTTTGAGAGATACGATTGCTACACCTTGTACTGACGATATCAGCGTGTATGATAATGATGACCTAAACGTAGCAAGATTCCTGGCGGATACCACTGAAACATCATTCGATTTTGAGAATTCATACCTGGACTTGTTGGATGTTAGTGGTTTCACGTTTGCTGATGGTACCAGCCGTGTTTGTACTCTGCCTGGCTTGCCACTGTTTATTATGGCGTTGCCGCCGAGTGAATTGAGATACTGCTCACCCTCAACACCTACTCCAACATCGTCATGTTCAACGCCGCCATTATCCAACACTCCAGAATCATCTCAGACTTCTTCAGATTTATCTGTAGAATCATGCCTGCCATCCCTCAAGCTGCCACGGCACCGACCATCTCTCTCCACTTCATGCCAAACCTACAGCAATATGATGAATAATTCCGAGCTCTCTATGACCATCTAATAATATTTAGAATGTTTATTATATAGTATTTATTTATATGTATGTACATATTTATTTTGATACACTTTCTGTGATATGTTTCTTATTCTTTTTGTATTACATTTTTCAATAGTCTTTAATTATAGTGCTTTGTTAATAAATTTAGTTAAATGTACTAACTGTTTTGCTTATTATATTATTTTCGCGCATTTAATTGATTTTATTAAGATTTTTTCCGTCTGACATTAGAAATGGCGCAAATTGTTGATTTTAATCGTTGGACTAAATTTCTCTAAAAGGATGATCCATCTTCCTTTTTAAATGTCCAAGTGTGGCTCAAACTGAACAAACTCTTTTATTCTATAAGCAACTTTTTTTTTGAAATTTAAAGCATTGTTATTTATAAAGGTGTTTTTCCCCTTCATAATAATGTCATATCATTTATTAAGAGTTAGGACTAAGCTACCGATTGTGAACTCAAAGCCGACCGCGACAAAATATTTTTTTTTGAAAATTGCGTTGTCCTGCTACCAGAATTGGTGGTTGCAGTTTGATTTAAGTTACACTCATCTGTGGTCATGGCAAATTTGCTGTATTTAAAGCTTTCAGCATATGCAGGGACGTCCAACAGAAGGGGGGGGGGGAGTCATCCCCAAAAATTTTATTTTTACCCCCTCTCCACAAATAAAAAACATTTTAAAATAAACTTATATGAAAAGCCATGCTTTTCAATTCGTCGAATTCAGTTTAATATAAAAAAAACTTGATAAAAAAGCCACGCCACCAAGTTTTTTATCAGAGCCGTCTGAGCTATCCTCTTAAGTGTTGATATAAATCTCTATTTCATACTCAAATACTACAGTTATTATCTATAGAGGGACATTTTAAAAAAATTATGTTGTTTTAGCTGCGCTCAATGCCCTTTAACTGTGGTCTCACCGACAAATTTAAACTCGTTTATTAGCTATTTTGTTCATCCAGGAGTATGGGAAGGAAAGGGGTGAAGGGGGAAATCTTTATTCCAGCTTGCTGTGTGTCTCACTTTATTAGAGAACATAAAAATCTGGTGTAACATTCAAGTAATAATATAACTATTACTTAAGCTGACAAACTTGCTAAAAGTGAAGATACTCTTCAATTTGTCAGTCAGTTTGTCTTTAACGGAAGGGGGGAAATTTGATTTTCTCCGCTGCTATATAAGATAGACAGTTGAAATTTTTAATGAAGATAAGCATACAAAGTATATAATTTTCTAAAATAGACATTCGCATTGTACATTACTCGAACGGCTGAGTAACCGAAGGACAGACAAGCAACTACTCTGTTATATATTATAGCTAAATAGCTCTCTATAATATGCCTTAATTATATATTTATTTTAAGGTTCTCTTTTTATCCCTTTCCATATTTACAATCTTGCTCAGATCTTGGCGTGCGTATACAATGTTGTCCATCAATTAGAAAATCCTTTAGTTTTTGCAGATATTCTACTCTATATATTTTACTAGTGGATACGCCCCTAGAGGCCTCTAGTGGCACTTTAAATTTTAATTTTTGGTCCAAATTTTGTTGTGTTTAATTTTTTTTTTTTTTTGGGGGGGGGGGGTTAGGGGAAGGGGAGAAATTCTTAATTCTTGCAATTTGACAATATTAATGTTATAGGTTTTCAGAATTATATCCATTTTCGGTACATGAATGATTGTGTAACTTTTTTACTCCAGTGTTTGAAGTTTAGTTCCCTTGATAACATACATTCAATAATGTTTGAAATTAGGATAATTTTGGAGAACCCATATGAATCTTCCTTTTCTTAGTATGAAAAATCACAACAATGGGTGTTTTCGATCCTATTTTCAATTTTCTAACCCCCCAACGGGGCTCTCAAATCATTACTTTAACATAACCTAAAATAAGTATAAAATATAATCCTTCCCAAAAAGTCAATTTTTAGTCCTTATGCGATGTGTGCCCGGACGGTAAACCGACGAAAATGTTTTCATTGTTATAGTTATTAGAAATATTTTGAATAAGTCAGTATTCCAATTTTACAATTCGGGCTACCGGACCATTCATCCTTTGTTATCCATGACTGAACGATCCATATCTCTTGCTTTGTCCAAAAAACTTGAACAATAAATTTGTATTTTATATTTAGTTAATATCTTCCATACTTGTACATCATGCCAAGTTTACACATTACAACAAAAATTCTATAAAGCATAACTTTTTAACAAGTAAACTGTTAAAGTCACCTAATGCATTAGATTATTTTGTTACATGTCAGCTTGCTATCGAAGAGGTGTCGGGTTCGAGTCTGGGTTACAATGATTCATATTCAGACCTACTGCTGCTATGTTAGATAAATGATATTAAAATTAAGAGTAGGGGTAATGCCTTGATCCATAAACTAGGCCTTGTGCAACTATTTACCATGTACAACTTTCAGCCAAAGGACGTACAATCAAAAGGTTGCTTATGTGTTAGTTTACTTAATAATCCGGTTGTTTTGACAGAAAAAGAGACAAAAATATCCTTAGTTGCTGGACCTGTTCATGTAGTTTAATTGTGACAGTTTAACAGTATACACTCAAAATCGTTGAATAACATTCAATTTATAATGCTGACAGCAACTCAAGTTTGTCAGGTATTGTGTGAACTGCGATGAATCTTTACGGTCAGTGGTCGGGCGCATGAGATCATGATACAATTTATTTATGATTATTGTTGTTAAGATCGTGACCAGGGTGTTTAGAACAGTGGACCCACGGGTAAGGTATGGCATTTCATCTTATAAATGTTCATTCTATTTACTAAAGTATTAGGATGAGTTTCTCTCTCTGTCTATGTGGGAATTTATCCTATCTATAATACAAAATATTACGATGTCTGTCTGTCTGAAGCTTAAGATCTCAGTAACCACTGAACCGATTGGGCTCTACTCTTTAGGGAATATACCTACTGGTCCTGTGATGGTTTTAAGCTATTTTCTTAGAAGGTGGGACACCCCCAACCCCCCCAAAAATTTCAAATTTAAATAGCACAAAAATAGGTTGATCAAACCTCTTGGGGCAAAGCCCCCAGTAGAGGCTAGGGGCGAAGCCGTTAGTTATCTAAAAAGTAAAATTCTGAGAAACTTATTATTGGTCATGGTTCAATTTAAAGTTGTTTAAAATATTCTTGGGGTGGTTAAAATATTAAGAGACTTGTACTATATCCGACAAGTCACATTACTGTGGACTTTCAGACAAAGGTCGAGCAATCAATGTGTTGGCATATTGATTTGCTACTTGACCCATGTTTTTGGTAAAATCTTTTTTAGATTAAAATATATTTCATAGTGTTGTATCCCTGTTCTCTGACAGGCCTTCTTACCAATATGGACAATCATTAGTTTCCTGGTTAACCCTATCTGCCGGGAATTAACACTTGATGGGAGGTGATGGGATCGAGTCACGGATTAACACTAAAGACGTTAAAAATGGTTCCTACTGCTGCTATGTTAGAGTGTATGGGAATTCTAAAACAGGCGCAACTCATTACCGAAGCTTCGAAGCTTTACTGTGAAGGTTTTTACGCTTGTAATGAAGCGGCTAAGGTAAACCAATAAAATATTTACAATCCGTATAATAAAGTAAAAGGATGATTGTCTGTACCGAAGGATCTCGCTAACCGCTAAACCGATCGGGTTCTCCTTAACAGGGTAGCTTCTCATAGGGGGGCGTAGCCGCTATTATATTTATAATATGATATAATAGTTATTTATCGCATCGTATTATAGACAACTTTCCTCGGTAATTTAATTGAAAATTATTAAGATTAAAATAAGTTTTGTTTGATCCAAGGGGCTGAACCATTACAGAGATAGGAGAAGATTAAAGTATTTTAAGGGTTAAATCCAAGGATTCACATTTGATTCACTAATCCACTTTTTTAATCCCCAGGGGGTCGTCAGCGGTATTGGCTTTAACTATCCTTCTGGTAGAATCAAGTAAATTACAAGTAGGATACATCTGGGAAAATCAATCCCTCCCCATATTTTCAAGTATTTTCTATGAAAGGTTTGCTCGCACTTCACACTGTTCTACTGAACTTAAATTCTCTTTAACCTAACCTAATCATTTTTTGCTTTAAAATGTATTATTCTTAAAGGGGAGGGGTGGAACACAGTAATAGTGTCTGACTGATTATGACGTAACAAAAAAAAATAGCCAATGAGAGGCCACTATAAATTTTACCATTGGTCAATAACGGCCTCTCATTGGCTAATTTTTTTTTGTTACGTCATAATCAGTCAGACACTATTACTGTGTTCGGAGGGGTGTGATAATTGTCAAGAGGGATTTTCCAAACTTCTCCTTCTACTTGATTCATTGATGACTGATCAAGGCATTTTTAGCATGTAGGTGTAGGGGGATGGGGAGAATAAAGGCGTGCACATAAATCAGATAGTTATTGATTTCTTCTCGTCCAAAGAAAATTCTGAGTGTATTCAAAATATTCCCAATGGGATCAAATTCGTCCTGAGCAAAAAAATAAAATAAAGTAAAAATCCAAAACCTACGAAAAATAAATTCTCCTTTCTGGAAGTTCATTATTGGGCTTTACAAGCTAATATATTCATGTGATATCGCGGTTCTCTCTGATGTTTGAGAGCTTCAGTATAACATCTTAAACCGAATATAGTGTGAATAAGCTCCATCCAGAGACGTTTGACTGACGGTAGCTGCTGCTTTGTATTAAGAAAATAAGAGTCAGTATATTTGGTATTAACATACTTATTACTTACCTTACATAAAGTATTATTAATGTTTGCCCATTAAGATATCTCAATAAAACGATTGAAATCTCCATATATATCTTTTTAAGTCTCGGTATTATTTGATGTCATTAAAAAAAATTGTTTTCGGCTATTTTGCATAATTCTACCCTCAAGTTCTAATTAAGATGCTTGGGGAACACAGTAATAGTGTCTGACTGATTATGACGTAACAAAAAAAATTAGCCAATGAGAGGCCACTATAAATTTTACCATTGGTCAATAACGGCCTCTCATTGGCTAATTTTTTTTTGTTACGTCATAATCAGTCAGACACTATTACTGTGTTCTGCTTGGGCCGCAGTCGCAGTGTTATGTAAAGTAAAACTTAAGGATTATTTTTGGTTAGTTCGTTTATATCTCGTTAACTACTGAACCGATTGAGTTCTCCCTTTTGGGAACGCTTCACATAGTTATCAGTATGGTTTTAGACAATAATTTTCTGCTCTCTCTTGTCTCCTTTGAATACAGAGAGCTCCAAGAAGATAGGGGCCCAACTGCTAGGAAACTAATAACTCAGTACATATGCCTTATAATTCTTGGGTAAAACAAAGGAAACCTTGAACCAAATAAGAGGTGAAAAATGATGAAAGAATGTGATCTACAGAATTTGAATTGATAAGAACTGCACTACGGACCACACAGACCATATTCATGAAACATCTCAATATTGTGCCAAAAAAAAAGTAAGCTCAAAACAGAAGTAACATGTTTCTTTCGGTTTTAGTAGTATAATTTTAAAAAGGCATTGGTTTTTTGGTTATAGTCCCATTCGTGACAACGCCTCTTCAGGGGCGTTTCGTCGTATTTTCACAATAGCTTTTGATTAGGTTATTTTAGATTAGGTTAGGCTATTGCCCCGCAGGGTTAGGCAATTGGCCCCGCAGGGTCCAGAACAGGGGAAAAGCTACAATGAAAATACGACGAAACGCCCCTTAAGAGGCATTGTCACGAAAGGGACTATACCCGTTTTTTCTCTCTAAAAGATAGCTAAGGAAATACCATTTATGTTAACACAAATGACTTGCATACGGACGGACAATGGCATACCTTAGTTAAAAGGGTAAATTAAAAAAAATCTGCGTTCATAATCATTATATATTAATATCAGTAAGGAAACTTACTAAAAAGCAGACATTGTCCAGAATATTTTATTCTACTTGGCCATTCTAGAAATCATGTAAATAGGTATCAAATAGTATTCTTTGTATAACATTCGGAATGCTATTCTATATTCCTATTTATAGAATACAGTCTTTTACTATAGGAAATTGACAATGCACATTGTACATGCACTCATATGTTACCACGGTCAACATTAAAAAAAAAATTATGTAGAGCAACAAGGATAGGTTTGCTCAAAAGCTGCGAAGATTAATTTGATTTCAGTGTCCTTGCTAACGTAATATAGTTGTTTGTATGCCCGTCCATCTGTATTTAAGAAACTATAAGACAAACGAATATTAAAACACTTGTAGAGTGTCAGAATGAGCTGAATATATTTATGTAAAAGTCTAAACAAAATTGTAAGTAGATTTATTTCAAAACTGTTTAAATACAGCCACAGGATACTGTTTAAGAGCATACTTACATTTTTAGGATTTTAGAGATGTTTCGCTTATAACATTGTACTTTGTAGTCTTGGGAATCAGTTTTCCAAAAATCAAAAGAATAAGATAATAATATATCGTAGAAATCGTTTTAGAAAAGTTAAAAATAATCATTTTTAAATGACGTACGAACTTTCTGGTAACTATTATATTGTTGTTATGCTTTCCAGATCATACCTGACTGTTACAGGAATCAGTTTGAATCAGAAGTTTGAAATCGATAATCCAATTCTAACATGCATAAATTAACGAAAAGAGCAAAATGTGACGATCGCATAGACCATTATTATAGAAAAGCTTTGCTTTTAAAAGTCTCTGATATATTTTATGTTTGAACTTATAGAAGAGCTGTGCTCTTAAAAACTGCAACATTTCAGCAGCTCTATTTTTCTTCATAAGAAATGTAGATCAAGAATTCCAAGACTTTTAGATCAATGATAAAATCAGATTTTAAAAAGTGTATATGATACTTGCATTTCAAGTTGGTTTTGATGTTAGTAATATTTTTTCAAGATAAAAAACATCTTTGCTGAAAACGTTATACCTATAGAATTTAGAATCTACCTATAATTCTGTCTTTTTTCATATACTATAAGAAAATTTGTAAGAATTAAATTATACAACAAAATGATAATACTCCAATAAATCTTTTTTAACTGATAAAAATGTAAGCAAACAATATTCTGTTCCTGGTTATTGGTTAATTCATTTTCAAAGTAGTTTATACTGTGGGTATTATCGTCCATGATAAAAAATTAAATAAATTAATAATAAACCTTTTTTTCTACCAGAAAAATCAATTTACTTTTTTAATTTTCTTGAATACTATATGAATAGAAAACAAGGATGACAACATCCATAAAAGCGAAGCTCTGAAACGGTAGGACAAACGGACATTAACACTTGTATAATGTCAGAACTGAATAATCAGAATGCGATTGTATAAGAGTCAAAGCAAAATTGTAAGTAAATTTGTTGAAAAACTGCTTGATACAGGATAATGATTATGGACATACTTACATTTTTAGGACTTGATTATAGAGTTGCTTCGCTTATAATATTGTACTTTGTTGTCCCAGGAATCAGTATACCAAAAATCAGACCAATCGGATAATTAGGTCACATACAAATTTTTGTTAAAAATGTAAAAAAAAAAATCAACATGTTTAAAATGAACGTACGGACATTCTGGTAATGATTATAGAGTTGCTACGCTTTCTAACTCGTACCTAATTATTACAGGAATCACCATGCAAAATTTGAAATCGATAGGACAATTCTAACATGCCTAAATTAACGTAAAAAGCTATTTAAAAAAGTAAAAAAATCAACATGTTTAAAATGGACGTACGGACATTTTGGTAATGATTATAGAGTTGCTACGCTTTCTAAATTGTACCTAACTACTAAAGGAATCACCATGCAAAATTTGAAATCGATAGGACAATTCTAACATGTCTAAATTAACGAAAAAAGCTATCCGTGACGGACGGACGGACGGACGTACGGACGGACGGACCGACCCTAATTATAGAAAAGCTTCGCTTTTAAAAACGGGAATTGGGTAGTTCAAAAAGGTCTGCAAAAAGGTCTGCCTTCATGAAACTTAAAATGAACACAGTAATAGTGTCTGACTGATTATGACGTAACAAAAAAAAATTAGCCAATGAGAGGCCGTTATTGACCAATGGTAAAATTTATAATGGCCTCTCATTTGCTAATTTTTTTTATTACGTCATAATCAGTCAGACACTATTACTGTGTTCCTTAAAATACAAAAAAAAACAATCATTAAATGTACTTACAAATTTTATCTTTGCAGTTTTGGTTTAATGTGTATAATATAAAGAAGCAACTAACTGTGATTAACTGTGCAGATAAGGTGTCCAAAACTGACACACAAGATGCAGCTTTGCATATCTAATTTGGACAACAATGGACAGAAGAATTGCTACAGTTTGGGCTGGTTCTAAAGTCATATTGACCACTTATATAACATCATAATCAAAGGACTTAAGCTTGCATGTCAGTGTAGTGTGATTATGTGTGAGAATTAGTCTTTTGAATTAATTCTAAAAAACTGCACTGCATTAAGATTATCATTTAAAGGGAGTGTGAACGTAAAAATTTCTCATCTGATTATCAAATCTTAACATTTACTAAGCACATTTCACTACACTGATCAACCAAAAATGTCCTATTCACAAAAATATCCTGAAATAATGCCTTGATTTTATGGTATTTTGAGAGGGAAAATGGAAAAAACAGGGAAAATCTGAACGTTTTTGTTTCTTATAATGTTTGTAGGGATATTTAACTTGTCATATATAGTTGAAACAATTTACTTACTGTTAAGGATTTATTTTATGCTATAAAATTGCCAATTCGTTTTTTTATAACGTAGTAATTAGGTAATAAAGACATATTTTAAATTCGTATTATTGACAAAAAAAAATACCTCACTGTCTACAAAGGGTTGAATCTCATAGGTTATATAAAATAATAATATCCTTTTTTATTGTGTTGAACAATAAATAACCCACTTTGGAGAATTAGTTTACACTTTTATCAGACTGTTTATAAAGAAATATTGCGTCTTTATTATTTACAAATTTGTAATTAAAGGTGGGCGAGAGATGGGCCATTTAAAGTTAATTGGATACTAATAAAAAACCTGTTTCTGGCTTTGTTATTGTATTTGGTTTTCAATAAAAAAATATTGCTTATTTTATCAATTTCTAAGTAACTATACATTGGATTAAAACAAGGATTATGTTAAAAGTCAGCTTAACTGTTAGGAAAAATCTAGAACTATGTGAAAAAGTTTAATTTTAGCTATAATGGGAGAAAAAAGCAATTTAATGCACATTTTATATAATACGGAAAATTTCTTCCTTTCCCCGTACCTTATAAAAATCGTCGGAAAAAGCCGTTTTTTAAGCAAACAAAAGCGCGTTTTGCTCTATCTGTGAGATATTATGAATGAGATAATGTTAAGATTTGATATTAAGATGAGAAAAATTTACGTTCACAGTCCCTTTAAGGAGCACATAAAAATAAATTGAATTATGCAATACTTAAATTTAACAATCTAAAGTTTAATTGCTTAATTAATTGAAATTTTTCAGTATAGTTTTGTAATTTACTTTTAGAAGCTTAATGAGAGGAACAAAAACCTCTCATATTTTATTTTTAAAAGTCACATTTCTTGCAAAGTTCATTGCTTGCCTTTTTTGTTCATTTTTTTGCAGAATGAGTTTTTTACGAGAGCCGACACAATCAATAATTATTGTTTTATTTTAAGGAAACAAAATTAAATTTATTCTTATAATTTGGATTGATGATGACATTTCAGGGCCTTGAAGTCGCTTGGGGTTCTACACCTCCCGACACGCCTTAAAACATACTCCGCGTCTTATAATTGCATGGCCCGATAGGCAACCAACCCCTTGATTGCACGACCTTGGTCTGGAAGTCTTAACTGTGCATAAGGTGAGCCTGTTTATAGGCCAAAGCATTTTCCCATAGTCTTACTGTTGATGTCACGCGCCTCACTTAGAAGCACTATGTAACATTTTTAAACGTTTCTTGAAATGGTTTGGTTTCTGTGCTCTAACATGTCAAATTTCTTTGGTCTGCTTCTGCAATGGATGTATTATTTCTTGGACATTATACCAGATGATATTTTAAGCAGGCACGAATAACAACTCCCACAACCTTTATCACACACCCCCAACTTCTGTTTGATGAACGAGCTACCCAATTAATAACAGGGTGAAAAGAAACCTATCTTTATCCCCTGTCATAATATCCACGTATATTCTGCATCCATTGTTACTGCACATATCTTGCAGGACATCCAGTACAATCAAATTGCACAATACATTTTCAAATTCATTCCTAGAATAATAAAGAAATAAGATATAGATTTACATTCCTTTGTTTTTTATCATAAACTTCAGGTGTGTTCTTCAACCAAAGTCTAAACAAAATTGTAAGAAAATATGTTGCAAAACTGCTTAAATAAAGAATGCTGTTTAAGAATATATACTTACATTGCATTGTTAGGACCTGATTATAGAAATGCTTGGGTACGAGCAACATGTACAGACTTTCTGGTAACGATTAGACAGTTGTCATACTTCCCAAATCATACCAAATTGTTATAGAAATCATCATGCACAGTTTGAAATCGATAAGACAATTCTAACATGTCCGACCCTAATTATTGAAAAGCTCCGCTTTAAATAAATTCAAGAAAGATGTAACTTGAATATTAAACTTCATTTTTTCTAAATTTTCTTGGTGTAACACAGAGATATAATACAAAAACACCAAAGATCAAACTACTTCAGCATTTTGAAGAAAGCAATCTATACTGTTACCTTTATTCTTCTTTGATTACAACTGCAACTGCTCTACTTCTTGTCTGCCATCTTCAAACTTTCGGAGGAACCCCTATACTTACCAGTAGACCCTCTGGAACGCCCCCCCCCCCTGATGCTGCTAAGTTCCTTGGACTCCCCCTTCAGGAGCCCCACGACGATCATGGATAAAATGGATCAATACCCCCCTAGAAGTTTAAAATTGGTAGGCATAAGAAAAAGATAAGGGGACAAGCTGTGCTTTTTCCAGCCTCATGAAATGTCTTAAAACTTTTTTGTGACTTCTAACTCGTAGAGAATAACATGTATTTGTGTCTTAGTCATATACACTTGACTAGTCGCTACTCCCCTGGCCTCTAGGGGATGGCGAGGGAGGTCAGGGAATTTACCCGAAGCCGTCCCGAGGTGTTTCCCTAAATTTCCCTAAAAAGTAAAACCCATACGAGATCTTTGGCTTCAGACAAATAAACCTTACTAACTTATATTATGTTCATAGTCCTTCTGAAAAAGATATTCTGTTTCTATAATATTAGAAGCACTGACACTCTAAAATTGTTAATATCCGTTTATCCTGCTGTAAGATACGATGATTTTTGCTTTTGATTTGTTTCTACAGTGTGTTTTTTTTATGAGAACTTTTTTGAAAGCAATTTTACTCTACTTATAGTTATCAGAATTTAATGATTAACGGCTTATTTTCTTCGTTTTTTATAACCATTTATAGAACACCAAAAAAATATTTCAGTTTTTATTTTAAAAGTACAGTAAAATCAAAAATTCAAAACTTAGGTGTCAACATCTAAAAAAGGTTTTAGCGCATTTTTCTGAAGCTCAAATCTTCTACCTTTTGCAAGAAAAAAATTGGATTTTCAGTAGTCCTCTTTGGGGGGCCAGTACTCCCTCTCTGGTTGAGATATGGCCTTCAAACTTTAATATGTTCTAGTACATGTCCCCAAAAAAATCTGTATCAATTTTTAACTCTGTATCTGAACTTTGCAGCTATTCTTGCAAAGGGTAGAAGATTTGAGCATAAGAAAAATGCGCTAAAACCATTTTTAGATGTTGACACCTAGGTTTTGAATTTTTTATTTTACTCTACTTTTCTAATAAAAACTGAAATATTTTTTTGATGTTCTATAAATGGTTATAAAAAACGAAGAAAATAAGCCATTAATCATTAAATTCTGATAACTATAAGTGGGGTAAAATTGCTTTCAAAAAAGTTCTCATAAAAAAACACACTGTATATATTTTAAATCAACTGCCGCGCCATAATTGCAATATGAGTACGAGTGGTACATTGGAAGTATCATGGATTTTGTACAAGTTTCACTGTAAGAATGCAACGAGATATGCAGTAAAAAATTAGATAAGTCCTGACCAAAATGTCGCATTGTCTGTGTGACATATCATCTTAAATAAACAAGAATGGTTACACTAGCCCCCAAAGTTTTATAATGACGTCTTCTTATTCGTTGGCTTAACAACTTTGGGGACTTTCATTGAAACTTGATTGCTCGGTTCATTATGTTGAGTGTCCAAAACGTTACAATCACTAATTGCAATCTACAATGAATGGATAATTTTGTCTATTACCATTGGGGTTATACATCAATTTATCGGCATCAACCTACCAAAAAGTCCCCAAAGTTGTTAAGCCAAGAATAAGAAAACGTTATTATAAATCTTTAAGGACTAGTGTAATAAACAGCCCAATGTCCCCTCCCTTCCTGAGTTTGACCGGTGAACCCGTATTTTAGTCCTGAGGTGGATTCTTAAACAAAATCCCACTAATCGCTTAGTGGGGCAAAATTGTTTTCGCAAAAAATCCACCAAAATCACAAACAAACAAAATCATAGAAGGGTTATTAACATAAGATTTTATTTAATTTTTGTAGATTTTTTATGTGATTTTGGAGGATTTTTCACGAAAACAATTTTGCCCCAGTAAGCGATTAGTGGGGCAATTTTTTTTTAAGAATCCTCCTTTGTATTACATCTGTGCATTGATAACTTGTCTCAAAATTTAAATTAGAATAAACTTTCCAGTATGGCTTCGAAACCGATCCGCAGAATTAGAACCAGTTCATAGCCATACTGAAAAACCATGTAAAGCCTCGTGTTACAGACAGTTTTACACGAAAACTGAAATAAATATCATCAAATAATTTTTCATTTTAATATCCACGGAAAGCTGTCTATAATTCGATGCGATAGATAAATATTAGCAACTTCACTGCCCCTGTTATTTGTTTTAAATCAAGGAATTTAATTACTGAAGTATAATTTATTTATACACACACATACAAATTTGGTTATACTATGCCATACGTATATGGTGTAAAGTATAAATATTAGATATGGACACGGTCAGGGCTTTTTAGGTTTTCTCATTATTGCATCTAAGATGGTCGATCTTTCAACGTTGAATAAGCTCATTTTACTAGATTTAAAGGCACTAATATCTCTATAATTATAGAAAATCAATACTTTAATTGCAAGACCTTAGTTTAGATGTTTAAAAAGTATTGAGTGAGCCCAAAGAACATGGTTTTTGTATGCTAAACTTTGATTATCTAAAAATATGCTTTTTTTTATCAAGTTTTCCTGTTTTCTGTAGCTCTAAAACTCTAATTCTGACTTGATCTAATATATGTATACACGTAAGCCCTCGGATTTTAAGATAAATTGATAAGCAAAGTTGCAACTTCACAATCATACTAGCAAATATAAAGATAGTATATATAGAGAGATAGATAGATGAATAAACTAAGAACAGATAGACGAGTAGATAATCAATGGATTGAAAAATATCTACATCCGACGACTCCGCTTACCCAAATATTTTATTCCGTAACACCACTTATCTAGCTGCTAAATTTGTAGTAAAAGCTCTTTTAGGTCATTTTTATTTGATGGTGTAAAATCTAAAAGTATTTATAAAGTCCAAAACTGTGTCTTGATTATTATCATTACAGAAAATAGCTACTTCTAAGAAGATAAATAAAACTGATATGGAAAAGACCAAATATGGCGCGGATGCAATTTGAAGAAGACGATGTATAACTATACGCGGCATCTAACATGTAAATTTGTTAGTTTTTGTAGGTTTTAGGATGAAAAGATTTTAAAAAATTAATATTATTTAAATCCTTTAAACAAGATGGGTTTTTCCAATTTATTTCTGCTTTTGTATATCTATACGCCGCCCGTCCTACCTAAAGGCAAGAGGCGAAGACACTAGTATTTTACATAGTCGAACATAAGAAACAATTGGTTTTATTATTATATTTAAAAGTCTTCAGAGAGTAATAAGTAACTCTTGGATTTGATATGTTTTTTACTATGTCCATTCTAAAATCTTGTTTCTGATAGCTTAATAGTTCGTCCTATGCGGGTTCTTTGGTTTTTTTAACACTTATATTAACTCTTAGATTGCTAATTGTTTAAGGCAGTAATATGGTGTAATGCAACCTCTGAATGATGACTACAGGAACCCCTCCTGAAAAGCGACCCAAACAAATAAAGTGTAATAATGGTCCCAGAATGATAAGCAACATTTTTATCCAGTTTTATTATTATACACACATAGAGAAAATGTAATATAAAAGGAGATCATTTTTTATTAAAGTTCCTCAAACCTTGATTTAGATTTTTTTCTTTTGTAAATTATATGTTGTTGGTTTACACTAGATTTTTTTATTTCACTGCGACCATGGCCTATACAGTAACACATTTTAAGCATCGTATAGACATCTTTCAGCGGATAGTAATATTGAAAAACAACAGATTGATTCTAGTTGTGTTTTTTTTTATGAAATTTTTATGATTTTCATTTTATTACTTGTGGAAACAATACTGGAAAACATTCTGTTTATTTTGCCTAGCTGTTGTAAAGATCTTAAGTAAAACAATGACTCAAGGAAAGACACCATTCCCTAAACCATCATTATGTACCTTAAAAAATAGCTTATACAATCGAACATATAAAAAATAAGATTTTGGCTTTCAATTTAGTTGTACATTTTCTATTTTAATTACCTTAATATTTACAAATATATTAATTTATTTGGGTATAGTCCTTTCCATGACATCGCTCCATATGGGGCGATGATTTTCTATAGCTCCTTCAAGGAGCTATAGCATAGCCTCTTATCATATGGAGCGATGTGATAGCCCCTTTTAAGGAGCGTTCATATCGCCTCTTATGATAAGAGGCTATGCTATAGCTCCTTCATGGCCTCTTAATAGCTCCTTTGAAGGGGCGTTAATATCGCCTCTTATGATAAGAGGCTATACTATAGCCCCATGATGGCTCCTTCATAGCCTCTCCATCGCCCCTCCATAGTTCTTTACCTCCAGTGCCCCTTCATCGCTCCTTCATCGCCCCTACATCGCTCCTTCATCTCTCCTTCTTGAAATTTATATTAAATTGTACTTTGATGGCCCCTACATCGCCCCTACATCGCCCCTACATCGCTCCTTCATCTCTAATTCTTGAATTTTATATTACATTGTACTTTGATGGCCCCTACATCGCTCCTCCATCGCCCCTACATCGCTCATACATCGCCACTACATCGCTCCTTCATCTCTCCTTCTTGAAATTTATATTACATTGTACTTTGATGGCCCCTACATCGCTCCTCCATCGCCCCTTCATCGCTCCTCCATCGCCCCTACATCGCTCCTCCATCGCTCCTACATCGCCCCTACATCGCTCCTTCATCTCTCCTTCTTGAAATTTATATTACATTGTACTTTGATGGCCCCTACATCGCTCCTCCATCGCCCCTTCATCGCTCCTACATCGCCCCTTCATCGCTCCTTCTCCAAATTTATATTACATTGCAACTTGATGGCCCCTACATCGCTCCTACATCGCTCCTCCATCGCCCCTTCATCGCTCCTTCACCAAATTTATATAACATTGCAACTTGATGGCCCCTACATCGCTGCTACATCGCTCCTCCATCGCTCCTCCATCGCTCCTACATCGCCCCTTCATCGCTCCTTCCACAAATTTATATTACATTGTACTTTGATGGCCCCTACATCTCTCCTCCATCGCCCCATCGCCCCTTAATAGCCCCTTACCTTAATTTATATAAAAAAGCCCCTACATAGCCTCTCCATCGCCCCTTAATAGCTCCTTACCTTAATTTTTATAACATAGCCCCTACATAGCCTCTCCATCGCCCCTTAATAGCCCCTTATCTTAATTTATATAACAAAGCCCCTACATAGCCTCTCCATCGCCCCTAATAGCCCCTTACCTTTATTTATATAACAAAGCTCCTACATAGCCTCTCCATTGCCCCTTAATAGTCCCTTACCTTAATTTATATAACATAGCTCCTACATAGCCTCTCCATCGCCCCTTAAAAGCCCATTACCTTAATTTATATAACATAGCCCCTACATAGCCTCTCCATCGCCCCTTACCTTAATTTATATAACATAGCCCCTACATAGCCTCTCCATCGCCCCTTAATAGCTCCTTACCTTAATTTATATAACATAGCCCCTACATAGCCTCTCCATCGCCCCTTAATAGCCCCTTACCTTAATTTATATAACATAGCCTCTACATAGCCTCTCCATCGCCCCTTAATAGCCCCTTACCTTAATTTATATAACATAGCCCTACATAGCCTCTCCATCGCCCCTTAATAGCCCCTTACCTTAATTTATATAGCATAGCCCCTACATAGCCTCTCCATCGCCCCTTAATAGCCTCTTACCTTAATTTATATAATCCTTACCTTAATATATATAACATAGCCCCTACATAGCCTCTCCATCGCCCCTAAATAGCCCCTTACCCTAATTTATATAACATAGCCCCTACATAGCCTCTCCATCGCCCCTTAATAGCTCCTTACCTTAATTTATATAACATAGCCCCTACATAGCCTCTCCATCGCCCCTTAATAGCCCCTTACCTTAATTTATATAACATAGCCCTACATAGCCTCTCCATCGCCCCTTAATAGCCCCTTACCTTAATTTATATAGCATAGCCCCTACATAGCCTCTCCATCGCCCCTTAATAGCCTCTTACCTTAATTTATATAATCCTTACCTTAATATATATAACATAGCCCCTACATAGCCTCTCCATCGCCCCTAAATAGCCCCTTACCCTAATTTATATAACATAGCCCCTACATAGCCTCTCCATCGCCCCTTAATAGCCCCTTACCTTAATTTATATAACATAGCCTCTACATAGCCTCTCCATCGCCCCTTAATAGCCCCTTACCTTAATTTATATAACATAGCCCTACATAGCCTCTCCATCGCCCCTTAATAGCCCCTTACCTTAATTTATATAGCATAGCCCCTACATAGCCTCTCCATCGCCCCTTAATAGCCTCTTACCTTAATTTATATAATCCTTACCTTAATATATATAACATAGCCCCTACATAGCCTCTCCATCGCCCCTTACCTTAATTTATATAACATAGCCCCTACATAGCCTCTCCATCGCCCCTTAATAGCTCCTTACCTTAATTTATATAACATAGCCCCTACATAGCCTCTCCATCGCCCCTTAATAGCCCCTTACCTTAATTTATATAACATAGCCTCTACATAGCCTCTCCATCGCCCCTTAATAGCCCCTTACCTTAATTTATATAACATAGCCCTACATAGCCTCTCCATCGCCCCTTAATAGCCCCTTACCTTAATTTATATAGCATAGCCCCTACATAGCCTCTCCATCGCCCCTTAATAGCCTCTTACCTTAATTTATATAATCCTTACCTTAATATATATAACATAGCCCCTACATAGCCTCTCCATCGCCCCTAAATAGCCCCTTACCCTAATTTATATAACATAGCCCCTACATAGCCTCTCCATCGCCCCTTAATAGCTCCTTACCTTAATTTATATAACATAGCCCCTACATAGCCTCTCCATCGCCCCTTAATAGCCCCTTACCTTAATTTATATAACATAGCCCTACATAGCCTCTCCATCGCCCCTTAATAGCCCCTTACCTTAATTTATATAGCATAGCTCCTACATAGCCTCTCCATCGCCCCTTAATAGCCTCTTACCTTAATTTATATAATCCTTACCTTAATATATATAACATAGCCCCTACATAGCCTCTCCATCGCCCCTAAATAGCCCCTTACCCTAATTTATATAACATAGCCCCTACATAGCCTCTCCATCGCCCCTTAATAGCCCCTTACCTTAATTTATATAACATAGCCTCTACATAGCCTCTCCATCGCCCCTTAATAGCCCCTTACCTTAATTTATATAACATAGCCCTACATAGCCTCTCCATCGCCCCTTAATAGCCCCTTACCTTAATTTATATAGCATAGCCCCTACATAGCCTCTCCATCGCCCCTTAATAGCCTCTTACCTTAATTTATATAATCCTTACCTTAATATATATAACATAGCCCCTACATAGCCTCTCCATCGCCCCTTACCTTAATTTATATAACATAGCCCCTACATAGCCTCTCCATCGCCCCTTAATAGCTCCTTACCTTAATTTATATAACATAGCCCCTACATAGCCTCTCCATCGCCCCTTAATAGCCCCTTACCTTAATTTATATAACATAGCCTCTACATAGCCTCTCCATCGCCCCTTAATAGCCCCTTACCTTAATTTATATAACATAGCCCTACATAGCCTCTCCATCGCCCCTTAATAGCCCCTTACCTTAATTTATATAGCATAGCCCCTACATAGCCTCTCCATCGCCCCTTAATAGCCTCTTACCTTAATTTATATAATCCTTACCTTAATATATATAACATAGCCCCTACATAGCCTCTCCATCGCCCCTAAATAGCCCCTTACCCTAATTTATATAACATAGCCCCTACATAGCCTCTCCATCGCCCCTTAATAGCCCCTTACCTTAATTTATATAACATAGCCCCTACATAGCCTCTCCATCGCCCCTTAATAGCCCCTTACCTTAATTTATATAACATAGCCCTACATAGCCTCTCCATCGCCCCTTAATAGCCCCTTACCTTAATTTATATAGCATAGCCCCTACATAGCCTCTCCATCGCCCCTTAATAGCCTCTTACCTTAATTTATATAATCCTTACCTTAATATATATAACATAGCCCCTACATAGCCTCTCCATCGCCCCTAAATAGCCCCTTACCCTAATTTATATAACATAGCCCCTACATAGCCTCTCCATCGCCCCTTAATAGCCCCTTACCTTAATTTATATAACATAGCCTCTACATAGCCTCTCCATCGCCCCTTAATAGCCCCTTACCTTAATTTATATAACATAGCCCTACATAGCCTCTCCATCGCCCCTTAATAGCCCCTTACCTTAATTTATATAGCATAGCCCCTACATAGCCTCTCCATCGCCCCTTAATAGCCTCTTACCTTAATTTATATAATCCTTACCTTAATATATATAACATAGCCCCTACATAGCCTCTCCATCGCCCCTTACCTTAATTTATATAACATAGCCCCTACATAGCCTCTCCATCGCCCCTTAATAGCTCCTTACCTTAATTTATATAACATAGCCCCTACATAGCCTCTCCATCGCCCCTTAATAGCCCCTTACCTTAATTTATATAACATAGCCTCTACATAGCCTCTCCATCGCCCCTTAATAGCCCCTTACCTTAATTTATATAACATAGCCCTACATAGCCTCTCCATCGCCCCTTAATAGCCCCTTACCTTAATTTATATAGCATAGCCCCTACATAGCCTCTCCATCGCCCCTTAATAGCCTCTTACCTTAATTTATATAATCCTTACCTTAATATATATAACATAGCCCCTACATAGCCTCTCCATCGCCCCTAAATAGCCCCTTACCCTAATTTATATAACATAGCCCCTACATAGCCTCTCCATCGCCCCTTAATAGCTCCTTACCTTAATTTATATAACATAGCCCCTACATAGCCTCTCCATCGCCCCTTAATAGCCCCTTACCTTAATTTATATAACATAGCCCTACATAGCCTCTCCATCGCCCCTTAATAGCCCCTTACCTTAATTTATATAGCATAGCCCCTACATAGCCTCTCCATCGCCCCTTAATAGCCTCTTACCTTAATTTATATAATCCTTACCTTAATATATATAACATAGCCCCTACATAGCCTCTCCATCGCCCCTAAATAGCCCCTTACCCTAATTTATATAACATAGCCCCTACATAGCCTCTCCATCGCCCCTTAATAGCCCCTTACCTTAATTTATATAACATAGCCTCTACATAGCCTCTCCATCGCCCCTTAATAGCCCCTTACCTTAATTTATATAACATAGCCCTACATAGCCTCTCCATCGCCCCTTAATAGCCCCTTACCTTAATTTATATAGCATAGCCCCTACATAGCCTCTCCATCGCCCCTTAATAGCCTCTTACCTTAATTTATATAATCCTTACCTTAATATATATAACATAGCCCCTACATAGCCTCTCCATCGCCCCTGAATAGCCCCTTACCCTAATTTATATAACATAGCCCCTACATAGCCTCTCCATCGCCCCTTAATAGCTCCTTACCTTAATTTATATAACATAGCCTCTACATAGCCTCTCCATCGCCCCTTAATAGCCCCTTACCTTAATTTATATAACATAGCCCTACATAGCCTCTCCATCGCCCCTTAATAGCCCCTTACCTTAATTTATATAGCATAGCCCCTACATAGCCTCTCCATCGCCCCTTAATAGCCTCTTACCTTAATTTATATAATCCTTACCTTAATATATATAACATAGCCCCTACATAGCCTCTCCATCGCCCCTAAATAGCCCCTTACCCTAATTTATATAACATAGCCCCTACATAGCCTCTCCATCGCCCCTTAATAGCCTCTTACCTTAATTTATATAACATAGGCCCTACAAAGCATCTCCATCGCCCCTTAATAGCCCCTTACCTTAATTATATAACATAGCCCCTACATAGCCTCTCCATCGCCCCTTAATAGCCTCTTACCTTAATTTATATAACATAGCCCCTTCATAGCCTCTTCATCGCCCCTTACCTTAATTTATATAACATAGGCCCTTTATGGCTCCTGTACAGCCTCTGTAATTGTATTGCCCCTTCATTATAGAAGGTAGGGCATTAAGGTAAGGAAGGAATGTGACCCTCTACAGTTTTAAATTTAAGTTTTAAAAGGATGACAAGGATGACAACATTTATAAAAGCAAAGCTCTGAAACGGTAGAAAAAAGTTTAAAGGAAGCCTGCAAGAAATACCACGCTTTAACTGCTGAAAGACTGCCACAAGTAGACCAAATACCCCAAATTTGAAGCCTTCAGCTTCTATAACAAAAAAGTTCTAGGCATTTTAAAATGACATTTTATGTACAATGGAAATTTTGAAAGAATTGCAATGCTCATGTTGAAAACTTTAAAATTAAACTACGTGGCCTAGAAACAAAATTATAAGCTTATTTTTTTTTGTCATAAATTTAGGTTTCCAGTAACTAATTATATTTTTACAATAAAAATACCCATTTTTATAGTCAAAATCATTAAAAAAAAATAAGTTTTACTTGCGTTGTACCGAATGTACTGTAGCCAATCAGAAGGCTGAATCAGCTTAACAACCAATCACAGCTAAGCTTGTATTAGTTTACCCCTTTGTTTCCGCTATGATTTTCGTTTAAAAATGCAATTTAAATCGATTTTTTTTCATAGATTTTGACTATGAAATGTGGTGTTTTTATTGTAAAAATGTAATCAGTTACAGGCAATCTAAGTTTCTGACAAAGATAAGGTTATAATTTTATGTCTAGGCAACGTAATTTAATATTGTTTTTTCTTTTATGAGCATTGGAAATCTTTCAAAAATTCCATTGTACATAAAATGCTATTTTGAAATGCCTAGAACTTTTTTGTTATTGAAGCTGAAGGCTTATAATTTGGGGTATTGGGTCTTCTTGTGGCAGTCTTTTAGCAGTTAAAGCGTGTTATTTCTTGCAGGCGTCCTTTAATGAACATTAATAATGTAGAGTGTCAGAACTGAATAGTCAGAACATAAATTTAAAATTCGAAACAAAATTGTAAGTAAATTTATTGAGAAATTGCTTACATGCAGGAAAATGCTTAAGGACGTACTCACATTTTTTGGACTTGATTATAGATATGATTCGCTTATAACATTCTATTTTGTTGTCCTAGGAATCAGTATCCCAGAAATCAGATTAATCGGATTTTTTTGTTTTTGGGATTTTTTTGTTTTTGGGGGGGTTGGGGGTATCCCACCCCCCAAGAAAATAGCCTAAAACCACCACAGGACCAGTAGGTATATTCCCTGAATAGTAGAATATAATCGGTCCAGTGGTTACCGAGATCTTAAGGGACTGACAGACGGACAGACAGATGGACAGACAGACGGACAGACAGACGGACAGACAGACAGACGGATGGACAGACATCATTCTACTTTGTATTATAGATTTACGCTAATTTTAACAAAATTTATGTTTGACCTCCTGATTTTAGAGCTTTGCTTTTGTGAATGTTGTTATCCTTGTTATCTTGCTTTTTTTTCCTTTTTCATAACCTATTATATAAAGTAGTAATCTTTTTTTTGTCTGTAGAAAAGCTAACCGCTGAACCTATATGGTTCTCCTTTACAGTGAAGCTTCTTTTAAGTTCATAGAGGGTTTATAATTATTTCGAGGGAGGGTATCTCCACCCTCCCAGAAAATTCACCCCAAGAAAAATATTACCCCATCCCCTCAAAAAATCTTTTTAACTTTTTAAAAGCAAAGCTTTTCTATATTAAGGATCAGTCCGTACGTCCGTAACGGTTAGCTATTTTCGTTAATTTAGGCATGTGATTCCTGTAGTAGAAAGGTACGATTTAGAAAGTCTATAATCATTATCAGAATATCCATACGTCCATTTTAAGCATACTAATTATTAACTTACAACAAATTTTTATGTATCAAAATTATCCGATTAATCTGATTTCTGGGATACTGATTCCTAGGACAACAAAATAGAATGTTATAAGCGAATCATATCTATAATCAAGTCCAAAAAATGTGAGTACGTCCTTAAGCATTTTCCTGCATGTAAGCAATTTCTCAATAAATTTACTTACAATTTTGTTTCGAATTTTAAATTTATGTTCTGACTATTCAGTTCTGACACTCTACATTATTAATGTTCATTAAAGGACGCCTGCAAGAAATAACACGCTTTAACTGCTAAAAGACTGCCACAAGAAGACCCAATACCCCAAATTATAAGCCTTCAGCTTCAATAACAAAAAAGTTCTAGGCATTTCAAAATAGCA
Source organism: Acartia tonsa (assembly GCF_053477335.1). Taxonomy (NCBI): domain Eukaryota; kingdom Metazoa; phylum Arthropoda; class Copepoda; order Calanoida; family Acartiidae; genus Acartia; species Acartia tonsa. The sequence goes on from NC_137263.1 coordinate 38,149,502, forward strand.
TTTTATGTACAATGGAATTTTTGAAAGATTTCCAATGCTCATAAAAGAAAAAACAATATTAAATTACGTTGCCTAGACATAAAATTATAACCTTATCTTTGTCAGAAACTTAGATTGCCTGTAACTGATTACATTTTTACAATAAAAACACCACATTTCATAGTCAAAATCTATGAAAAAAAATCGATTTAAATTGCATTTTTAAACGAAAATCATAGCGGAAACAAAGGGGTAAACTAATACAAGCTTAGCTGTGATTGGTTGTTAAGCTGATTCAGCCTTCTGATTGGCTACAGTACATTCGGTACAACGCAAGTAAAACTTATTTTTTTTTAATGATTTTGACTATAAAAATGGGTATTTTTATTGTAAAAATATAATTAGTTACTGGAAACCTAAATTTATGACAAAAAAAAATAAGCTTATAATTTTGTTTCTAGGCCACGTAGTTTAATTTTAAAGTTTTCAACATGAGCATTGCAATTCTTTCAAAATTTCCATTGTACATAAAATGTCATTTTAAAATGCCTAGAACTTTTTTGTTATAGAAGCTGAAGGCTTCAAATTTGGGGTATTTGGTCTACTTGTGGCAGTCTTTCAGCAGTTAAAGCGTGGTATTTCTTGCAGGCTTCCTTTAAACTTTTTTCTACCGTTTCAGAGCTTTGCTTTTATAAATGTTGTCATCCTTGTCATCCTTTTAAAACTTAAATTTAAAACTGTAGAGGGTCACATTCCTTCCTTACCTTAATGCCCTACCTTCTATAATGAAGGGGCAATACAATTACAGAGGCTGTACAGGAGCCATAAAGGGCCTATGTTATATAAATTAAGGTAAGGGGCGATGAAGAGGCTATGAAGGGGCTATGTTATATAAATTAAGGTAAGAGGCTATTAAGGGGCGATGGAGAGGCTATGTAGGGGCTATGTTATATAATTAAGGTAAGGGGCTATTAAGGGGCGATGGAGATGCTTTGTAGGGCCTATGTTATATAAATTAAGGTAAGAGGCTATTAAGGGGCGATGGAGAGGCTATGTAGGGGCTATGTTATATAAATTAGGGTAAGGGGCTATTTAGGGGCGATGGAGAGGCTATGTAGGGGCTATGTTATATATATTAAGGTAAGGATTATATAAATTAAGGTAAGAGGCTATTAAGGGGCGATGGAGAGGCTATGTAGGGGCTATGCTATATAAATTAAGGTAAGGGGCTATTAAGGGGCGATGGAGAGGCTATGTAGGGCTATGTTATATAAATTAAGGTAAGGGGCTATTAAGGGGCGATGGAGAGGCTATGTAGAGGCTATGTTATATAAATTAAGGTAAGGAGCTATTAAGGGGCGATGGAGAGGCTATGTAGGGGCTATGTTATATAAATTAGGGTAAGGGGCTATTCAGGGGCGATGGAGAGGCTATGTAGGGGCTATGTTATATATATTAAGGTAAGGATTATATAAATTAAGGTAAGAGGCTATTAAGGGGCGATGGAGAGGCTATGTAGGGCTATGTTATATAAATTAAGGTAAGGGGCTATTAAGGGGCGATGGAGAGGCTATGTAGAGGCTATGTTATATAAATTAAGGTAAGGGGCTATTAAGGGGCGATGGAGAGGCTATGTAGGGGCTATGTTATATAAATTAGGGTAAGGGGCTATTTAGGGGCGATGGAGAGGCTATGTAGGGGCTATGTTATATATATTAAGGTAAGGATTATATAAATTAAGGTAAGAGGCTATTAAGGGGCGATGGAGAGGCTATGTAGGGGCTATGCTATATAAATTAAGGTAAGGGGCTATTAAGGGGCGATGGAGAGGCTATGTAGGGCTATGTTATATAAATTAAGGTAAGGGGCTATTAAGGGGCGATGGAGAGGCTATGTAGGGGCTATGTTATATAAATTAAGGTAAGGAGCTATTAAGGGGCGATGGAGAGGCTATGTAGGGGCTATGTTATATAAATTAGGGTAAGGGGCTATTTAGGGGCGATGGAGAGGCTATGTAGGGGCTATGTTATATATATTAAGGTAAGGATTATATAAATTAAGGTAAGAGGCTATTAAGAGGCGATGGAGAGGCTATGTAGGGGCTATGCTATATAAATTAAGGTAAGGGGCTATTAAGGGGCGATGGAGAGGCTATGTAGGGCTATGTTATATAAATTAAGGTAAGGGGCTATTAAGGGGCGATGGAGAGGCTATGTAGAGGCTATGTTATATAAATTAAGGTAAGGGGCTATTAAGGGGCGATGGAGAGGCTATGTAGGGGCTATGTTATATAAATTAAGGTAAGGAGCTATTAAGGGGCGATGGAGAGGCTATGTAGGGGCTATGTTATATAAATTAAGGTAAGGGGCGATGGAGAGGCTATGTAGGGGCTATGTTATATATATTAAGGTAAGGATTATATAAATTAAGGTAAGAGGCTATTAAGGGGCGATGGAGAGGCTATGTAGGGGCTATGCTATATAAATTAAGGTAAGGGGCTATTAAGGGGCGATGGAGAGGCTATGTAGGGCTATGTTATATAAATTAAGGTAAGGGGCTATTAAGGGGCGATGGAGAGGCTATGTAGAGGCTATGTTATATAAATTAAGGTAAGGGGCTATTAAGGGGCGATGGAGAGGCTATGTAGGGGCTATGTTATATAAATTAGGGTAAGGGGCTATTTAGGGGCGATGGAGAGGCTATGTAGGGGCTATGTTATATATATTAAGGTAAGGATTATATAAATTAAGGTAAGAGGCTATTAAGGGGCGATGGAGAGGCTATGTAGGGGCTATGCTATATAAATTAAGGTAAGGGGCTATTAAGGGGCGATGGAGAGGCTATGTAGGGCTATGTTATATAAATTAAGGTAAGGGGCTATTAAGGGGCGATGGAGAGGCTATGTAGGGGCTATGTTATATAAATTAAGGTAAGGAGCTATTAAGGGGCGATGGAGAGGCTATGTAGGGGCTATGTTATATAAATTAGGGTAAGGGGCTATTTAGGGGCGATGGAGAGGCTATGTAGGGGCTATGTTATATATATTAAGGTAAGGATTATATAAATTAAGGTAAGAGGCTATTAAGGGGCGATGGAGAGGCTATGTAGGGGCTATGCTATATAAATTAAGGTAAGGGGCTATTAAGGGGCGATGGAGAGGCTATGTAGGGCTATGTTATATAAATTAAGGTAAGGGGCTATTAAGGGGCGATGGAGAGGCTATGTAGAGGCTATGTTATATAAATTAAGGTAAGGGGCTATTAAGGGGCGATGGAGAGGCTATGTAGGGGCTATGTTATATAAATTAAGGTAAGGAGCTATTAAGGGGCGATGGAGAGGCTATGTAGGGGCTATGTTATATAAATTAAGGTAAGGGGCGATGGAGAGGCTATGTAGGGGCTATGTTATATATATTAAGGTAAGGATTATATAAATTAAGGTAAGAGGCTATTAAGGGGCGATGGAGAGGCTATGTAGGGGCTATGCTATATAAATTAAGGTAAGGGGCTATTAAGGGGCGATGGAGAGGCTATGTAGGGCTATGTTATATAAATTAAGGTAAGGGGCTATTAAGGGGCGATGGAGAGGCTATGTAGAGGCTATGTTATATAAATTAAGGTAAGGGGCTATTAAGGGGCGATGGAGAGGCTATGTAGGGGCTATGTTATATAAATTAGGGTAAGGGGCTATTTAGGGGCGATGGAGAGGCTATGTAGGGGCTATGTTATATATATTAAGGTAAGGATTATATAAATTAAGGTAAGAGGCTATTAAGGGGCGATGGAGAGGCTATGTAGGGGCTATGCTATATAAATTAAGGTAAGGGGCTATTAAGGGGCGATGGAGAGGCTATGTAGGGCTATGTTATATAAATTAAGGTAAGGGGCTATTAAGGGGCGATGGAGAGGCTATGTAGGGGCTATGTTATATAAATTAAGGTAAGGAGCTATTAAGGGGCGATGGAGAGGCTATGTAGGGGCTATGTTATATAAATTAGGGTAAGGGGCTATTTAGGGGCGATGGAGAGGCTATGTAGGGGCTATGTTATATATATTAAGGTAAGGATTATATAAATTAAGGTAAGAGGCTATTAAGGGGCGATGGAGAGGCTATGTAGGGGCTATGCTATATAAATTAAGGTAAGGGGCTATTAAGGGGCGATGGAGAGGCTATGTAGGGCTATGTTATATAAATTAAGGTAAGGGGCTATTAAGGGGCGATGGAGAGGCTATGTAGAGGCTATGTTATATAAATTAAGGTAAGGGGCTATTAAGGGGCGATGGAGAGGCTATGTAGGGGCTATGTTATATAAATTAAGGTAAGGAGCTATTAAGGGGCGATGGAGAGGCTATGTAGGGGCTATGTTATATAAATTAAGGTAAGGGGCGATGGAGAGGCTATGTAGGGGCTATGTTATATAAATTAAGGTAATGGGCTTTTAAGGGGCGATGGAGAGGCTATGTAGGAGCTATGTTATATAAATTAAGGTAAGGGACTATTAAGGGGCAATGGAGAGGCTATGTAGGAGCTTTGTTATATAAATAAAGGTAAGGGGCTATTAGGGGCGATGGAGAGGCTATGTAGGGGCTTTGTTATATAAATTAAGATAAGGGGCTATTAAGGGGCGATGGAGAGGCTATGTAGGGGCTATGTTATAAAAATTAAGGTAAGGAGCTATTAAGGGGCGATGGAGAGGCTATGTAGGGGCTTTTTTATATAAATTAAGGTAAGGGGCTATTAAGGGGCGATGGGGCGATGGAGGAGCGATGGAGGAGAGATGTAGGGGCCATCAAAGTACAATGTAATATAAATTTGTGGAAGGAGCGATGAAGGGGCGATGTAGGAGCGATGGAGGAGCGATGGAGGAGCGATGTAGCAGCGATGTAGGGGCCATCAAGTTGCAATGTTATATAAATTTGGAGAAGGAGCGATGAAGGGGCGATGGAGGAGCGATGTAGGAGCGATGTAGGGGCCATCAAGTTGCAATGTAATATAAATTTGGAGAAGGAGCGATGAAGGGGCGATGTAGGAGCGATGAAGGAGCGATGTAGGAGCGATGTAGGGGCCATCACAGTACAATGTAATATAAATTTGAAGAAGGAGCGATGAAGGGGCGATGTAGGAGCGATGGAGGGGCGATGTAGGGGCCATCAAAGTACAATGTAATATAAATTTGAAGAAGGAGCGATGAAGGGGTGATGTAGGAGCGATGGAGGGGCGATGGAGGGGCCATCAAAGTACAATGTAATATAAATTTGGAGAAGGAGCGATGGAGGAGCGATGAAGGGGCGATGTAGGAGCGATGTAGGGGCCATCAAGGGACTAAGATATATATAATAGTGAAGGGGCCATGAAGAGGCGATATTTAATTAAATAGCCCCTTGGGATAAGAGGACATATCATCTCCTCTTTAGAAGGGGCGATAAAGGAGCGATAAAGGATCATTTAATCGCCTCTTAGGGCAAGGGGCTATTAAATCGCTCCTTTCAAGGAGTCATAACATCGCCTCTTGTTATAAGGGGCTATTAAATCGCTCCTTTCAAGGAGCCAATACATCGCCCCTTGTCATAAGAGGCGATCAATTAAAATCATCGCCCCATATGGAGCGATGTCATGGAAAGGACTATACCCATTTATTTTTTCAATATGTGAAAATTATTTTGGATGGAGCGCGCGTTAATCTTTGAGGCATCCCCCTCTTGATATTTATAAAATTATATCCTTCTCAATCATCAGGGGGATAATTTTAGAAATTGGATCAGAAATGGTTTAAAGGAATGTATTTGGCTAGTTCTTATATAAACAAGGCCAAATTTCGTTAATAAGAAGCGCAGCCATATGCATTCATCGATAAACACAGAACACTATAGAATCAAAAAAATATTGCCAAATAATAAAATAGTGTTAAAACAAGAAATTTTTATAGTGAATTATAAGATTTATTTTCGCTTTCATTTAAGCTACCTTATTGAGCGCTAAACTCTCTCAATTATTTTGATTATAAATTGTAGATAAGGAGTGGGGTTATTTTTCGTGTGTTTAGGTCAGGCTAGGTTAGTTCATATTGGGTAGTCCCGGAGGGTTGGAGCTTATTCATGGGTTAGGCATAGGGTCATTGCTCGATGGAACTTTTTGTAAAATAACTTATTAAAATGCATGCATTTATTCTGGTAACTTTGGTAGGACCTTCGTAAAGAATGTGAAATGTGAAGAAACAAAATTTCACATAAGGAAAACGCAAGAACATGCCATTGTTATAGAATAGCTACTCATGATTTATCTAATAATATATGTTTCATATATGTAATCTTTTCTCCTTACAATAGACTATGTAGTTATAGACCAAAATTTGGCTAGGGCCGTACACATAGTAACTTGATACAAAAACCTACTAGATCCAATTGAATATCATTTTATTTATATAGAAGCAGAATTAAAGGAAAATAAAAAAGGGGGGGCATTACCTATACGTATCTCTGCCCACAGGGTCTTTGAAATCCACCAATAGCGTCAGAAACATAAACACAGCCGAGTCTCTTCAAAAAACAATTGGCTAGCAGACGAATAGGGTCTTCACTACTTGGTGCAAGTAGTTGTCTTGATTATACATCTATACTAAACATTTATTAAAGCAGAAATGCAAAGAATGGTTAAAAACATCAAGAAATCCACAAAAATATAATCCTTTACGAATAGACATTTATTTACTAAGTATATTTGCGATTACTTTTATTTAATGAAATCTTCCAATTTTTAACATTTACAAAACAGCCTGCTTTATTGCATCAAGATCCATGACAGATCTATATAGGAAATAAACGTCTATAAATGAGCTCGAGTCTTCCAATGGTAAAGTGTTTAAAACTCATAGTGCTCCAATAATCCTCATTAAACTCTCATTGACCAAAGCGATGAGACCTTTATTCTATTTGTTTATGGAATGAATTAAGTTTTTCACTTCATGTAGATATTTGAATGACATTGAAGTATTTAATCCTTTTTTCATAAATAAAAAATATACGTTCACAATAGAGTAAATCTAAGAAAACTGTATTTTAAAAGAATTCGATTGTGGCGACACTTCCTTTGTGTTAAAATATTAAAACTAAAATTTTAATCATATTAACCCTTTGGTGATGGTAATGTGAAAATAATATATTTGAAAAAATATTTTTAAAATCATTTCAATTAATAAATATTTACTTCTTTCTTTTAGATAGTAATGGCGGGGGAGGAAAATTGATTTATTGAGAAATAGATAAATAGATATGTACTTATAGAAAACTAGCCAATAGCGATATAGTTATATTGAGCCAACTCTAGTAATACTAGATTAGTAACTTTTGTATAAAATAGTAGATGCTACAAAAAATGGTATCAATTGCAGTCTAACTCTAATTTTTTTCACCTCATCTTTTCTAGCCCCTAACTGACTGGCTGCCTATATGCCAAGGAGAATATTTTTGACTTGAAGGAATCTAGATTGGTCGCCATACAAAACAGTGAAAATGAAATATCAAACAGTAAAAAAACACAATATAAAATTTCAATATTTTGATTTGCTTGGTTAATTATAGTGAAGAAATAAATTAATTTTAGGATTAATTTGAATAAATTGGTGTATTTTCAACTTAAAATAGCAGATAGGTGGTAAAAATTTATTTAAAAAAACGTGTAAAAAAATTCCCCAGTTTTGGGAAACTTTTAAAGATTTGATAATTGGAGGGGATCTATCCAACTGGAACAATAAGATTTTTCTGTTTTTGTGTGTGCGTGTGTGTGTGTTTGTGTGTGTGTTTGAGTGCGTGTGTGTGTGTGTGTGTGTGTGTGTGTGAGATGATATATGTGTGGTCTATAGCATGTAAAAAATGATCAAACCTAATTTCCCCCAATAAATAATGGAAGAAAATATGGGCCAATTATATTGATTTTATCTCTACAAATTTTATTTGATAAAAAGATGGAAAAACGGATACATGTTTAAAAAATCAGATTTGAGTTTCTTGAATCTTTTAAAGTTATTAAAATATCAACAAAACGCAAAAATTCTGAACTAATTGACATAAATACTTAGATAATAAATATGGTAGATATGAGTCAATAAAAGAACTACTTATTAATGTCGCACTAAATATGAATAGTAGGTCAATCTTTTAAATGCCGTATGATAGACAAAATCAATGAATTTGTACGTCAACCTTCTGACCTTAACTTTGACAAAAGAATAAGGGACGAAGCCCAATCTGTCCTACTTTTGATTCTTGTGACGTCATAAAAATGAGATATTATCTATCTCTTTTTTGTCGGTTTTCTTTTTCACTTCTCCTCTCATCTCCCTCATTTTTATGACGTCATAGGAATCAGAAGTAGGACAGATTGGGCTCGGTAAAATAAGGCAAACAACAAAAAAAAACTTTTTACCTATGATAAATAATAATTAGGTCTTTTAATTGTCCGCTAAGATCTTGCAAACCACTGAACTGATTAATAATAGTATATAAAGACACAAAAAAATATTTAAAACAGACTTTTTTACTGTGCTACAATTCTATATAACTGTCCTTGTTGTTCTAATTAAATGTTTGTCTAGTTTATGCACATAACCATAAAAATATCTCAACAACTAGGGGCAAAAGAAATTGGAGGCGAGATTAAATCTCAGTTTACAAATATTTAATTAGCCCCCCCCACCATCCAAACTACTCATTACATGCCCCACATCAACCATGATTTTTTTTTGGAATAGAGTAGCTACTCTATGAGCCACTTTTTAAAAGAGTTTTTTTGTTTATTCATCATATTATAGCATTAGAATAAAATCAGAACTTACAGCCGTAAGCCCGCCACCAATTTATTGCCGTTTGGGTCCTTCAAAATTATTACTAAATTACAGGATTCAATTTTTATGACAGCTTTTCGAACTTACCTTTTATTAAATCTTGAACATTAACTCATTAGACATGCGCTCAAATGCAAATTATTTTCTTGTTTTATTCAAAACTGTTTGATCTAACATATATTTCCTACTGTTAAATGCTAGGAGGTATCACATCATACCTCTCACAGTTATATCCAGGGATAGGCAGCTGCTTCGGTTCCCGCGTTACACCGAAAGCCACAACTAGCCGCTTAATTTCAAAATGTCTACATCGCAGACAGAAAGCGAAAAATTATCGGCCGAAGCGAAGCCGACATCTTTGCGACATTTTATAATAATCAGCAGCCGATCCCTGATCATAACACCTTTGGAATTTGGGAATTTTTAATTCTCATTTTCATTCGAATATTTGATTTTCTTTATGTAATTAAAAACAAACTATTTTAGTTTCTTACTCTAATGAAATTATTGTAAAACATGGGTGAAAGTTGTTCAGAATTTGACATGGTGTTTTTCTTGATAAGAAACTGAAGATAAGTGCAGAATTTTATTGGTGACAATAAATACCAAGACTTTCACTCACATAACATCTCAATTTAAATTAGGGCGCGGACATTTTCGTAGATTTTGGGGTAAAATTCTCAAGAATATTAAATTTTTTTGTGTGTTTCTAAGAAAATGTATTGTATTAATGAAAACGTATTAATTGTTTTGTTCTCTTTATTAATGAGTCGTGGTCCTACAGGACAACAACTCTGTTTAACCAACCTAACCAAGAAAAAAAACAATATAGTACTCATTTCCAATAAAAGGAAGAATTTGACATAGAAAATGGAAACAAAAATAAAGAATAAAAAACAAGGATGTGAAAATGTTCGGACAGCCCACTAAAGATAAAATCTCATTATTTATGTTTATTGCCAATGTTAAGTGAGAACTAAATATTTAACATCTTTAATCTTCAGCAATATAATGCAAACTTGAACATTGAAGATTTGACCAAACAGTGCACAGGGTTTTGCTAGGAGGGTGTATTTCCTGAGGTGGTGAAAAAACGGGAAGGCAGGCTTTTCTCTTGGGAGGGGAGGGGGTGATACCCTCCACCAAAATAGTTATAATAATCCTACCCAGGAAGAAGCTACCCTTTAAAGGAGAACCACATCGGTTCAGCTGTTAGCGAGATCCCTCGCTACACACAGACAAACATAACCTCCCCTAGAATGCTGCCCCCCCCCCCCTGATTGATTAAGTCGTCTTGGCAGCGTATTGTTAAATAAAAAGACGGCTTTGCCGCCAAATATTATAAAATTACACGACTAAGGACTAGTTCACATTTGTGGCTGATAAGAATGGATAAAGAATATTGGTGGATATTATGACAGCATCAAAAAAATGTCGTTTATTTAGGTTACAAATTTTGACATTTAAATATTTATTCCAATACGAAATAATATACAAACATAGTTAAAACATAATAATAATAAAAAGATAAAATTAAGACATAAATCGATCCACATAGAACGAATAAAAGAAACAATGTGTATGTTAGGCTTAGTTTGATATGAAATTAATAAAATCATATATTATATTGTTATTCAAGCCAGCATTATGAAGGAGTTTACAAGTAAATTGAGATAAAAGAATAGAGTGTGCATAGAAATTGTTGTCATCCCACTTAATGAAATCGTCCTCTATGCTTATTTTTAAAGATCTATCTTTTGCAACTAAAATTAAATGGGATAATTGTAGATAGAAATCGTTTGAAAAGCCTTCATAAAACATATTGTATAAGTAAAAGTTTTCTTTTAAAAAGATGAATTCTGGCTTACTATCATTTAGAACATAATCTAGAAATAATGCAAGTTTATGTATAAAATAGGTAGGAAACACACAGAAATAGAGGGCATGTTCTGTTGAACTTATTATATTACATTTTGAACATAAATTTGAATCAGTTAATTTAAATTTATATAGTTTATTTTTACTATTTAATGTTCTGTTCATTTGTTCAAGGATAAAATTTTTATAATATAAAATAATTGGCATGCTAAATATTTTTTTTAACGACATAGAAAGCATTTCTTTGTCTGGAATATATAACTTATCACTCACTCTAGTTTTTAGTGCAGGTAGCTCACATGAGTTTTTATTTCTATGAATTAGTTTAAAATGGAGAGAAAATACAGATTTGTTCTTTAAAAAAACTGTTCCAATTGGAATCAAAAGTTGCTTTGCTCTCTTCATGCTAAACACACAATCTCTAGGAAAAGCTGTTTTTGTTGACTCTACTAGTTTACTCAATTTATTTATTAAAGAAACATCTCTAATTATATTCGATAGATCAGATTTTATGCATGGCAAAAACAATACATTTTCATCAATTTTTCTTGTTTCAAATATGGAAGCGATGGTTAGCTTCTTAGTTTTAAGTAATATATTTTCATCGTGTTTATTAAAAGGTGTTGAAATATTAGCAAAATTGGATGAAATAATGGGGGATTGGAAAAACGTGGATGGTTCATGTTCTAAATCATAAAAAAACTCACTTAGCTTATGAAAATAATTACCACCTGCACATGGATAAAGACTCTTAAAGAAATTTTGATGCTCAATTATTGTTTTATAACTAAATGTAGGTAACATTGCTTGAATGTTTAGATGTTTATGTTCTAAAATTAAGCTAATGGTAGTATCATTATGTTGGGAAGAAAATCTTAGACAATTCATAAAACTATTTAACCATATTGAAAATGCTTGGGTGTCAGGTTTTAGAAAGTTCAAACCACCCTGAGTGAAATCTTGTTCTATACGATTTTGTGAAATTTTATATCTGTATGATATTTTTCCATCAGGATTTCTACTAGACCATAAAAACTTTGAAATAATTTTCCAAATTGATTTACAATATTTCTCGTCAGGGGGATAAATTCTGTATACATGGTAAGCACAGGCTGATAATAAATGGCTACAAAGATTGCGTCTTTTAATCAAATTATAACTGCTTTTTAGAGGAATTGACTTTGCTTTTTTTTCAAGTTTACTACATAATTCATCATAAGTATGAATTCTTGCTAAATTTTGATTAAAGGAGAGGTAAATTCCAAGATGTTTAAGTTTGTCGACAATTTTCCCTATAGAAGCAAGATCGGGGGGGAAGGTGCCATGGGTTAAAATTTTTGTCTTACTAAAGTTTATATGAAGCCCGATACCTTTCTCAAGTTTGTGCAATAACTGTTTTAAATCATTAACATCCTTATTTGTCTTCAATTGAGAAATTAAAATAGAATCATCAGCAAAACTTTTAGGTTTGGTATGTTTCTTTCCAATCTTATAGAAAATATGCTTTAATTTTTCGCTGATTAAGCATCTTATAAATATATGGTTTGTAATTATAAATTTACTTCCACTGGGTGGGTCACCTTGAGCTGACCCCCTTTTTAACTTGTAGAATTTGGAGAATGTTCCTTTTATAGCTACTCTAAATCTACCGTTATTTGTAAGTTGATTAAACGTTTTTGCAAAACTACCATTGGGAAATATATGCAATAAGATTGAGTCAATAACTGAGGGTAAAATTGTGTCAAAGGCACGTGACCAATCAAGTGCAATGATTTGAGCATTGTCCTTCTTTTTAACAATGTGGTTTATGGCGGCTGTAATGTTAATTGATGCATTGGACATTGTTCTGTTAGGAACAAAGCCAAATTGTTGACTATGAATAATTTTATGAAGATGGACATTAAGTTTTTTATTCAGTGCCTTAGACAGAATTTTATACACAGTTTCCAATAACGCTATGCCACGATAGTCGTCAGGTGACAAAAGGTCACTATTTTTCTTGGCAATGAAAATTATATTTCTATCTTTTATGAATTTAAAGGGGCTTTGATCAATGTCGATATTGTATAAGTTATTCAAAGCTCTTGTTATAAAATTTGGAAAAATATTAATTAAGAACTCAAATAGAATTTTTGTTTCTGAAGTAATTCCTGGGGCAGAACAGTTTTTCATAGACTTAATTATATTCTTAAACTCAATAGATGTAGAATAAGGAGAAGTAAGACTTTTAATTTGCGGAAATATTTCATCTAATGTCAAATCATAGTCCTCTAGTAAACCCTTTAATTCAGAGGGGGGGATGTTTTCAGGGGACACAATTTTGGCATGATTTTCTGCAAATATATTTGCTAGTTTATGGGGACATGTTACTGTATTACCATCAATTTTTAATTTGTAATTCTGCTTCTTAAGATTTGGTATATGTTTAAATGTATAGCTATTGTTTGCCCCATCAACTTTTAATCTTTGCATATATTTAAATTCCGCTTGTGTAAAAACTAGACCTTTGAAATAATCTTGTTGGGTTTTTACTAGATTTTGGATTTGATTTAATGTATCTCTGGAATTAAATCTACTTAAATTTTCATACAACATGTTAACTTGCTTGTTAAATTCTTGTGTTTTATGAAAATTTTTCAGTTTATATTTAGAGAAAAAACGATCATGTTCATTTTTAAGATGCTTCAGAAGTTTAAAAAAAGCAGTTGTATCTTTATACTCGAGGCTATTAAATGACATTTCATTATCTAAGCAAGTTGGGTTTTCAACATAAAATTCTTTAGACTTTAATAAAATGCCGGGATCTGCGTAATCGAACAAAAATTCAGTAGCTTTTTTTTCTAGCATAGAGGTAAAGTCCTTATTTCGAAATAAATAATTTTTCCATTTAGGAGATGTATATACGTATGGTTTTTTAAAGCTAACTGTCGCATGCATGTGGTCACTAAAGCTATTGTGCTCAAATCTTATGGAAGTAAAACCATCGAAATTGACAAAAAAATGATCTATATTGCTAGTATGTAATTTTTTATTTCGAATAGTGGACCAAGTATATGCATGATTACTGCCTAATTTGTCTGCTAGATCAAACAAGTTAAATTTGCTTAGAAATTTTTGTAACCGCTTAGCTTTACAAGAATGGTGAGGTGAATCAAATGATATATTGAAATCACCATATATGCAAAAATTGCTTATATTATTGTTTACAATGAATTTTTCGATTTCAGAAAGAACAGTAAAACACTCCAATATGTCGCATGGGAGATACACTATAATGTTCTCAATATATTTTTCTTTTATCTTCAGTCTAATGTAACATGCATGTTTTGATGAAATTACTTTAAAATTTTCAGTTTCCAAGCTATTATGAGAATATAATAGTATCCCTCCTTTTCCTCCTGACGTTTCCCCGATGTAACTACAATTATTTGGGAGATTTGGGGTATTTTTGCTAGGTTTTAATTTTGTTTCTAAGAGAGCATATAAGGAAGGTATGCCATTATTGGAGTATTCCAGTTCTTTGATTTTGTGTGAAATCCTATTTAGTCTATGCCTTTTGCTGTTACTTGAGAGGAGCCCTAGACCACGACAGTTAACAAATCTTATGTTAAAAGAGGAGTCAAATTGCATTCTAATCTTAACTTAAAACTAATAATATAACTATATAATAATAAGAAGAAGGGGGGGGGGGGAAGAAACAAACAATGAGTGTTCCTATAAAAAAGGGAATCAAAAGCCAAACTTTTGAAATTCTTAGTCCAAATTTAAATATGAGAATTGGCTTTGGACAACAGCCAAAAATTTAAAGGCAAATCAATGAAAGATTCTCCTAAAAATGCAACTTATGTAAAAACATATTCTACATTTTAAATCATCATATTACACATTGTAGCTATTATAAGTTAGGCCTGGATTTTGCTGTTGGTTGTAGGTTTGTTGGTGTGTCTGGAAGTTGCTGTGGTTGTATCCCTGCGGGGCTATGCCAGTGTGTAGGTGGACTGGTGCTAGACTGGGGTGCTGTGTTACTGTAGGAACGCTTGTGATAGGATATAATTGTTGGAGGGGAGGGGGGGATGTGGAGATGTGGGTTTGCTGTGGTGGAGAGTATAGAAAGGGGGAGGTATTGTGATGATCGTTGGAGGGAATATTGTAAAACTGTTTTTTTGTGGCATGGAGAAATGGGCTAGAAGAGGAAGAGCGTCCGCGTTTACTTTGATGAGTACTGTTGATAAAAGGGTTAGAGTTTTGATAATTGTTGATGCCGTCCACAGAATCTGAGGGAGTGTTGTGTTTGTTAGTTTTCTGTTGGATGTTCCTTTTAGGGTTGATAGAAGTGTTTGTGCGGTCTAATGACTGAATGTGTTCCATAATCTTTCCAGTCAATGTTTGAATGTGGATCTGCGCTTCCTCTGTGTTAGTGCTTTCCTGAAATATATGTCCGTTGCTTGCGCTGTCTGGGTTGATAGTTCGACTCTCTATATACTTGCTCCATGGTCCATTCTCAGTAACTTTAACAGAATATAGTGGGATTATGGATTTGTCTTTTGCCATAGAGAAATTCATAATAGAATAGGCAGTAATTTCTTTGTTCTGTTTTGCCAAGCTGAGAATAGAAGAAACATCTCTGACACGTTTCTGTAGTGTTGGGAAGCCTGTTAGGGCGTATTGAACAGTTGGCATTCTCTTACCAGCCTTGTCACAAACAGATTTCAGTATTGAGATAGCTTTATCACTTGCAACTTCAGAACTGAAGTATATATTCACTGGATAAAGGGATTTCCCATTCACAACTTTAGGCTTTAATTGATATATTTTCACTATAGCCTGGCTATTACCAAACAATGCCATAATCTGTTCACTGTGGCTTCCTCCATATTTCCACGTGATTTTGTCGACATGAATGAGGTCACCTATGTTCACAATGTGTCTGGCTTTGTGGATCTTAGCAAGTTCTGGTTCAGAATTGTGAGAGTTGAGTGTGCAGTTGGGTTTGGGGGCGTCGTTGATACCTAGGATATCTTTTATTCTTTTTATGTCTGAGTGACAAGTAGAACACTTATCTGTAGATGTGTTGTTGTTGACCTTTTCTAGGGCAGTAATTCTGTCTTGGAGTAAAGATATTACCTTCAGAGCTTCTTGGAGACTTGCTCTTACTGATTTAATAGAGTCATTTTTAGGGGCAGTTTTGGTATCTTTAGACTCTGTAGTTAGTGACTCTATGTCAACATCATTAGACATATTATTTTTTTCAAAAATATTTCTTGTGATCTTATTAAACATTCTTGCTGAGGATAATTTTTAATAATATTATAAAATATGATGAAAAAATATAGAAAATTGTCTTTTATCTATGCATTGATGGTCAAATGCTTGGTTGCACTATTTTTATTTGTATCACTTAGTTAGATGAGGGTTATGCAATATTGAAAATATACTATGTTAGGAGCTATTAGATCATTATATACTTTGACATAGATCTAATTACACACTTCAAAATAAGATGTGCCTTTCTTGGGAGCACATGTGCAACTGTTAGGTTACAAATATAAAACTCATTTATTAGTCAATTCGTTTATCCAACATGAGGGGAGGGAATGGGGTACAGGAGGTGGATGAGGTAAAAGAGGTGGATGGGGGAATAGTTATCTTAGCCCGCTTCGAGTTTCCCTTTTCAGAGAACATGAAAATCTGGTGTAACATCCAAGTAATACTAAATACATTCTGATAAGCATGATAGAAAAGCAGCTGTGGATTGCTAATTATAAAATATGTAAAGGCCTTGTTTAGAAAGTGAATTAATTAATGCAGAAAAGAAGTTGAGATAAAAAGTTGAAGATTCTCATGTATATAACAAACATTGCAGAGTAAAGATTAGAAATTCAATTAGTCCAACTATGGACTCTACACCCTAATTTGGACAAATGCTGGTGTGTTGCTGCACTTTAGCTAAAATTTTATTTCATACAGAAAAAATAAGTGATTACTTCCATTCGTTGTCAGAAAAGTCGGTGTAACCCGCGTTATGACAAAAAACGTTGAAATGCTTCCTTTTGCTTTATTTCAAACAAGAAAAGAGGGAATGTCTAGTCTAACAACAGGTACAACTTAATACCAAGCAAAGTTATGACTTCAAGTCTAATATCATGCAATAAACGAGTTGGTTGTTTGTCTGTTGTAACTTTACCTTACTACCCAGGATGCCCAAGGAACACGTTCCAGGTACATTGTACGTTTATTTTAAGTTATCTTATAGGTTGTGTTATTATATTACTGCAATTGTTTAAATATGTCAAAGTTAGTAGTTCAAATTCATATGGAAAATGTTCTATGAATACAGAATTTGTTTTACATTTTTACCTCGTTAAAATCACTGGCTAATATAAAGATGAGGCCTTTTGCGAATATGAATGCACACTTGCATGTATAAAATAGGATGGGTGTGGGGTAAGCAGAAAAAATAAAAGTGTTTGCATAAAATTGTTGAATTTTTTTTTATTTGGCTAATTTATAAATGAAAACAAGTCAAAATTGGAAATAGCAACTGAAAGGAAGCTCCTTAAAGTGCCTATAAAAAAAAGGATAATTAAATTTTGATGGCTGAAGTATCCCAAATGGAGAAAGACTAAACTTTTGTGTCACTTTTGAGGAAGACGATTCCCTTTTCTCCCATCTCTTTTGAAGAGATTTTCTTCCCCCCTTCCCTTTTTCTTTTCCCTTTATATGACGTCATATGGAAACGTCTTCCTCAAAAGTGACACAAAAGTTATGTAGTTTAGTCTTTCTCTCCCGAATGACATCATAGTAGAATAGTCCATTATTCTAATATGACGTCATTTGGTATATTTCGGCCAAAAGTTAAAAAAAATATCCCCTTTTTTATAGCGCTATATAGAGCTTCAGCTGAAAGCAGTGATTGTTCAAATTAATTTTATACCTTCAAGTTTACAGAACTATACGAGAGATAGAAATTAGAACAATTTTTTTTATCTTGTCTAAACACTAAGAAACATATAGACTACCAAATATGATTTGTAATAACTCATAACCAGGGCTCACCATAAGGAGCTCCTCCTCCTTCTTGGTGGAATTAATATATTTTCATGCTCCCCGCTGACAAACCAAAACACATCCTTTTTTTACCATCAAAGGACAGTCATATACTTTCAAATTAATCTTTAATACAAAAGAAAAGGTTTATTTGGTCTAGATCTTTCCAGGACCTTTAAGAAGCTTCTCTCTTAAGAAGAACCAAATGGGTCCTGCAGATTCTCTCACATAGAAAAAAAACAATGTCGAAATGCTACAAAATCTTTTAGGTTAGTCTAGGTGTTAGGGTTAAATCTTACATATTCCTTTATTTCTATGTTAGGCTAAGGAAATCTTCACTTCTAGTCAAGGGAATTCAAAGTCGATCAAAAACAATAGAAAATATATATAATTTAAGTAGCGGGACAAAGTGTCTAAAAAATCGGCCATGTGACGTCATAAAAATGAGGGATTATCAATATCTTTTTTAGGGGTGTTCTTTCCCACTTCTCCTCTTAACTCCTTCATTTTTATGACGTCACATGGCTGATTTTTGAGACACTTTGTCCCGCTACATCGTTTAATATATCAAAATTTAATAAAAAATGTATTTTCTATTTATGATTTTGTTAATCTAAAACAAACAAGTCCAATTATGTCCATATGATAACAAGATAACTAAATTATGATAAATATAGAACACTTAACCGTGTAATATAAACATGGAATATATTATTTGCATCTGATATATAGATAATGGTACAAATTCACACTTTTATAACTCACGTTTAAGTGGTTATTGGAAAGATTATAGTTATACAGTAGCTACGCTATTAGAAATATATAATAGGTAAATTTATACAACGACGACACCTAAATATTTAAATTTGTATGCAAATTTTTAGTCTAGCTCGCTGAAGTTCTTTTCAAACAAGGACGCTAATGGTCACAGCAACCAAAGTTGGAAATAAAATAAATATCCAAGAATAAAAACAATAAAAGCAACTAAAAGATCATCTAATTGTACCATTAACCTCTATATTCACAGAAAAAAATGAATTTATATCTACCTATAAATTTTAGACCCCACAGACAAGGCCTCGAAAATATAAAATTATTTAAAGATCTCGTTCTTTATTTAGGAGAGGGTTCGAACCTTTAATCAGGCAAGATTATCAAATTTAGTTATTGTCATGCTTAAAACACACTGAAAACTTATATTATGATATAGATAAGTAAAGAAAACAAGCGAGAAAGACAGACAGAGGGAGAGAGTTTGGGAATTTTGGCTATATAGAACATGCTTTGCGTGGCAATACATTAACAAATCATCAATTAGTTACATTTTCTGACATTTCTTATTCAAATTAGTTATAACACACACTTGAAATGTTTACACATACAAAATAGAAAAAAATACAAATCATACTCAAAAACAACTGCGACAATTATATACATGATTATTAGGGACATAATTTGTTTTGCTTGTTTTTTTTCTAAAAACTAGACTTATTTAATAATCACTTAAAAATATTTTCTTTTTTTTGTACATAGTTGATTTAATAAGTTAACTATTCTAGGAAAAAACTTAATACAGAAAGGCTATAGTAGCCACCCTTATTCCTCAATTTCCCCAGAAATCTCCCAATATCAGGGATAATCAGATAGGTATAGAGTATACATCATATCAGTTATAAAACAATAATTAACAACTTAATTTTGTACCCAATTTGTAAAAATATGTAAAAGTCTTTATTACAACTTACCTTGTGATTATAATTTGGTGGACAAAAATAGTTTGACTACCAATGTTTTCTCTTTCCCTGTCCAAAAGGCTATATACTCAAATAGTCAGTTATGATCACTTTGTTAATGCCTTATTTTCTAGATGCAAAACTCAATCATAACATTTGATAATCCTATTCATAATTCAAGACCATTCATTGACATATTCAATACCATTTAGTTGACAATAAAATTGTCTTTTGACAGGATGCTTACAGTTTTGTTAGGGCTACCTGTAGATTATTGTACTAATTATTTTTTTTTCAGTATAACTTCGAAACCGATTAAAATGAGTTGGATTAGAACCGGTTCGTAGCCATACTAAAAAATCATGTATCAAAAGACAATTTCCCACGAATAATGAAATACAAATCATATAAATATACCAGTTTTAATACTAAAAATTTTCATTTTAATATCCGCGGAAAGCTGTCTAGAATACGATGTGATAAACAACTATTCTTTCACTGACCTATACGTATATCCCTGTTGGCCCATATTAACCTCACATTCCAGAACTGATGGGTCTTTATACTAAATGTAGAAAATCAGCAGGTATTCAACAGTTAAAGGTTATCAATGTCTCAATTCCAGTTAAAAATAGGGGTGCTCTTTTTTTCCTCCCCCTCTTACACACACACACACACACACACACACATGCATTTCTTCCTGTTTAATAAATGGTCACAAAAAGATTGTTCACTTTCTTGGAAATTGGATAATTGTGTATTCTTTTTAATATCGTAATAATATATAAAACAGTTTTAAACCAAGAATAAAAAATGTATTAAAATTCTATTTGTTTTCATACAACTAGAATGATAGCAGTCACAAGAAGCGAAGTTTACAAAGACAAAACGATTTATAATAGAAAAAAAGCGAAAGGATACAAGGCAATTTCATAAGTAATCACATAAAGCAGAGAAATCATCATGAAAAACTGGTCATAAAACTTAACAATCTTTGACTTAGTTTTAAAAATATTGAAAGGGATAGTCTTTTTAAAGTCAAAAGATTTTTAGATGAATTTGAAATTTCCATGAAGTAATAAATGACAAAGTATGTTTTGGACTGAGGTGTATACATTACATATATTATATATATTTTTACATTTATATGTTCTCTAATAATTTTGACTAGCGGCTGCTTCTCTAGCCTTTAAGTACGTCTCTCAAATTTTAGAATTAAATCTAATCTAATTCAATTTTAAGAATAAAAAGTGAATTTTTAACAGAATGTAACATTTTTCTGTAGTATTTATGGTTATATAGTAAAACAGAAAAAAATCATCTGATTGTTCTGTTAAAGGACAATTGATCAAGAGATTGGGGGAAGCTGGACAAAGTGTCTCAAAATAAGCCATGTGACGTCATAAAAATGGGGGAGATGAGAGGAGAAGTGGGAAAGAAAACCCCTAAAAAAGAGATGGATAATCCCTCATTTGTATGACGTCATGCGTTTGATTTTTTGAGACACTTTGTCCAGCTACCATTTTTCCGTAGATTTTTTATTTTGACAATTTACTAAAATTGAACGCAGCATTAACTTTAGATTTTGATTCACAAACATAAAAATTAAGTAAAGTTAATTTGATTGAAATTTTTAGAAATATTTGAAAAAAATGAACGGATTCATTGTAACTGGATGTAAAAGATTGTGTAAAACAGTTACAATGCACAATCAAGCAAAATCACGGCAGCTAAAGAAGCATTTTTACTTTACATTTAAAATTAGTAAATTTTGTCAGAGATAAAAAGTTTTTAATGTACTAAAATATTATTACGTAGAATTTTTAAATAATTTTGAAAGAAAAAAAGGGCTAATAGAAATTTAACTACAATGAACGATGTACATCACCAATAATGATAATTGAGAGCTGGAAATAATAAAACTTTGAGTACCTGTATAATTTACAGTTCAATGTCCCTTTCCTCCCTGGAATAATACTATGTACTATGTAAGAGACAAACATGCAAGTGTTTAGTATTACTTATAAAAAAAATTGGGATAAAAGTAGCTTAAAATGAAACTTTTTTTCATAGCAACTTATTTCTCAGAAAATATGTCTTTGATTGAAGTAAATACCCTAGTTTAGTGACAATCAACTAGGTCAAACCTTTCTGTTGGTGTTATGGCAACATTATATGAAGATCTCATAAACAGCTTGACTTAAAATTACTTATTATTGGTTTTGAACAGGTTTTATGCTATTTTGAGAAGTTAGAGGAGGTATGTGGGACGGGTGCAGAATTATCATTTTACACATGGCCCCGAAAGTATTGCCCCCCCCCCCTCTCTAATTTCTTTACAACTAAAAATAAACATTTTCATATATTTTCAAATTAGCCATTTAAAAAACACGTTATAATTTGCAAACATACATTGGCCTGTTTATTACACCAGTCCCCAAAATTTAATAAAAACGCCATAAAAACTTTGGGTACGTTTATTGAATTTTAATTGGTTGGTTCATTAAATTGAGAGTTCAAACGTTTAAAACACACATAATTATAGTCTAAAGAAGGGGTAATTTTGTGTATCATGTTTGGGAATGTAAATCAATTTATCAACTTTTGTCGTATCCCTTTGGATCCCTACATTATTTGCCAATTAAATGGCAAAGATGTGGAAATTTTAAGTCAACACAACTACTCCAGGGTTAACATGGAAGATAAGAAAGAATTCAGTGACTTGGCTTCTGAACTGACGATTCATTGACATGCAAAAAATTGTTGAGAACTCATCAAGGCAATATTTAAAAACTAACTGAGATGGTGAATTTTTATACAAAACATTTCCCAGAAGTGTTCTTCATTCAAATTGAAGATTGTAAGAATATTTTTTGGGGGTTTTCCTTTTCCATTACAGTTCCCTTAATTGTTATTTAAGTAAAATGAAGAAAATCATATACAACAACGGTAATAAGTAAAGACTAAAAATCATCTTTTTATAAACTTTTTTGTACTCTTTTTTATGCGAAGCCAATAAACTAATTTTAAATATTCAGTATCTTTGTATGTAAAACAATATCGAGCAGTAAATAATAGTTTCTATAATCTATAATAAAAAGTAAATGTTTGATAGTATGTCTGTCTTTTAATATCATTAAAATAGCTCGATTTATATGCTGTTATTTTCAAGTAAGTACATAGGTTCAAAACAGACAAAATATTTACATTAAAACCTTTTAATATCCATTCAAATTAGCAAGGGATCCAAAGAGATAAGTCAATGACCGTTAAGTTGATGTACAACCCTAATAATTATTCACAAAATTACCCCTTCTGTAGATTGAAATTAGTGGTTGAACGTTTGAACACCCAACTTAATATGCCAACCAATCAAAATTCACTAGATTCCCCAAAGTTGTTAAGCCAAAGAAAATAAAACTTTGGGGACTTGTGTAATTACAGCCCATTGTCCCCTCTCCCTCTGTAAATTAGCTTGCTTATTTGTATTTGGTAAATCCAAATCCTTTAATCATTATGTTGTCAATAATTGTAACAATATTTATTTTTAAAAATTAAGCTAATTATAACCACAAATCTGTGCTGTTTTGTATTCAACATTCCAATATGTGTACCAATATATGTGCCTATATGTGCCAGTGTTATCAATATTTTTGCCACCGTCATTCCCCATAATTAACATTATATCAGCTTTTTGTCTCACCATCTAGCATCTAATAATGAAGCAAAATAGAACCCTTTTTTAGAAGCGAGGCTTATCTATTATATTATTGCCTTAAGTATGTAAGTCAGTAATTAAGTTCTTCCCATTGGAATTTCAACAGTAATATTAAGAATGTGAAAGCCAGTTTTTGTATGATTTTATAACCTTTTTTTAATCGCAGCTTCTATATGATGATCTTCAATATGTATGTCAGTATATCACAATTCACAACGACACTGTGATATGCAAATTTTAAGTCAAACTAAAATTTTTAGAGTCAATTTTTTATCAAAAATATCCGATTGAAGCCTCTCTTCAATTTAGTCAAAATACATAATGTTTTTAGTGTATTCATTTTGGTTATTTAAAAATGAAAGAAAGTTCATTCTGTATATTTGTAGTCAATCATTTATTTGTTTTATTTATTTCCATTGTTATTTTAAGTATTTTGTCATCCTTGTCCATTTTTATGTAGGTTGATTTCAACCCACTTATAACAAGAATGACCTTGTGCCAGAATTCTAATAAAGGAAGGCGAGGACTATTTCGGTAAACATGAATAATGCAACCATTTTTTTTATTTATTTCTCTAATGATGAAATAATATAACCTGAAAAAGCTAACTTGCATTTAATTTATAATTCATGTAAAGTTGGGTTTATTATTTTTGCTATATATGTCCATCTGATTTAAAAGAAATGTTTTTGAAGGTATGTACTTAAATATGTACATATATACAATAAAAGGTTAAGAAAAATATTTTTAATAAAATATTTAAAAAATATAAATATTAATTAAATTTATGAATATATTAAGATATCTATAAATCATATATTGCATTACAAAAGCAAACAAGGATTAAAACACCCACAAAAGCAAAGCTTAAGAAATCATAAATAGTTATAGAGAAACATAAAAAAACATGCATTTTCTGATTAAATTCTATAAAGGGGAAAAAAAATTACGTTTAAAGGATCTGTGGTATGATTTATTTTATTTAAAAAAAACCAGTACTATAGAGAGGTTGCGCTTCCTTATCATTACAGGAATCATCTTGCAAGGTTTGATTGCGAAAGAACAATTCTTACTTGCCTAATTTCCCAATCAATACACTTTTTTTACTCCTATGTTTAAATAACAGACATGCCCTTAAATCTAGAAAAGCTACATAACTACATATTTCATAGATTTATTGAATTGTAAATAAGCATAATTTTATACAATCAAAAAGCATTCAATTTTAAAGTTTATATGAATATAAAATTGTGTGTTATATAAATAAAAATTATCAAGTCACTATATAAATTATAGGAGAAAATATTTCAATTTTCCCCAAAGTCATTGCCAATCTATTAACATAAAATGCAGATCTTAGTTTTTTTTTTGTAATGGCAGCAAGGCTATTATTTGTATGTCTGTTGGTTGGTCTGTCCTGTAAGGTTGGTATGAAAAGAATATTGTAATCATTTGTGATATTCTTACTCTAGCTTTATCTTCAATCGTGGCAGCACTCTTGTTGGTCGACTCATCAATTGTCAGTCAAAGTGCAGCTGTATTTTTGGGGGTAAAATTCTAGCAGATTTTAGATAAATGTCGGCCAAAAGCTAAAAATTCGGCACGCTTGCTCAGATTTAAAGTTTTCAGTTTAATCGTAAGCCGTCCATTTTCAAATATTTCTTCTTAGTTTTTGTGTCTCTGTAATTTATTTTGTAGAATTTACATTGAAATATTTATATTCCCCTTCTTTTCTATTTCTTTTTAACATTTTGTATATATTACAAAATCCCATTACTGTTATATTTCTGTAAATAAATCTAATAAAACAAGGATGATAACATCCATAAAAGCGAAGCACTGAAACGGTAGGACAAACGGACATTAACACTTGTATAGTGTCTAAACTGAATAATCAGAATATAAAAGTATAAGAGTTGAAGCAAAATTGTAAGTAAATTTGTTGAAAAACTGCTTGATACAGGATAATGTTTATGGACATACTTACATTTTTAGGACTTGGTTATAGAGTTGCTTCGCTTATAATATTGTTCTTTGTTGTCCCAGGAATCAATATACCAAAAATCAGATCAAACGGATAATTAGATCACATAAAAATTTGTTTTTAAAAAAGTAGAAAAAACAACATGTTTAAAATGGACATACGGACATTCTGGTAATTATTATAGAGTTGCTACGCTTTCTAAATCGTACCTAACTACTACAGGAATCATCATGCAAAGTAATCGATAGGATTCTAACATGCCTAAATTAACGAATAAAAGCTATCTATCTCGGACGGACGGACGGACCTACCCTAATTATAGAAAAGCTTCGCTTTTAAAATTGTCCGACTTGTCTGTATCTAAAATGTATTAAAAAGCGTTGATTGAATTCTTTTTAGAGGGTAACAAAAAGAGAAATGACCGTAGGGCTTTTTTCACTTTCCCTTAAATTTTCCATCATATTGGTGTTAAAAGAATATTAGTTCCAGTATTTTAAAGCAATGCCTTTCTTCAATTATGGCTTTTTATACAACGAAAGTGAACTAAGACCTGACTGTTTCATATTTTTATAGATGAGGTATAATAGAATCCCTCTCTTTATTGAAAACTTAATGTTCAAATATTATATTTTCTCGCATTCATTCGAATCCGGTGGATAGGAACCGGTTCTCATCCATACGAAGAAACTATGTATAGCATCGTATTATATCCAGCTTTCTACGAATATTAAAATGTACAATCATAAGATTAAAACCAGTTTTTTTTATAATTGTACATTCTATATCCTCGGAAAGCCGTTTATGATACGATGCGAGAAATAACTATTAAAGTTGCGCTGTTATATAATTTTACATATATTAATGCATATCACAATATTTTGGAGGGTGGGTGGGGGAATTAAAAACTTTGGGTACTTTTATTTAATCTTGATTGGTTGTTTCAATTTTAAAGGTGTCTAAACTTTTCAACCAAAAACTTTTAATTACGTAAAGAGATTTTGTTTATCATAGGGACATGCATCAATTAATCGTTAATTGTCTTATCCCTACTTCCTTTTAAATTTTATGATATTATAACACAAATTTGCATCGTGTCTGTGTAAAAGTTTTATGTCTTAACTTAAACTATTATAAAACGATGCCTTTTCATGTTGCGTTGAAATAAACATAAATATTGTTAATATACTACAATGTTATACCCAAATTATCTAATGAATCACGCAATCTCATAAAACTTTAATTAACAAATTAGAAAAATTGTAGTTTGTTATCTAAATGAGGCTTTTCCTTATATATGGCACGTTACATTTTTCGCGGTGAATGCATGTTTAGAGGCGAAGCCGATTTATAATATGACTAGCGGCTAGGCTCCTACCATTAAGTAGCCCTGTATTCGAAGGGATAGGGAAGGTAAGAAAAAAGCCTAAAACCATCCTGAAACTTAAATCTAAAACAATCTTCGGAACAATCTGAAACTTCCCTAAAATGGATAATCAAAATTTTAATCTGGAGACAAAAAAAACTTACTCCTTTGTATAATAGTATATATTTGGTAATTGAACGATTCAAAAAAATTTAACTTGCTATTTTAAGAAATGCTGAATGTTGGCTGCGCTACTTCTTATAAATATATTTGTCCTTGTTAACCAAAAAAAGACAAAGGAAGCATAATGTGAAGATAAATATGGGCAAAATTTATTGTAAAGAATTGGTTATGATAATTTTTGTCATACTTTATTCTGGTATAATAGTAATAGTATTTATAACAAAGAGGTAATAAAATGAAAATAGAATGCTTCAAATGACAGCTCAAAATTCCTACTATTTTATGTGAGAGTGAAAGAAAGGAAGAAAGGAAGAGAGAGAGAGAGAGAGAAAAAAAGTGTGAGAGAGTCAAAGTAAGAAAAAATAGAAATGAATTAAAATAGATTCTAAAACAAGGATGACAACATCCATAAGTAGCGAAGCACAAAAAATCGTAGATGGAAATACGTACAAGTATATTTAAAAGGTTTTTACTAAAATCAAGAATAGATTTATTGGATAAAATAAACATGAAACCTTGTTTTATTTTGTATGATGACGATGGTCAAAGTAAATTATATTAAAGATGCTCATAACAATGGGAAAAATTATTTTGATACTGATATCCCATAAAAGTTTGAAAATTGGATCAAAATAAACAAAGATATGGGGAAATATGTAAAACATATAAAAATAGCCAAAAAACCTGATAAAAGGCAGTCTGGCCGCCATGGTTGTTTTCTTAAAACGAAAAAAAAATTTAATTTTTAAATCCTTAACTTAAAAAATTTGGAAAATCGGACCATATACACTGAAGATATGAAGAAAAGTGTTAAATATATAAAAATAGCCTAAAACCTGCCAAAAAAGCAGTCTGGCCGTCATGGTTTTTTTCTTTAAAAGACGGGAAATTTAATTTTGATATCTATAACTAAAATAAATTTAAAAATCGGACTATAAACACTGAAGATATGGAGAAAAATGTTAAAAATATAAAAAAACAGCCTAAAACCTGCTTAAAAGGCAGTCTGGCCGTCATAGTTGTTTTCTTTAAAAGACGGGAAATTTAATTTTGATATCTATAACTGAAAAAATTTTGAAAATCGGACCATAAACACTGAAGATATGGAGAAACATGTGAAAAATATAAAAAAATAGCCTAAAACCTGCAAAAAAAGGCAGTCTAGCCTTCATGGTTGTATCTTTAAACGACGGGAAATTTAATTTTGATATCTGTAACTGAAAAAAATTTGAAAATCGGACCATAAACACTGAAGATATGGAGAAAAATGTTAAAAATATAAAAATAGCCTAAAACCTGCTAAAAATCGGTCCGACCGCCAATGATGTTTTATAGTCAATTGTGCTCCTTAATAATGGGAATGTTGTCAAAAAATTTCAGCATTCTATCTTTTATAGGAGCTGAGTAAATCCCATTTCCCCCATAGCGTTACGGACAAAGTGAATTATAGAGTAGCTTCGCTACTAAAAATGTGAAAAATATAAAAATAGCCTAAAACCCGCTAAAAAGGCAGTCTGGCCGTCATGTTTGTTTTCTTTCAAAGACGGGAAATTTAATTTTGATATCTATAATTGAAAAAATTTTGAAAATCAGGCCATAAACACTGAATGTATGGAGAAAATATAAAAATAGCCTAAAACCTGCTAAAAAGGCAGTCTGGCCTTCATGGATGTTTCTTTAAACGATGGGAAATTTAATTTTGATATCTATAACTGAAAAAATTTTAAAAATCGGACAATAAACACTGAAAATATGGAGAAAAATGTGAAAAATATAAAAATAGCCTAAAACCTGCTAAAAAGCGGTCCGATCGCCAATGATGTTTTATAGTCAATTGTGCTCCTTAATGATGGGAATGTTGTAAAAAAATTTCAGCATTCTATCTTTTATAGGAGCTGAGAAAATCCCATTTCCCCCATAGCGTTACGGACGGACGGACTGACTGACGGACGGACGGACTGACTGACTGACGGACGGACGGACATAGTGAATTATAGAGTAGCTTCGCTACTAAAAATAAGATAGATAGATAGAGAGAAAGAGTGAGCGTGATGCTGTGAGTATTGGTTTAAAAAATATGACGTAACAAAAAAAATTAGCCAATGAGACCAATTGACCAATGGCGGCATGCGTAGTGGACTCTCATTGGCTAATTTTTTTTGTTACGTCATATTTTTTAAACCAATACTCACAGCATCAGTGAGCGTTAGTGAAAGAGAGCAATGATGGAAGAGAGAGAGAGAGAGAGAGAGAGAGAAAGAGAGAGAGAGAGCGAAAGGGAGACAATGATAAAAAATTAACAATGCATGAAAAAAAAAGTTCTAATAATTGTATCGTTTATAAATAAACTTCCTAAATTTAGTTTTGAATGCAAAAATGGAGAGCAGTCTGTGTGTAATTTAATTTGATTGGAGGAGATCCTTGAAAGATTTTGGGCAATATCATTTTATCCGAAAATGGATTCATACACAATTTTTTAATGTCTAGTTTAGGTTAGGTTTAGTAAAGGTTGAAGAGCTCTGCAAGATTATAGCTTTCTATGTGTTGATTAGAAATAAAAAATAAAAAATCTAAAATAAGGGGCACAGGGGAGCTTTTTGGCCCACTCGACTGTTCAAGGGATTACACTGGAATTTGCGTATCGAACTTTACTGGTAGCAAAATTGACATTAAATACTTTTTGTCAATTGGTTGGAATTTCATGTTGGTTTTCAGAAGCAAAGCTTATCTATAAATAACTATTTCCGTCTGCTTGGAGGTAATTATTTGAGGAACAAGTGATTTACTTTGCTGCTGTACGATCATACACTCAATAACTTACCTTGTCCGTCAGTATGTTTGTTTGTTTAGTCTTTATGAGATTCGTTTGGTAGAATGTTCATTTATATTTTGAAAAAAATGATTTTTGTTTCTTTGATTTTCTACTTGCAAATGTTGTCATCCTTGTAAAAGATTTATTTACGACTTATTGAGTTTAGATTCTCATACTGATCTTATAAAATAGTTTATTTACATCTGAAAGGGTATTCCATATAGTGTAGCTACTCTATATAATTGTGTGTGTATTACTGTCCCTGTATTCCTGACTATAGTGTAGCTGCTCTATATAATTGTGTGTGTATGACTGTCCCTGTATCCCTGACTATAGTGTAGCTGCTCTGTATAATTTTGTGTGTATGACTGTCCCTGTATCCCTGACTATAGTGTAGCTGCTCTGTATAATTGTGTGTGTATGACTGTCCCTGTATCCCTGACTAGAGTGTAGCTGCTCTATATAATTGTGTGTGGATGACTGTCCCTGTATCCCTGACTATAGTGTAGCTAGCTACTCTATATAATTGTGTGTGTATGACTGTCCCTGTATCCCTGACTATAGTGTAGCTACTCTATATAATTGTGTGTGTATGCCTGTCCCTGTATCCCTGACTATAGTGTAGCTGCTCTATATAATTGTGTGTGTATGCCTGTCCCTGTATCCCTGACTATAGTGTAGCTGCTCTATATAATTGTGTGTGTATGCCTGTCCCTGTATCCCTGACTATAGTGTAGCTGCTCTATATAATTGTGAGTGGATGACTGTCCCTGTATCCCTGACTATAGTGTAGCTACTCTATATAATTGTGTGTGTATGCCTGTCCCTGTATCCCTGACTATAGTGTAGCTACTCTATATAATTGTGTGCGTATGACTGTCCCTGTATCCCTGACTAGAGTGTAGCTGCTCTATATAATTGTGTGTGTATGACTGTCCCTGTATCCCTGACTATAGTGTAGCTGCTCTATATAATTGTGTGAGTATGCCTGTCCCTGTATCCCTGACTATAGTGTAGCTGCTCTATATAATTTTGTGTGTATGACTGTCCCTGTATCCCTGACTATAGTGTAGCTGCTCTATATAATTGTGTGAGTATGCCTGTCCCTGTATCCCTGACTATAGTGTAGCTGCTCTATATAATTTTGTGTGTATGACTGTCCCTGTATCCCTGACTATAGTGTAGCTGCTCTATATAATTGTGTGTGGATGACTGAAGGAAATAAGAAAATGAGATTCTTGTCAAGATAAAATGCAAACCTGAAATTTCTATGTTCACAAAATAAAACCTAATTATCATCTTAGCAAACCATCAAAATTTATATTTATATTATTTCAATTTATTAAATTAGGTTACCCATGATCTCTATTATTTAAAAAAAGTAATTTAACAAAATAAAGGCGGTTAAACCGAATATTTCTTAAATTGCATAATTAACAAGGATGACATCATCCTTATATAAGTAGCAAATCACGACAAAATCAAGGACGGATAAACGGACAAAGTGATTTAAACCCCGAACCACTTCATTATGCAATCTACATTTTCCTGGATATTTTGTCTACGGTAGACCATAAGTGTACAGCTTTACAGTACATTGTTTCTATTTGTTAAAGCAACACGTATGATAAAAGAAAAAGATTCGGGTATAGTCCTTTCCATGACATCGCTCCATATGGGGCGATGATTTTCTATAGCTCCTTCAAGGAGCTATAGCATAGCCTCTTATCATATGGAGCGATGTGATAGCCCCTTTTAAGGAGCGTTCATATCGCCTCTTATGATAAGAGGCTATGCTATAGCTCCTTCATGGCCTCTTAATAGCTCCTTTGAAGGGGCGTTAATATCGCCTCTTATGATAAGAGGCTATACTATAGCCCCATGATGGCTCCTTCATAGCCTCTCCATCGCCCCTCCATAGTTCTTTACCTCCAGTGCCCCTTCATCGCTCCTTCATCGCCCCTACATCGCTCCTTCATCTCTCCTTCTTGAAATTTATATTAAATTGTACTTTGATGGCCCCTACATCGCCCCTACATCGCCCCTACATCGCTCCTTCATCTCTAATTCTTGAATTTTATATTACATTGTACTTTGATGGCCCCTACATCGCTCCTCCATCGCCCCTACATCGCTCATACATCGCCACTACATCGCTCCTTCATCTCTCCTTCTTGAAATTTATATTACATTGTACTTTGATGGCCCCTACATCGCTCCTCCATCGCCCCTTCATCGCTCCTCCATCGCCCCTACATCGCTCCTCCATCGCTCCTACATCGCCCCTACATCGCTCCTTCATCTCTCCTTCTTGAAATTTATATTACATTGTACTTTGATGGCCCCTACATCGCTCCTCCATCGCCCCTTCATCGCTCCTACATCGCCCCTTCATCGCTCCTTCTCCAAATTTATATTACATTGCAACTTGATGGCCCCTACATCGCTCCTACATCGCTCCTCCATCGCCCCTTCATCGCTCCTTCACCAAATTTATATAACATTGCAACTTGATGGCCCCTACATCGCTGCTACATCGCTCCTCCATCGCTCCTCCATCGCTCCTACATCGCCCCTTCATCGCTCCTTCCACAAATTTATATTACATTGTACTTTGATGGCCCCTACATCTCTCCTCCATCGCCCCATCGCCCCTTAATAGCCCCTTACCTTAATTTATATAAAAAAGCCCCTACATAGCCTCTCCATCGCCCCTTAATAGCTCCTTACCTTAATTTTTATAACATAGCCCCTACATAGCCTCTCCATCGCCCCTTAATAGCCCCTTATCTTAATTTATATAACAAAGCCCCTACATAGCCTCTCCATCGCCCCTAATAGCCCCTTACCTTTATTTATATAACAAAGCTCCTACATAGCCTCTCCATTGCCCCTTAATAGTCCCTTACCTTAATTTATATAACATAGCTCCTACATAGCCTCTCCATCGCCCCTTAAAAGCCCATTACCTTAATTTATATAACATAGCCCCTACATAGCCTCTCCATCGCCCCTTACCTTAATTTATATAACATAGCCCCTACATAGCCTCTCCATCGCCCCTTAATAGCTCCTTACCTTAATTTATATAACATAGCCCCTACATAGCCTCTCCATCGCCCCTTAATAGCCCCTTACCTTAATTTATATAACATAGCCTCTACATAGCCTCTCCATCGCCCCTTAATAGCCCCTTACCTTAATTTATATAACATAGCCCTACATAGCCTCTCCATCGCCCCTTAATAGCCCCTTACCTTAATTTATATAGCATAGCCCCTACATAGCCTCTCCATCGCCCCTTAATAGCCTCTTACCTTAATTTATATAATCCTTACCTTAATATATATAACATAGCCCCTACATAGCCTCTCCATCGCCCCTAAATAGCCCCTTACCCTAATTTATATAACATAGCCCCTACATAGCCTCTCCATCGCCCCTTAATAGCTCCTTACCTTAATTTATATAACATAGCCCCTACATAGCCTCTCCATCGCCCCTTAATAGCCCCTTACCTTAATTTATATAACATAGCCCTACATAGCCTCTCCATCGCCCCTTAATAGCCCCTTACCTTAATTTATATAGCATAGCCCCTACATAGCCTCTCCATCGCCCCTTAATAGCCTCTTACCTTAATTTATATAATCCTTACCTTAATATATATAACATAGCCCCTACATAGCCTCTCCATCGCCCCTAAATAGCCCCTTACCCTAATTTATATAACATAGCCCCTACATAGCCTCTCCATCGCCCCTTAATAGCCCCTTACCTTAATTTATATAACATAGCCTCTACATAGCCTCTCCATCGCCCCTTAATAGCCCCTTACCTTAATTTATATAACATAGCCCTACATAGCCTCTCCATCGCCCCTTAATAGCCCCTTACCTTAATTTATATAGCATAGCCCCTACATAGCCTCTCCATCGCCCCTTAATAGCCTCTTACCTTAATTTATATAATCCTTACCTTAATATATATAACATAGCCCCTACATAGCCTCTCCATCGCCCCTTACCTTAATTTATATAACATAGCCCCTACATAGCCTCTCCATCGCCCCTTAATAGCTCCTTACCTTAATTTATATAACATAGCCCCTACATAGCCTCTCCATCGCCCCTTAATAGCCCCTTACCTTAATTTATATAACATAGCCTCTACATAGCCTCTCCATCGCCCCTTAATAGCCCCTTACCTTAATTTATATAACATAGCCCTACATAGCCTCTCCATCGCCCCTTAATAGCCCCTTACCTTAATTTATATAGCATAGCCCCTACATAGCCTCTCCATCGCCCCTTAATAGCCTCTTACCTTAA
This sequence comes from Acartia tonsa, assembly GCF_053477335.1. NCBI lineage: Eukaryota > Metazoa > Arthropoda > Copepoda > Calanoida > Acartiidae > Acartia > Acartia tonsa. The sequence continues at coordinate 38,183,369 of NC_137263.1, forward strand.
TTTATATAATCCTTACCTTAATATATATAACATAGCCCCTACATAGCCTCTCCATCGCCCCTAAATAGCCCCTTACCCTAATTTATATAACATAGCCCCTACATAGCCTCTCCATCGCCCCTTAATAGCTCCTTACCTTAATTTATATAACATAGCCCCTACATAGCCTCTCCATCGCCCCTTAATAGCCCCTTACCTTAATTTATATAACATAGCCCTACATAGCCTCTCCATCGCCCCTTAATAGCCCCTTACCTTAATTTATATAGCATAGCTCCTACATAGCCTCTCCATCGCCCCTTAATAGCCTCTTACCTTAATTTATATAATCCTTACCTTAATATATATAACATAGCCCCTACATAGCCTCTCCATCGCCCCTAAATAGCCCCTTACCCTAATTTATATAACATAGCCCCTACATAGCCTCTCCATCGCCCCTTAATAGCCCCTTACCTTAATTTATATAACATAGCCTCTACATAGCCTCTCCATCGCCCCTTAATAGCCCCTTACCTTAATTTATATAACATAGCCCTACATAGCCTCTCCATCGCCCCTTAATAGCCCCTTACCTTAATTTATATAGCATAGCCCCTACATAGCCTCTCCATCGCCCCTTAATAGCCTCTTACCTTAATTTATATAATCCTTACCTTAATATATATAACATAGCCCCTACATAGCCTCTCCATCGCCCCTTACCTTAATTTATATAACATAGCCCCTACATAGCCTCTCCATCGCCCCTTAATAGCTCCTTACCTTAATTTATATAACATAGCCCCTACATAGCCTCTCCATCGCCCCTTAATAGCCCCTTACCTTAATTTATATAACATAGCCTCTACATAGCCTCTCCATCGCCCCTTAATAGCCCCTTACCTTAATTTATATAACATAGCCCTACATAGCCTCTCCATCGCCCCTTAATAGCCCCTTACCTTAATTTATATAGCATAGCCCCTACATAGCCTCTCCATCGCCCCTTAATAGCCTCTTACCTTAATTTATATAATCCTTACCTTAATATATATAACATAGCCCCTACATAGCCTCTCCATCGCCCCTAAATAGCCCCTTACCCTAATTTATATAACATAGCCCCTACATAGCCTCTCCATCGCCCCTTAATAGCCCCTTACCTTAATTTATATAACATAGCCCCTACATAGCCTCTCCATCGCCCCTTAATAGCCCCTTACCTTAATTTATATAACATAGCCCTACATAGCCTCTCCATCGCCCCTTAATAGCCCCTTACCTTAATTTATATAGCATAGCCCCTACATAGCCTCTCCATCGCCCCTTAATAGCCTCTTACCTTAATTTATATAATCCTTACCTTAATATATATAACATAGCCCCTACATAGCCTCTCCATCGCCCCTAAATAGCCCCTTACCCTAATTTATATAACATAGCCCCTACATAGCCTCTCCATCGCCCCTTAATAGCCCCTTACCTTAATTTATATAACATAGCCTCTACATAGCCTCTCCATCGCCCCTTAATAGCCCCTTACCTTAATTTATATAACATAGCCCTACATAGCCTCTCCATCGCCCCTTAATAGCCCCTTACCTTAATTTATATAGCATAGCCCCTACATAGCCTCTCCATCGCCCCTTAATAGCCTCTTACCTTAATTTATATAATCCTTACCTTAATATATATAACATAGCCCCTACATAGCCTCTCCATCGCCCCTTACCTTAATTTATATAACATAGCCCCTACATAGCCTCTCCATCGCCCCTTAATAGCTCCTTACCTTAATTTATATAACATAGCCCCTACATAGCCTCTCCATCGCCCCTTAATAGCCCCTTACCTTAATTTATATAACATAGCCTCTACATAGCCTCTCCATCGCCCCTTAATAGCCCCTTACCTTAATTTATATAACATAGCCCTACATAGCCTCTCCATCGCCCCTTAATAGCCCCTTACCTTAATTTATATAGCATAGCCCCTACATAGCCTCTCCATCGCCCCTTAATAGCCTCTTACCTTAATTTATATAATCCTTACCTTAATATATATAACATAGCCCCTACATAGCCTCTCCATCGCCCCTAAATAGCCCCTTACCCTAATTTATATAACATAGCCCCTACATAGCCTCTCCATCGCCCCTTAATAGCTCCTTACCTTAATTTATATAACATAGCCCCTACATAGCCTCTCCATCGCCCCTTAATAGCCCCTTACCTTAATTTATATAACATAGCCCTACATAGCCTCTCCATCGCCCCTTAATAGCCCCTTACCTTAATTTATATAGCATAGCCCCTACATAGCCTCTCCATCGCCCCTTAATAGCCTCTTACCTTAATTTATATAATCCTTACCTTAATATATATAACATAGCCCCTACATAGCCTCTCCATCGCCCCTAAATAGCCCCTTACCCTAATTTATATAACATAGCCCCTACATAGCCTCTCCATCGCCCCTTAATAGCCCCTTACCTTAATTTATATAACATAGCCTCTACATAGCCTCTCCATCGCCCCTTAATAGCCCCTTACCTTAATTTATATAACATAGCCCTACATAGCCTCTCCATCGCCCCTTAATAGCCCCTTACCTTAATTTATATAGCATAGCCCCTACATAGCCTCTCCATCGCCCCTTAATAGCCTCTTACCTTAATTTATATAATCCTTACCTTAATATATATAACATAGCCCCTACATAGCCTCTCCATCGCCCCTGAATAGCCCCTTACCCTAATTTATATAACATAGCCCCTACATAGCCTCTCCATCGCCCCTTAATAGCTCCTTACCTTAATTTATATAACATAGCCTCTACATAGCCTCTCCATCGCCCCTTAATAGCCCCTTACCTTAATTTATATAACATAGCCCTACATAGCCTCTCCATCGCCCCTTAATAGCCCCTTACCTTAATTTATATAGCATAGCCCCTACATAGCCTCTCCATCGCCCCTTAATAGCCTCTTACCTTAATTTATATAATCCTTACCTTAATATATATAACATAGCCCCTACATAGCCTCTCCATCGCCCCTAAATAGCCCCTTACCCTAATTTATATAACATAGCCCCTACATAGCCTCTCCATCGCCCCTTAATAGCCTCTTACCTTAATTTATATAACATAGGCCCTACAAAGCATCTCCATCGCCCCTTAATAGCCCCTTACCTTAATTATATAACATAGCCCCTACATAGCCTCTCCATCGCCCCTTAATAGCCTCTTACCTTAATTTATATAACATAGCCCCTTCATAGCCTCTTCATCGCCCCTTACCTTAATTTATATAACATAGGCCCTTTATGGCTCCTGTACAGCCTCTGTAATTGTATTGCCCCTTCATTATAGAAGGTAGGGCATTAAGGTAAGGAAGGAATGTGACCCTCTACAGTTTTAAATTTAAGTTTTAAAAGGATGACAAGGATGACAACATTTATAAAAGCAAAGCTCTGAAACGGTAGAAAAAAGTTTAAAGGAAGCCTGCAAGAAATACCACGCTTTAACTGCTGAAAGACTGCCACAAGTAGACCAAATACCCCAAATTTGAAGCCTTCAGCTTCTATAACAAAAAAGTTCTAGGCATTTTAAAATGACATTTTATGTACAATGGAAATTTTGAAAGAATTGCAATGCTCATGTTGAAAACTTTAAAATTAAACTACGTGGCCTAGAAACAAAATTATAAGCTTATTTTTTTTTGTCATAAATTTAGGTTTCCAGTAACTAATTATATTTTTACAATAAAAATACCCATTTTTATAGTCAAAATCATTAAAAAAAAATAAGTTTTACTTGCGTTGTACCGAATGTACTGTAGCCAATCAGAAGGCTGAATCAGCTTAACAACCAATCACAGCTAAGCTTGTATTAGTTTACCCCTTTGTTTCCGCTATGATTTTCGTTTAAAAATGCAATTTAAATCGATTTTTTTTCATAGATTTTGACTATGAAATGTGGTGTTTTTATTGTAAAAATGTAATCAGTTACAGGCAATCTAAGTTTCTGACAAAGATAAGGTTATAATTTTATGTCTAGGCAACGTAATTTAATATTGTTTTTTCTTTTATGAGCATTGGAAATCTTTCAAAAATTCCATTGTACATAAAATGCTATTTTGAAATGCCTAGAACTTTTTTGTTATTGAAGCTGAAGGCTTATAATTTGGGGTATTGGGTCTTCTTGTGGCAGTCTTTTAGCAGTTAAAGCGTGTTATTTCTTGCAGGCGTCCTTTAATGAACATTAATAATGTAGAGTGTCAGAACTGAATAGTCAGAACATAAATTTAAAATTCGAAACAAAATTGTAAGTAAATTTATTGAGAAATTGCTTACATGCAGGAAAATGCTTAAGGACGTACTCACATTTTTTGGACTTGATTATAGATATGATTCGCTTATAACATTCTATTTTGTTGTCCTAGGAATCAGTATCCCAGAAATCAGATTAATCGGATAATTTTGATACATAAAAATTTGTTGTAAGTTAATAATTAGTATGCTTAAAATGGACGTATGGATATTCTGATAATGATTATAGACTTTCTAAATCGTACCTTTCTACTACAGGAATCACATGCCTAAATTAACGAAAATAGCTAACCGTTACGGACGTACGGACTGATCCTTAATATAGAAAAGCTTTGCTTTTAAAAAGTTAAAAAGATTTTTTGAGGGGATGGGGTAATATTTTTCTTGGGGTGAATTTTCTGGGAGGGTGGAGATACCCTCCCTCGAAATAATTATAAACCCTCTATGAACTTAAAAGAAGCTTCACTGTAAAGGAGAACCATATAGGTTCAGCGGTTAGCTTTTCTACAGACAAAAAAAAGATTACTACTTTATATAATAGGTTATGAAAAAGGAAAAAAAAGCAAGATAACAAGGATAACAACATTCACAAAAGCAAAGCTCTAAAATCAGGAGGTCAAACATAAATTTTGTTAAAATTAGCGTAAATCTATAATACAAAGTAGAATGATGTCTGTCCATCCGTCTGTCTGTCTGTCCGTCTGTCTGTCCGTCTGTCTGTCCATCTGTCTGTCCGTCTGTCAGTCCCTTAAGATCTCGGTAACCACTGGACCGATTATATTCTACTATTCAGGGAATATACCTACTGGTCCTGTGGTGGTTTTAGGCTATTTTCTTGGGGGGTGGGATACCCCCAACCCCCCCAAAAACAAAAAAATCCCAAAAACAAAAAAATCCGATTAATCTGATTTCTGGGATACTGATTCCTAGGACAACAAAATAGAATGTTATAAGCGAATCATATCTATAATCAAGTCCAAAAAATGTGAGTACGTCCTTAAGCATTTTCCTGCATGTAAGCAATTTCTCAATAAATTTACTTACAATTTTGTTTCGAATTTTAAATTTATGTTCTGACTATTCAGTTCTGACACTCTACATTATTAATGTTCATTAAAGGACGCCTGCAAGAAATAACACGCTTTAACTGCTAAAAGACTGCCACAAGAAGACCCAATACCCCAAATTATAAGCCTTCAGCTTCAATAACAAAAAAGTTCTAGGCATTTCAAAATAGCATTTTATGTACAATGGAATTTTTGAAAGATTTCCAATGCTCATAAAAGAAAAAACAATATTAAATTACGTTGCCTAGACATAAAATTATAACCTTATCTTTGTCAGAAACTTAGATTGCCTGTAACTGATTACATTTTTACAATAAAAACACCACATTTCATAGTCAAAATCTATGAAAAAAAATCGATTTAAATTGCATTTTTAAACGAAAATCATAGCGGAAACAAAGGGGTAAACTAATACAAGCTTAGCTGTGATTGGTTGTTAAGCTGATTCAGCCTTCTGATTGGCTACAGTACATTCGGTACAACGCAAGTAAAACTTATTTTTTTTTAATGATTTTGACTATAAAAATGGGTATTTTTATTGTAAAAATATAATTAGTTACTGGAAACCTAAATTTATGACAAAAAAAAATAAGCTTATAATTTTGTTTCTAGGCCACGTAGTTTAATTTTAAAGTTTTCAACATGAGCATTGCAATTCTTTCAAAATTTCCATTGTACATAAAATGTCATTTTAAAATGCCTAGAACTTTTTTGTTATAGAAGCTGAAGGCTTCAAATTTGGGGTATTTGGTCTACTTGTGGCAGTCTTTCAGCAGTTAAAGCGTGGTATTTCTTGCAGGCTTCCTTTAAACTTTTTTCTACCGTTTCAGAGCTTTGCTTTTATAAATGTTGTCATCCTTGTCATCCTTTTAAAACTTAAATTTAAAACTGTAGAGGGTCACATTCCTTCCTTACCTTAATGCCCTACCTTCTATAATGAAGGGGCAATACAATTACAGAGGCTGTACAGGAGCCATAAAGGGCCTATGTTATATAAATTAAGGTAAGGGGCGATGAAGAGGCTATGAAGGGGCTATGTTATATAAATTAAGGTAAGAGGCTATTAAGGGGCGATGGAGAGGCTATGTAGGGGCTATGTTATATAATTAAGGTAAGGGGCTATTAAGGGGCGATGGAGATGCTTTGTAGGGCCTATGTTATATAAATTAAGGTAAGAGGCTATTAAGGGGCGATGGAGAGGCTATGTAGGGGCTATGTTATATAAATTAGGGTAAGGGGCTATTTAGGGGCGATGGAGAGGCTATGTAGGGGCTATGTTATATATATTAAGGTAAGGATTATATAAATTAAGGTAAGAGGCTATTAAGGGGCGATGGAGAGGCTATGTAGGGGCTATGCTATATAAATTAAGGTAAGGGGCTATTAAGGGGCGATGGAGAGGCTATGTAGGGCTATGTTATATAAATTAAGGTAAGGGGCTATTAAGGGGCGATGGAGAGGCTATGTAGAGGCTATGTTATATAAATTAAGGTAAGGAGCTATTAAGGGGCGATGGAGAGGCTATGTAGGGGCTATGTTATATAAATTAGGGTAAGGGGCTATTCAGGGGCGATGGAGAGGCTATGTAGGGGCTATGTTATATATATTAAGGTAAGGATTATATAAATTAAGGTAAGAGGCTATTAAGGGGCGATGGAGAGGCTATGTAGGGGCTATGCTATATAAATTAAGGTAAGGGGCTATTAAGGGGCGATGGAGAGGCTATGTAGGGCTATGTTATATAAATTAAGGTAAGGGGCTATTAAGGGGCGATGGAGAGGCTATGTAGAGGCTATGTTATATAAATTAAGGTAAGGGGCTATTAAGGGGCGATGGAGAGGCTATGTAGGGGCTATGTTATATAAATTAGGGTAAGGGGCTATTTAGGGGCGATGGAGAGGCTATGTAGGGGCTATGTTATATATATTAAGGTAAGGATTATATAAATTAAGGTAAGAGGCTATTAAGGGGCGATGGAGAGGCTATGTAGGGGCTATGCTATATAAATTAAGGTAAGGGGCTATTAAGGGGCGATGGAGAGGCTATGTAGGGCTATGTTATATAAATTAAGGTAAGGGGCTATTAAGGGGCGATGGAGAGGCTATGTAGGGGCTATGTTATATAAATTAAGGTAAGGAGCTATTAAGGGGCGATGGAGAGGCTATGTAGGGGCTATGTTATATAAATTAGGGTAAGGGGCTATTTAGGGGCGATGGAGAGGCTATGTAGGGGCTATGTTATATATATTAAGGTAAGGATTATATAAATTAAGGTAAGAGGCTATTAAGAGGCGATGGAGAGGCTATGTAGGGGCTATGCTATATAAATTAAGGTAAGGGGCTATTAAGGGGCGATGGAGAGGCTATGTAGGGCTATGTTATATAAATTAAGGTAAGGGGCTATTAAGGGGCGATGGAGAGGCTATGTAGAGGCTATGTTATATAAATTAAGGTAAGGGGCTATTAAGGGGCGATGGAGAGGCTATGTAGGGGCTATGTTATATAAATTAAGGTAAGGAGCTATTAAGGGGCGATGGAGAGGCTATGTAGGGGCTATGTTATATAAATTAAGGTAAGGGGCGATGGAGAGGCTATGTAGGGGCTATGTTATATATATTAAGGTAAGGATTATATAAATTAAGGTAAGAGGCTATTAAGGGGCGATGGAGAGGCTATGTAGGGGCTATGCTATATAAATTAAGGTAAGGGGCTATTAAGGGGCGATGGAGAGGCTATGTAGGGCTATGTTATATAAATTAAGGTAAGGGGCTATTAAGGGGCGATGGAGAGGCTATGTAGAGGCTATGTTATATAAATTAAGGTAAGGGGCTATTAAGGGGCGATGGAGAGGCTATGTAGGGGCTATGTTATATAAATTAGGGTAAGGGGCTATTTAGGGGCGATGGAGAGGCTATGTAGGGGCTATGTTATATATATTAAGGTAAGGATTATATAAATTAAGGTAAGAGGCTATTAAGGGGCGATGGAGAGGCTATGTAGGGGCTATGCTATATAAATTAAGGTAAGGGGCTATTAAGGGGCGATGGAGAGGCTATGTAGGGCTATGTTATATAAATTAAGGTAAGGGGCTATTAAGGGGCGATGGAGAGGCTATGTAGGGGCTATGTTATATAAATTAAGGTAAGGAGCTATTAAGGGGCGATGGAGAGGCTATGTAGGGGCTATGTTATATAAATTAGGGTAAGGGGCTATTTAGGGGCGATGGAGAGGCTATGTAGGGGCTATGTTATATATATTAAGGTAAGGATTATATAAATTAAGGTAAGAGGCTATTAAGGGGCGATGGAGAGGCTATGTAGGGGCTATGCTATATAAATTAAGGTAAGGGGCTATTAAGGGGCGATGGAGAGGCTATGTAGGGCTATGTTATATAAATTAAGGTAAGGGGCTATTAAGGGGCGATGGAGAGGCTATGTAGAGGCTATGTTATATAAATTAAGGTAAGGGGCTATTAAGGGGCGATGGAGAGGCTATGTAGGGGCTATGTTATATAAATTAAGGTAAGGAGCTATTAAGGGGCGATGGAGAGGCTATGTAGGGGCTATGTTATATAAATTAAGGTAAGGGGCGATGGAGAGGCTATGTAGGGGCTATGTTATATATATTAAGGTAAGGATTATATAAATTAAGGTAAGAGGCTATTAAGGGGCGATGGAGAGGCTATGTAGGGGCTATGCTATATAAATTAAGGTAAGGGGCTATTAAGGGGCGATGGAGAGGCTATGTAGGGCTATGTTATATAAATTAAGGTAAGGGGCTATTAAGGGGCGATGGAGAGGCTATGTAGAGGCTATGTTATATAAATTAAGGTAAGGGGCTATTAAGGGGCGATGGAGAGGCTATGTAGGGGCTATGTTATATAAATTAGGGTAAGGGGCTATTTAGGGGCGATGGAGAGGCTATGTAGGGGCTATGTTATATATATTAAGGTAAGGATTATATAAATTAAGGTAAGAGGCTATTAAGGGGCGATGGAGAGGCTATGTAGGGGCTATGCTATATAAATTAAGGTAAGGGGCTATTAAGGGGCGATGGAGAGGCTATGTAGGGCTATGTTATATAAATTAAGGTAAGGGGCTATTAAGGGGCGATGGAGAGGCTATGTAGGGGCTATGTTATATAAATTAAGGTAAGGAGCTATTAAGGGGCGATGGAGAGGCTATGTAGGGGCTATGTTATATAAATTAGGGTAAGGGGCTATTTAGGGGCGATGGAGAGGCTATGTAGGGGCTATGTTATATATATTAAGGTAAGGATTATATAAATTAAGGTAAGAGGCTATTAAGGGGCGATGGAGAGGCTATGTAGGGGCTATGCTATATAAATTAAGGTAAGGGGCTATTAAGGGGCGATGGAGAGGCTATGTAGGGCTATGTTATATAAATTAAGGTAAGGGGCTATTAAGGGGCGATGGAGAGGCTATGTAGAGGCTATGTTATATAAATTAAGGTAAGGGGCTATTAAGGGGCGATGGAGAGGCTATGTAGGGGCTATGTTATATAAATTAAGGTAAGGAGCTATTAAGGGGCGATGGAGAGGCTATGTAGGGGCTATGTTATATAAATTAAGGTAAGGGGCGATGGAGAGGCTATGTAGGGGCTATGTTATATAAATTAAGGTAATGGGCTTTTAAGGGGCGATGGAGAGGCTATGTAGGAGCTATGTTATATAAATTAAGGTAAGGGACTATTAAGGGGCAATGGAGAGGCTATGTAGGAGCTTTGTTATATAAATAAAGGTAAGGGGCTATTAGGGGCGATGGAGAGGCTATGTAGGGGCTTTGTTATATAAATTAAGATAAGGGGCTATTAAGGGGCGATGGAGAGGCTATGTAGGGGCTATGTTATAAAAATTAAGGTAAGGAGCTATTAAGGGGCGATGGAGAGGCTATGTAGGGGCTTTTTTATATAAATTAAGGTAAGGGGCTATTAAGGGGCGATGGGGCGATGGAGGAGCGATGGAGGAGAGATGTAGGGGCCATCAAAGTACAATGTAATATAAATTTGTGGAAGGAGCGATGAAGGGGCGATGTAGGAGCGATGGAGGAGCGATGGAGGAGCGATGTAGCAGCGATGTAGGGGCCATCAAGTTGCAATGTTATATAAATTTGGAGAAGGAGCGATGAAGGGGCGATGGAGGAGCGATGTAGGAGCGATGTAGGGGCCATCAAGTTGCAATGTAATATAAATTTGGAGAAGGAGCGATGAAGGGGCGATGTAGGAGCGATGAAGGAGCGATGTAGGAGCGATGTAGGGGCCATCACAGTACAATGTAATATAAATTTGAAGAAGGAGCGATGAAGGGGCGATGTAGGAGCGATGGAGGGGCGATGTAGGGGCCATCAAAGTACAATGTAATATAAATTTGAAGAAGGAGCGATGAAGGGGTGATGTAGGAGCGATGGAGGGGCGATGGAGGGGCCATCAAAGTACAATGTAATATAAATTTGGAGAAGGAGCGATGGAGGAGCGATGAAGGGGCGATGTAGGAGCGATGTAGGGGCCATCAAGGGACTAAGATATATATAATAGTGAAGGGGCCATGAAGAGGCGATATTTAATTAAATAGCCCCTTGGGATAAGAGGACATATCATCTCCTCTTTAGAAGGGGCGATAAAGGAGCGATAAAGGATCATTTAATCGCCTCTTAGGGCAAGGGGCTATTAAATCGCTCCTTTCAAGGAGTCATAACATCGCCTCTTGTTATAAGGGGCTATTAAATCGCTCCTTTCAAGGAGCCAATACATCGCCCCTTGTCATAAGAGGCGATCAATTAAAATCATCGCCCCATATGGAGCGATGTCATGGAAAGGACTATACCCAAAGATTCTGTTTAAAGTAAAATGCTTATATTTCAATCAAAATCTATATTTTTGTATTTTTTACCGATCCACGTCATTATGCAAATCAAAAGAAAATCAATGAGAAAACGTTTGTTTTGCCCTTTTCTCCACTTTTAAAAAATAATTTGATAAAATAACAATTTTTTAAGGGATTTATGCATTAATAATAATGAAAAACAGTTTAAGGTAGATTTTATTGATTTTTCTAAATAAGAAATAATTGAAAAAAAGAAATTCTATCCCTATCACTTTAGAGGACAGCTGCCGACCCCCGGTCTTATGGATGAAGATAAATACATGTAAAAAATATAAATTTGCCTGAAAAGTATACAAAAATGTTTTTTGATGTGTTAAAAAAATCCATTTTAAAATCTTGATTTTGAGGATGATGGCCTTTAAGATGCTCTTACTGGTGGTGATGGTGAGCTAAATGTTATCAAAGTGCATGCCCTTGAAGAAAACATATATACTGAACTATGGTCCAATTTTTATAGTCATAGCAGCCTCCAGCCAAGCAATATTAAAAAAGAAAAAAATTGCAATTTTAACTACTAAAATTCATAAAGTAAATAATGTAGTTTTTAGATAATGGTTATATTTCATGTCGAGAGGCTCCACTGGAGGCTGCTATGACTACAAAAAATGGTACATAGGTTAATAGACAAGTTGTTGTAATGGTCATGTACTTAGATAACATTTAGCTCACCTTCACCACCAGTAAGAGCATCTTAAAGGCCACTATCCTCAAAATCAATATTTTAAAATGGATTTTTTTAACACAATAAAAAAACATTTTTGTTTACTTTTCAGGGTAATTTTTATCTTTAACATGTATTTAGCTTCATCCATAAGACTGGGGGTCAGCAGCTGTCCTCTAAAGTGATAAGGATAGAATTTCTTTTTTTCAATTATTTCTTATTTAGAAAAATCATTAAAATCTACATTAAACTGTTTTTCATTAAAATTAATGCATAAATCCCTTAAAATATTGCTATTTTATCAGAATCATTTTTCAAAATTGGAGAAAAGTGCAAAACAAACATTTTCTCATTGATTTTCTTTTGATTTGCATAATGACGTGGATCGGTAAAAAATACAAAAATATAGATTTTGATTGAAATATAAGCATTTTACTTTAAAAAGAATCTTTTTCTTTTATCATACGTGTTGCTTTAACAAATAGAAACAATGTACTGTAAAGCTGTACACTTATGGACTACCGTAGACAAAATATCCAGGAAAATGTAGATTGCATAATGAAGTGGTTCGGGGTTTAGTTATAAATCAGGAATAAATTTCTAATAAGTTTTTATATGCTTCAATACTATAATGATGACATACTGACGGACCAAATAGATAATATACTGGATACTCATTGATAGAGCAAATTTTCAAAAAAAATAATTCTGCCATTCATCTTGAACAGCAGCTGAGAAAATAGGATCATTTAAGAAGCATTGATAAAAAGTTTTCTCGTATTCATTCGAATCCGGTGGATAGGAACCGGTTCTCATCCATACGAAAAAACTATGTCTAGCATCGTATTATATCCAGTTTTCTACGAATATAGAAATGTACAATCATAAGATTAAAACCAGTTTTTTTTTAGCCGGTGCCTCCGGCACCACGGGGCTAAAAAAACTAGTTTTAATCTTATAATTGTACATTCTATATCCGCGGAAAGCCGTTTATAATACGATACGAGAAATAACTATTAAAATGTCAAACTGTATGAACGTTTTTCCACATTTATAATATTGTATCTGTAGGGTAGTTCTATATATTACGCCATGCCCTAATTTTATCAACACATTTGACTTGTAACCGAAAAAGACAATTTACGTCAATTTAGAACTTTTTAAAATCGAAATATTAAATTCTGTTCATCAATAGTTCACACACAATCGATCCTTGTGAAAAAAGCATATATTCTAATAAGTTCTAAGCGAATTTGCTCTTTTTCCCTAAAACTTCTTACATTGAGATATCTAGTTATAACGTTTTAATCAAATGTTTTGCTAGAATCAAGACATTTTTATTCGAAATAATTTGAGAGTTATTTAAAAAAAGAATAATAGTTAGACTTAAATGAATCATATTTGTATTTATTTCAAATTTTTCTAATTTTAATAAAATTTCAAAAGCAGTATTTTCTTTCTTAATATCTTTTTTGCTTTTTTTGTGACATGTGGAAATGTCTTGGTTGTATTAAGACACGACGTGACTACCACTTTCTACCCAATATAGAAATGTCTTGGTTGTATTAAGACAAGAGTGACTACCATTTTCTACCCAATATAGAAATGTCTTGGTTTTATTAAGGCACCGCGTGACTACCACTTTCTACCCAATATAGAAATGTCTTGGTTGTACTAAGACACGACGTGACTACCACTTTCTATCCAATATAGAAATGTCTTGGTTGTACTAAGACACGACGTGACTACCACTTTCTACCCAATATAGAAATGATGTTTCAATTACAATTTTTAACCTTCTCTCAAAGATAATGATTAGTTTCTGCTTGTGTGTGTGTGTGTGTGTGTGTGTGTGTGTAAGTGGTTGTCCATTTTAAAATGGCAAATCTTCTCTATAATTTGTCATGTTTTGAAATAGCATGTGGTGAACGCAGGGATCTTAATGATTATAAACAAAATTAACCCTTCTTCAGATCAAAATTATTGGTTGAAAAGTTTGGACATAAACCATTCAATAAAAGAACCCAACGTTTTTTTAGCCAACTAATACGATATATGGATTTTAAAACTTTTGATATCAATGTAATTTACAGATAGATGTCCCCTACCTTCCTGGGTGAATGTAATATACCAACTTTTATTCACTTTTTTGAAAATAGTCCTCTACATCTGCTCTAATACTCAAAAATCCATAAAAAAAGAACAGCTTGGCTATTGTATTAAATATGCTGTTCGAATTGCATTTGTAGATTCTCCTGACCAAAAACAGCTACTAATTTACTTCTTTTGCTAATCCATATAGTGTAGTTTTTTACTTCCCTTCAGATGTATGTTTTTAACCTTGTTTTTTTTTTTACATATAAAAGTAATTATTTTTAAGCATGCGGCTAGAGATAAACAAAATATAATTAACTCAGGCCAGTTAACAACAAAAGTTGATAAACAAATCAACGTACTACAAATTTATTTTCTGGCATTTAAACAGTCATTTAATATGAAATGATATTCAAGATCACTTAATGACTTAATTTCAATTAATGTATAATAAATAATTTTACAGAAAATTGTTAGAATTAAAGATGGACACAAAAAGTGTAAATTTGTATTTCTATTAGACTGATGTTGACTTCCTATTTTTCTGCCGAGAATAGAGTATTACGGATTAACTCAAAGACAGACAGATCAAATTACAAATATAAGAGCAATGAAGTTCATTTAAATAAAAAGAATTTAAAGATGCTACGGCGGTCAAAAAAAGAATTTGAACTTTAACGTTTGAGAATTAGGAGGGTAAGGGTAATTTGTAAGTAAATTATTCTCCCATTAATTTCCCTTCACTAATAACAATGTACTATTTGATAAGATAAAATTACCTTTGATTGTCCACTCCCTGTTATCTATGCAACTGCAGGACCATAAAAATTATATTCCCGCCATTTATGGAAGAATCCTGCATTTTCGATAAACAAAACATTCTGGGGTGTCCCGTCATTTCAACCAAATCAACAGAAGTTTTTTGAAAATGTTGCACTAACAATGCTATTTTATTCCACTTTATTTATTTTTGGGTGGAAATATTTCAAGTTTATGTTTTACTCTCTACTTAAGAAGATAATTTGCCTTGCTAAAGTAACTGGACAAAGTGTCTCAAAAATCAACCATGTGACGTCTATTATCTAATAATCTATCTCTTTTTTGTTTTTTTCCCACTTCTCTAATCTCTTTAATTTTTATGACGTTACATGGCTAATTTTTGAGACACTTTGTCCAGTTAATTCCTAAATTTTTACAGTAGACATAAACATATAGCAACTAAATAATCTAAGATTGAAGGATTCACAAAAAAGACGAGTAATATAGAAACCTTTGCATTCATCCTTCCCAGATTTTCCATTTTTTGAAGAATATAGCCTGAATATTTTGCAACTGGAATTATACTAAATTAGAGCATACAAAAGAAGAGTAAAATATAACTTGAAAACATATAATAACAAGGATGACAACATCCATAAGTAGCGAAGCATAAACAATTAAATAAGAATTTAGATATTAGTTGACAAAAGCATGTATATTAGGAAAAAATCACGAAACCTTTTCAACATTAGTTTTTAATTTCTTAATATTTATTTATATTTCAGTACTATGACTAACAGACTGACGGTCAAAGTAAATTACATACTGGATGCTCAGAACAACGGGAAATTTAATTTTGATATTTTTAACTACAAAAATTTAAAAAAAAACGGACCATAAACACCAAAGATATGAGGAAAAATGTGAAAAATATAAAAATAGCCAAAAACCTGCAAAAAGGCAGTCTGACCGCCATTGATGTGTTCTTGAAACGACAGGAAATTTAATTTTAATATCTTTAACTGAAAAACTTTGGAAATTGGGCCATAAACACCAAAGGTATGGAGAAAAATGTGAAAAATACAAAAATAGCCTAAAACCTGCTTAAAGGCAGTCTGACCGTCATATTTGTTTTCTTGAAACGACAGGAAATTTAATTTTGATTCTTTAACTGAAAAAATTTTGGAAATCGGACCATAAACACCAAAGATATGGAGAAAAATGTGAAAAATATAAAAATAGCCTAAAACCTGCTAAAAAGCGGTCCTATCGCCATTGATGTTTTATAGTTAATTGTGCTCCTTGATAATGGGAATGTTGTCAAAAAATTTCAGCCTTTTATCTTTTATAGGAGCCGAGAAAATCACGTTTCCCCCAAACTAAGACGGACAGACGGACAGACGGACATACGGACAGACGGACATACGGACAGACGGACATTTCAAATTATAGAGTAGCTTCGCTACTAAAAAGGGATTCTTTCCGCGGTTAGTGTAAGAAAAATAAGGTGCATTTTTAGCTTTACAAGGAAATTAACAACCATAAGTAGTAAAGCATTAATTAACATATTGATTATGCTTTAATATAGATTTATATAATATCATCTTAGATTTCATGGATTTTTTAAAACAATAATATATCTATAATACAAAGTAGAACGATGTCTGTCTGTCCGTCTGAAGCTTAAGATCTCAGTAACCGCTCAACAAATTGGGCTCTACTTTTCAGGGATTATACCTATTGGTCCTGTGATGGTTTTAGGCTATTTTCTTGGGTGGTGAGACTCCCAACCCCCCAAAAAACAAAAAAATTCCCCCCAATTTTTTTATAATTGCAGAAGATTTCCTTGGTCCTTTTTTTGCAGGAGATTTCCTTGGTTCTTTTACGAATTTCACCTTAATTTTTTTTGATCACCTCTTGTGGCAGATCCTCTAGAGGCTAGGGACGATGCCGCTAGATTGATAAATTGCCAATACCTTTGAAATTTTGCAGGTTAGCTGAGATGACAAGCGAGGGAGGGGATATTGGACTGTAAATTACACTGGAACCCAAACTTTTAATAACCGCATTATCTTATTTATTGGCTAAAAAACATTGGGTACATAAATTTTGATTAGTAGGTTCCAAACTATTATTGTCTAAACTTTTCAGCCAACCATATTTTTTATCTTCAGTAGGGATGAATATCAATTTACCATCTATTGTCTTATCCCTTAAGATCACATAATGTGGCTGGGTATCCCTGACAAATAAAGTTAATGTGCATGTATAATATAATAAAAGTGGGAGGCCTCAGAGAAACAACCAGGGAAACAGGGATGGAACAAGAAAAGATATACTAATCATGCCCTAGATTTCCACACATGCCGCTGGTGGCTTTGGATTATTGGGAGTAGTAAGGGTTGTAGATTAACTTTAATTCCATTGACCTATTACTCCCTGTGAATCAACACATGTTCTAAAATTCCAAGATTCCAAGGTTAATACATGTTTTTCATATACCCCATTTTATATCCTCCCCTTTCCACCCCCTAGAATCATCATGCTTAATAATTGTACTATGGGAATAAAAGATGAAATTTTAGAATTGGAAGAAAATTCTTAATGGAATACCAAGAAATCTGAAAATCCGCCAAACGAACAATAACTAATGACACAGATACATTTATGAGGATTCAAAAGAGACACCACGCTCATAAAAGTGTCCCTAATCGTCCTAATAATCACCATGTAAAAAGGTAAGTTGCTAGGATACAAAAATGACGAAGACCAAACTGCATTACTTTTGTGTCACGTTTAATTCCTGTGACGTCATAAAATGAGGAAGATGAGAGGAGAAGTGGGAAAGAAAACCACTAAAAAGATATGGAGAATATGACATCAAAAGTGGTGCAAAAGTAATGCAGTTTGGTCGTCAACTACAAAATACAAAAAGTTCTTGTGTTTAAGATAAATGTACGAACTTTATTATAATGATTATAGAGTTGTTACGCTTACAAGATTATCCCTTAACTTTATAGGAAAATTCTCATGCATAAAGGTTAAAAATAATTGAACGATTCTTTCTAAAAAAATGCAAAATTGTTTTTGCTATAATGAAACTTACTTTCATTTTTAGGCAAAATATAGGTGACGATAGAATAAAATTTTTACTTCTGAAAAGGTAAAATAAACCAACACTTTGTTATTTTTAATTCCGAAAATATTTGCTAGTGCGGCTAACTTTGGTTAACATTACTCTCTCAGTATTACATCTCTGTGTGCCTGAAGGAAGCGTCTTGAAATGTAATGGTCGAGCTTAATTATAGTTATAAACTAGATCATTTTTGACCATCCCAGGGCGATAAGACGGGCTCAGCTCATAGCTCCATTATTAAAAGATGTTTTTCAAGTTACAAAAGATTGCAGAGCTTCATGCGGTTTTTGTGTGTCTGTCCATTTAGGAAGGGACAAATTTAAAAACTTGAATGGGTTAGATTAATCAAGGGTAATTATGTTTCTTAGCAGCAAAACAAGACTGCAAAGGTCCAAAAATTAAAGAATTTTTAAATAATTCTAGGGAGTTGAATATATAGTAAATAGAGAGGCCTTTGTAGATCTAGATTAAGGACACAATTTATAGAAACTCTGAAGGGCTGAATTTTTGAAGAAATCGTTCAAAGAGTGAAGGTCCACTTATTTTGGTCCAAAGTTAAATGATTTTTAAAACCACACTTTGAATTTTTACAGGGAAGCTTAGTTTATTTCGGTGTATGGTATTTATAAATAAGGGGGTTTAACGAGGAATTGTCGCCTGATATATTTTCCTATCACAAAAAAAATATTTTTTTGATGGTTAGGTGAAGGAGATAGTAGAGGCTAGAGGCTAGTCACTATTGTACTAGATTATATTAGTAATCAAGGATATAATATAAGGTATACAACAAAATATCACGAAACCTCTTAGTTTGGTATTAATGAAAGTAAAATTACATTCTCGGAAAAGTCACTTTTTAAAAGCGAAGCTTTTCTATAATTAGGGTCGGTCCGTCCGTACGTCCGTCCGTACGTCCGTCCGTCCGTAACGGATAGCTTTTTTCGTTAATTTAGACATGTTAGAATTGTCCTATCGATTTCAAATTTTGCATGGTGATTCCTTTAGTAGTTAGGTACGATTTAAAAGCGTAGCAACTCTATAATCATTACCAAAATGTCCGTACGTCCATTTTAAACATGTTGATTTTTTTACTTTTTAAAATAGTTTTTTCGTTAATTTAGGGTTGTTAGAATTGTCCTATCGATTTCAAATTTTGCATGGTGATTCCTTTAGTAGTTAGGTACGAGTTAGAAAGCGTAGCAACTCTATAATCATTACCAGAATGTCCGTACGTCCATTTTAAACATGTTGATTTTTTTACATTTTTAACAACAAATTTGTATGTGACCTAATTATCCGATTGGTCTGATTTTTGGTATACTGATTCCTGAGACAACAAAGTACAATATTATAATCGAAGCAACTCTATAATCAAGTCCTAAAAATGTAAGTATGTCCATAATCATTATCCTGTTTCAAGCAGTTTTTCAACAAATTTACTTACAATTTTGCTTTGACTCTTATACATTCGCATTCTGATTATTCAGTTCTGACATTATACAAGTGTTAATTTCCGTTCGTCTTACCGTTTCAGAGCTTCGCTTTTATGGATGTTGTCATCCTTGTTAAAAAGTAGACTAGAAATAAAATAACTTCAAAATAATAAAAATTAATTTGTATTTCCTTAGCTAAATTCAGTATGAAATATCTTTAATATCAATTTTATAAAGGAGTGTTGTATTTTTTCTTGTTCGTAATTAGATCTTTTTAATCATAATAGGAGTTTTCTGTCATTTTCATTCATACAATATGCTAGGGGCGAAGATTCAAGTTCATTATAAAATATTTTATTAGAATAGATGCAGTATTTGAATAGTGAACAAAGACTTTATCTCTTTGAAAACAATGCTTTGTTGAGAAGATACTCTATAAGTATAAGTCTTTATTATTGTATTTTTAAAAGCGAAGCTTTTCTATAATTAGGGTCGGTCCGTCCGTACGTCCGTACGTCCGTCCGTCCGTCCGTAACGGATAGCTTTTTTCGTTAATTTAGACATGTTAGAATTGTCCTATCGATTTCAAATTTTGCATGGTGATTCCTTTAGCAGTTAGGTACGATTTAGAAAGCGTAGCAACTCTATAATCATTACCAAAATGTCCGTACGTCCATTTTAAACATGTTGATTTTTTTACTTTTTTAAATAGCTTTTTTCGTTAATTTAGGCATTTTAGAATTGTCCTATCGATTTCAAATTTTGCATGGTGATTCCTGTAATAGTTAGGTACGAGTTAGAAAGCGTAGCAACTCTATAATCATTACCAGAATGTCCGTACGTCCATTTTAAACATGTTGATTTTTTTTACACTTTTAACAACAAATTTGGATGTGACCTAATTATCCGATTGGTCTGATTTTTGGTATACTGATTCCTGGGACAACAAAGTACAATATTATAAGCGAAGCAACTCTATAATCAAGTCCTAAAAATGTAAGTATGTCCATAATCATTATCCTGTATCAAGCAGTTTTTCAACAAATTTACTTAAATTTTGCTTTGACTCTTATACATTAGCATTCTGATTCAGTTCTGACATTATACAAGTGTTAATGTCCGTTTGTCCTACCGTTTCAGAGCTTCGCTTTTATGGATGTTGTCATCCTTGTTAAGGATTGCCTATTAAGACTATAGTTTTAAAGGAAACTTCGTGTTGTTCCATTCAGGCTTTAGGCCACAATTCAAGAAGAAGGTTGTTCAAAATTTGTGTTCAGTTGGAGTCCTGATCGCTTTGGCCTGACATAATAATTTAAACATACCTTTTTGTCGATACAAGTAATGTCTTTGGGATGTAATACCATTGCAAATCTGTGCCTCGATAAGATGCAAGCTATGAACACTTCTATATGACGTCATGCACATAGTACAATAAACAGTGTTGACGCTGGGTGTTGGTTTACAGCAAAAGTGTAACTTTTATACTAGAAAGACTGTTGCAAAAAATCAAGAATCTAGTTGAATAATTTCTTAACGCCCCGCCCTTAACATTATAAACTATTTAACTAAATTAAAACCAATCAATCAAACAGAATTTTTTTTATATTTTACACCAATTTTATTTTATCCTATTATATCAAGAACTAGCGGCTACGCACCTAGAGGCCTCTATGGACACTTGAGGTGGTGGAGGGTTTGATCCCCCCTTTTTATTTTAGTTTCAAAAAGAAAAAGTAAAAAAACAAGGGGAGGGGGGGTCCGAATATGTTGTACTTTTACAGAAGCTTTATAACTGTCCTGGGGTGGTTTTAGGCTTTTTTCTCTGACCTCTCGGACCCCGAAGAGGGTATGGGCGAAGCAATTTATTTATTTAAAAATCTATATTTTTCTTAAAACGTCTAAACGGAAAGCTCTGTTTGTTTAGCTATGCTAGAATCAATTTCGAATCTCACATGAGGATTTTTGTGTTTTCTAGGTATAATCGAAGCATTAATCAAGGCCCTTAAATATGATTTTAGCAGGGATAGATTTTAGTCTTTCCTAATATCAAAAGCGTTGTTTCTTTTATTTGTTACTGTTCGTTTGTACGATTTCTTTTTTGTTAAACTTTGCTTTACAGATGTGGTCATCCTTGTTTTTAAAAAAATTCAAATATAATGACAATGTAATAATGATTATATCATGGAAAGAAAACAAAGTATTTTCACTCTAGCTTTTCCCGTATTTCTTACACTGCGATGAGCTCTAGCCTTGCGGGGCCTATTTCCTAACCCTGTGGGTCAATAATTAATATTTACCTAACCTTAAATAACCTATCTAAAGCTACTGTGAAAATACGTAGAAACCCGCTACTCCGTTTTCTTTCCATTATCCTAATGATTTTATTATCTGTACCTGTCCTTATTTCCCTGACGCCATATCGTAACAATAAATAACAAGATTGAAAGATAGTTTGCAAATTATATCCTCTTATCACACAAAGGGAGTTTCCTATGTCTTTATTCTCTGTCAAACTTGGAATTATTGTGCTGCAATACAATTTATATTGGGTATTTCGATAAAACATATAATAAAAGAGGGTAATGCTTGCAAAGTGAGAGGGGACAATTCGCTGTTTATTACACTAGTCCCAAACGTCCTGTAATAACGTTTTCTTATTAGTTGGCCTAACAACTTTGGGGACTTAGTGAATTTTGATTGGTTGATTCACTAAGATGAGTGTCCAAACGTTTCAACCACTAATTGTAATTTATAGAAGTGGTATTTTTTGTTTCATCATTAGGGATATACATTAATTTATCGGCCATTGTCTTATACCTTTAGATCTCTGTAAAGCCCGACATATTAGCCTGTAAACCAATTTCGATTATCAATATTTTGTTGATATAATGACAGCACAATCGTTTGACAGAGTATATCTGGGTTCTAAAGTTATTAGGGCACATAATAGTGTCGCGTCTTACATACGGGCAAGTTTAAACATATACTGCTGCAATAGATTAATACAAAATAACTTTAAACCATTTACTTGGATATATTGTATTTCAATTATCATTGACCATTCTATTTTTCCCACCCTCAAGTTGACAGGTTATACCAGTGGGTTATGCACTGGCTAGCCAGTGAAAATTAAGCAGAGCACAGCTAATCTATTACTAGGGTATCTAATTCATACGCATAGAATGTCTCTAAAAATCTCCGGAAATATGAATTATTCAAAAATTTCGTTGCTATCTTGGTATTTTACTTGATCTCTCTTCACCCCCCCCCTTCTTTCCCATTCTCATTCTCTCTTAACGTACAACTCGCTAAAGTTATTCTTATGTTGCAAAAGTTTTCACTGCTGTTCACGTGATTGTCCTTGTTATTGTTTTAATTTAGGACATTCTGACAAAGTCCTTTGAATAAAAGTATATATGGCTTGTATTCTTGTTATTTGCTAATTTGCTAAAGAAACTGGACCAATAAATAAAGAATAATGGGAGCATATATATTTCAGGTTATAGGATTATTACCCTAGATGGCCAATCAGACAAAAACAATTCGATCAACTTAAAAAGGAATTTCAACTTTATAATACGAGTAGGCAATGTATTAAACTAAGAAGTTAATAAATTTTTAGCTGACTTATTATATGGGTAAAATGAAGAATTAACTGCCCCATTGTACCGTAAAATGTACATTTTTTAACCAACATTGGAGTCAGACTGTTCATGCACTGTGTTCCTATTGGTCTAATTAGGTGAATTGGGTTCTAGACTGTCTATATCTATCTATTAGGTTGAGAAAAGTGTATTCTAAACAAATTTGAAAGTTTAACAAAGAGGAGTAAAGAATGAACAATAATGATCTCTATAACAAGGATGACAACATCCATAAAAGGAAAGCTTTAAATTAATCGATTTGGCGCTCAAACATTTAAAGTCATTGTCATTTTTAATTACATAAAAATGAGGTGCTTATTTTTTAGTTCTGCTGATAACATTCATCGGAAAATTCTTTCATTTCAAACATGAAGATATTTTATATCTGGGGCGAGATGACGCTTCGGGAACAGATCCTCTTCACGCTACAATTACTTCTCGGGGGCGATAAATGAAGATATACAATGGATTTATTATTTCTTGGATCTTACACTGAGATTTTAATGTTCTCTTATAAAGTTAAACTTGTAACTGGTTATAATAACGATCTCTCCTCTTTACCCAATTCCCTCGCCTCCCACTGGATGAAAGAAATGACAAATAAATGAGAGCAACCTAAAACGTTGTGAGGTACTTAGGTGTTGATTTTTTTTCATGTTACCCAAGTCATAGAGTAGCTGCGCTACTAAAAAATATAGGGCTTATAAATCATTGGTGCTTGGTCAGACCCATAAGAATTATCTACCCAATCCCCGCCCCCCATAAAATTACACTTCTCCCCCTAACAACTAGGTATCACTTCCCCTTTAAAACCAACACATGAACCCATCCTTTTCTATATTAAAATTGTCTTCTTTGGATGTTAGTTCTTCAGCTCATATCTTTCCACTTAAAACTTCATATCTCCTTAACTCGCCTAACTTGATAGTGTTTCAGCAATCATACGAGTGTCAAATGTATATTGATAATCTTCCTTCTGTACCAGAACAATTAAGTCAACAAGAAGCGCAGCAAATAAAATTAAAAATTTATAAGAATTCTAGTAACTAAGATGCAATAGAAAGAATATTTATTTTGCTGATTCATGGATGGTAAATTCAAGTTTTTGTGTAAACACCAAACTTGATCATGATAGTTGCACTTGTTCTCATATGTGTGAGTTTGTGTATGTGTGTGTGTGTGTGTGGGTATCCTCCTTTTTCCTCGCCCTAACTTCTACCCGGCCTTGGTGATAACAGCTTTGCTCCTATTCTATCTCTCTCTTTCTCTATCTCTCTCTCTCTCTCTAATCCCTTTTTTCTTGTGATGAATTTTGAAAAGGACCATTAGCTGCTGAGCTATTTTCCTCTATTCTTTCTTAACACAATGTTTATACGATAAAGTAAACATATATTAGTGTGATTTATTTTAGGGGGATATCAATCACATCTTTGAGCAATAATATATATAATCCAGTGTTTGGGACCTTTTTCGTCTGCTAGCAAATTGCTATCTGCTCTTTTGTTGCAACTTTACTGTGATAATATTCGCTATTGGTTATTCAAAACCAAATTGAAATTCGGCTCCGGGTCCACGGGGTGGTTATTTCACCCCTTCCCATTCTATTGTTTTAATTTGATCTTTTGGCAAGGCTGCTGTCCGTCCAAGACATCGTAACTTCAGGCCTTAGAATAAGTTTCAGCCAAGAATAAACATGGCAAGCAGTGTCTTATTTTCTGTCCTATCCGACAAGGCATTTAGTGAATCAACACCTTACAGACAACCAATCCTTAGCTTATACGACCTTTGCATGGAATTTACAAATGTGCCGTTCATAGTAATGAGTTGCATTGTTAATGGGCCAAAAAAGACTATCTTTTTTTAATACTGCTGTCGCGCACGTAAAAAATAAGCAGCGAGTACTATCTCTTATTCAAATATGCCAATTTCTTAACCTAAAAATCCGTGAATTTGTGTGAACACACTTGATCCAGTTCATCCTTCCTCGTCTTGTCATGTTACCATCTTATCCTTGGAACTTGTGTGTTTGTGTGGTGTGTGTGCATGGGTGAGATGTAGGCAGTGTCCTGCCCCACCCCGCACCCGCCCATCTCCACCCCGAGCACTGTGAGTGTGTGTATTCAAGACAATCTCAGTATGTATGTACATATTCAGTTCAGGGATGGTGCAATGGACGATTAAATAACATTTACCCCACTTCATACGTTTAAAATTATACTTTCAATAGCTTTAAATTTAGGAGAATGAAGGCTTGTAGATTTAACCAACCCCCCTCCCTGAAACTTATTTGAATCTTTGGTCTTGTATGTGTGTATAATGTGTATTATATTCAAAATTCACAAGGTCGTAATATATATGTTCTATCTTATAAATCTGTTTTATTTCAAACATTTAGTTCTATTTATTTTTGGAGTTTAGATATACAGTGAAATAACATTATAAAATTGGTCAACAAAAATGCAAAATAACATTTTTTAATTTTGTTTATTAAAAAGGCTGTTTCTTTTGCATTATCATATTTTTATATAAAAGTAAGATCTATATTTGTCTGAATCTTTCGATAACTACTGAACTGATTAAGTTCTCCTTTTTAAGGAAGATTCATATTGATTCTGGGTTGGGTTTAGGCTATTTAATTTTTAGATGATGACTATAGGCCACATTTCTGTTTACCTTATACTTAACAAGGATGACAACATCCATAAAAGCGAAGCTCTGAAACGGTAGGACAAACGGACATTAACACTTGTGTAATGTCAGAACTGAATAATCAGAATGCGAATGTATAAGAGTCAAAGCAAAATTGTAAGTAAATTTGTTGAAAAACTGCTTGATACAGGATAATGATTATGGACATACTTACATTTTTATGACTTGATAATAGAGTTGCTTCGCTTATAATATTGTACTTTGTTGTCCCAGGAATCAGTATACCAAAAATCAGACCAATCGGATAATTAGGTCACATACAAATTTGTTGTTAAAAATGTAAAAAAATCAACATGTTTAAAATGGACGTACGGACATTCTGGTAATGATTATAGAGTTGCTACGCTTTCTAACTCGTACCTAACTATTACAGGAATCACCATGCAAAATTTGAAATCGGTAGGATAATTCTAACATGCCTAAATTAACGAAAAAAACTATTTAAAAAAGTAAAAAAATCAACATGTTTAAAATGGACTTACGGACATTTTGGTAATGATTATAGAGTTGCTACGCTTTCTAAATCGTACCTAATTACTAAAGGAATCACCATGCAAAATTTGAAATCGATAGGACAATTCTAACATGTCTAAATTAACGAAAAAAGCTATCCGTTACGGACGGACGTACGGACGGACCGACCCTAATTATAGAAAAGCTTCGCTTTTAAAAATGTAGCCCCTAGATACTAGGGGCAAATCCGCAAGTTGATAGATATTTACAAGCCGATGCACCCCTAGCATCTATCTATATTATTTATTTGAGGGGGGAGGAATTTCTTAAACTATTAAGAATAAAAGTATATCCGGCTGCCTGATGTGTTGAGCTATGCTTCTATGGATGTTTCCATATTTGTTTAATAAAAAATTAGCAGCTAAAAAACCTTGTATATATAATGTATGGTTGGTTGATGATACCTCATTTTAAGTCATTAGTAATTAGCCACAGAAAAAGATATTGACCTACAATCATTTGTCAAATATTTAGAACATTTGGCGTCGTCGCTTCTAGCATCAAAATCCGCGACTGTGGCGTAACATGTAGCACATCCCCTCGTCGTCTGGAAGATAACAGGTTTGAGTCTCGGTCCAACATCGCGTCATTACTTAAGACTTAAACTAACTGATTGACCAATTTTTGAGACTTGTAGAATAAGTTTACTGCTAACAATTTACTAATTTTGTAAATGAAATTTAACTTCATACTAATGTACTTCACTTTCGCTTTTCTTGACTCATTTTACTCTGTTTAAGGTACTACTCTACAAATAGGATATGTTGTTCAGCTGTCTGGCGGTCTGCCATAAACATTGTTGAGAAAATTCACCATTCAAAATATTGCAGTAAATGTTGTATTAAGGGTGACAGATACCTACGAGTCTGAAAATGTAAACATGTCTAATAAGTAAAGGAACAAAAGTCCACTAAATTACTGCTTCAATTTGGTTAGTTTTAGGGCATAAACCTTTTTGATATTATTTGCTGAACTCGAGAAAAAAAAAACATGTTTATACTGTACAAAATTTGCTTGTCATCAAGACTAAAAACACTGGCAGCTTAATATCATACAAATACTGTGTAATGATTTACTGTTCCTATAATTTCACCTAAAATCTGATTGCTTTACTTTGGAATGTAATTATCCTTGTTTTACCCTTCTCGTAATTTTACCTATCTATCCTAAGGGCAACATTATAAAGAATCTGGGATCAGGGATAGGAAACTTCAACAAAATAAAAAATTTGGTTGTCTGCGCCTCTTTTAAAATACCTCCAGAACACACTTTTTCGACAATATTTTTAATGTGATATTTTTATCCTATTCGTCTGATTTTTTGCATAGTGATTCTTGGGACAACTATTTACATTGTTATAAGCGAAGCATCTCTATAATCAAGTCCTAAAAATGTAAGTATATCCTTAAACAGTGTAGTGTATTTAACAGTTTGCAAAAAATTTACTTACAATTTTATTTAGACTTATACATTTTTTTATATTCTGCTTATTCAATTCTAGCACTCTACAAGTGACAATGTCCGTTTGTCCTGCCGTTTCGGAGCTTCGTTTTTATGAATGTTGCCATCCTTGTTAACTTTTTATTCCTCTATTAGTTAATTATATTACTTTGATTCTGATCTTTTTTTGATACTTGTTGATCTAAATCTGCTTAATTTAACTAATTTCTCATTGTCTAATCCCCTTATTCTTGATAAAGAACCCTTCTTTCTTGAAAAAAAAGAAAAAGTTTATGACCAAAATTGTGCGTACACACACACACACACACATTCCATTACCCTAATTTAAGGCTCATTAAATGTAACTGGTGCACATTTCTTCTTTCTTTCTTTACACACAACCACACACACACACACACACACACACACAAATATACACATACATACCCACAAAACTTAAATGCACCAAACACCTTCTTTGGTGCATCTTCTGAAGTTAACTCAAAATTTAAAGTAATAAAACGCCCTTTAGAAAAAAATTCAATCAAATTTTTTTATTAACTTCATTTTGTAGTTATAAAAATAAAATTAGAAAAGTATTATTTATAAGTTTTGATAATGTAGTATACTGTAATATTGGATACAGTGACGATGTAAGTACCAGGCAAATAGATACTATAATACAAAATCAAATTTATAAATAACAATGATAATTTTTACAAAGCTAGCGGCAACGTCACTAGATGCCTCTAACATGAGGGAGGTGGGAGGCTAACAAATTTATTTCATACCTATTGGGAGTATGTAACTAACCCCAAACAAATACCTAAAAAAACCTTCCTCGACCTAATCAAAAACTTCACGTTGGGTCATATCGGACCTGCAGTTAGCGGGATGTTACATATATTTAAAAAAACAACTTAGCAACTTTATATAATAGGATGCTAAATATTAATTCATAAGTAAATAGACAAAACTAAATATAGATAGAAAGGAAGAGAAGCAATGTTAGAATACTAATAATATTGACCACAAAGAAATTATGTAAATATGTTAGTCGGCCCCTATTATCTATTTATTTGCAGGGTGACTTAAAAAAAATATTTTAGTTTAAAATTTGAAATAAAAAAACAATTAAAATCCAATGTTACTAGATAAACCTTCTTGTATTTTTTAAAGGTTAAATAGTGTTTTTTTATAGCACAGCCTTTGTTTAGAAGTTATAATTTGACAATGAATTCCGCCTTTGAAAATTCATTTATCTCTTTACTGGTTCAAAAATATTTTCCTTTTGCTGTAGTTATGCATGACGAAAATTTAAATACGTATTGTGAATTATCAATTGCAAATATTGCTATAACTTGTTATCCTTATTATGGTTATTATTTGAAACAGCTTCGGTACTATTGGACTTAATCGCCTTTGTTTTTTGCTCTAGATGTAATACCATTGCATTGCTTCGCTACTTTTGGCTTCAATTGTCCTAGTTTTTTTTTATAAATAAGATTATATCTAAACATGGATACACAATAATTTTTTTGTACCACCCTGCACATATTACAGATAGTTTCCTATTCTGATTAGCACACGTTATAATATGTTATTTCAGAGACCTAAACTAAACATAGAGAGACAGTTTTTTCTTAACATTTGTATAAAATGATAATATTTAACATTTCTATATGCTAGGGCTAATTCTTACATTTAATTTGCGAACGTCTAACCGTCTGTCAATTTTGTTAAGACAATTGACCGTGTTTTATCCATGTTCCCCTTATAAGTCAATTAAAAAATATTTTCGTTCTTCTCACATAAAAATTCCGTGTATGAGCAGCAAAAATACGATGTTTATTTTTCCTCTAAATTCGAATTTATAAAGTTTTATATAATACTAGCGGCTTCGCCCCTAGCCTCTAGGGGCTTTGCCCCAAGAGATGACAACAAAAAAATTCAAAAAAAAAAAAAATTAGAAGAACTAAAGAAATCTTCTACAAAAGAAATTTTCTACAAAAGAAATCTTTTACAAAAGAATTCTTCTACAAAAGAATATTTCTACAAAAGAATTCCTCTACAAAAAAAAAAAAAAAAAAAAAAAAAAAAATGGGAGGTATTTTTTTTTGTTTTTGGGGGGGTTGGGGGTGTCCCACCCCCAAAGAAAATAGCTTAAAACCACCACAGGACCAATAGGTATATACCCTGAAGAGTAGAATCCAATCGGTTCAGCGGTTACCGAGATCTTAAGGGACAGACAGACGGACAGACGGACAGACATCAAGCTACTTTGTATTATAGATAACACCTGTAGTAAGAAAAGATGACTTACGTGGAGCTTATACCAACAACATAACTAATCCGAAAAAAATCACGAAAAATATACGTGAAATTTAGCTGTCGTTGGGGGGCACACTTAGTAAAATTGACGACCTTTTTATCTGCCCCCCCCCCCCAAATATTATTTTAAATCAATTTCGCTTGTTGGTTATATTGAACTTAATTTAAATGGCAAATATATGTATAAATTAGTCTATGACTGCACTGACTTCTGAAAACAGGCCTGAGGCAAAACCAAAGCAATTACTCAAAACATTAATTAGGGAAATATATAAATCTTTGTATCTGGAATATCTTTACCTCCAAGATATAGAGATGTTCAACTTTATGATTAATGTTCTTTTTCTCAATCATGAGCTAATTAAAATAAAGCTTTCGCTAAAATATTTTAATGCAGGACATTATAGCAAGCAAGCCCAGCCAAAAAACTCAGGATAGGGGGGACTATGCTTTATAGATTTTAGCATTTAAACGTTGTGATTTATTACTAAAATCCACCAAAAATAAAAAAAATCATTAATGCATATTTCAGGCAATTAAATACTTCTTGTTTAAAAAATATAAATGACTAGAGGCGGCGTTCTAAAATTATCTCGCTATTGGCTAGATTGAATCTTAATCTTTTTCTTCCATTGGCCTATCTCTGAATATTAATCTTTTTCTTCCATTGTCCAACCACTGAATATCAACCCAACTACAAAAAAGTTAATACACTTAAAGATTTTTTAAAAAGATACTACGACTTTAGTTTCGTTTTTTCATCATTTTTTAGAGATTATATGTCCCTCTCTCTCACTTCCCTTTCCTCCCATAATTTTTAAATTTCATTATTTCTATTTAAAACCGTATTTATAATTTTGTCTCTCTTTCTTTAAAATATTTTAGGATCCTAGAATTTTTTTGTTTCAAATTATCGTCCTCAAAGGGTTAAAATTTTGAGTTAAATGTTAAATTTTAGTTTAATATCTGAACACATTACAGACGCAGCGCTAGTATCAAATTATTTTAAAACTAAGTTTTCTTTGATTTACTATTTTATAAATTTAAATTTTCTATTTTATAAATAGAAATTTAATACTTTAGTATAATTCAAATAGCAACATGAAATTTAAAAAAAGAATTTATTCTTTATAGAGTAAAATAATGTGTCTTATAGTTCTAGTCAATGAGAGTTTATTATGGATTTTTGGAGCACTATGAGTATTAAACACTCTACTATTGGAAGACTCGAGCTCATATATAGACGTTTATTTCCTATATAGATCTGTCATGGATCTTGATGCAATAAAGCAAGCCGTTTTATAAAAAATCTGTCGAAAATAATTCATAAGGTAAAAAACAGAAAAAGTAATCGCTCATATAGGTATAGAATAAAGCTTTTATAACAAATACTAGCACAAATATCTGGGTGTCTATTGAAACTTAATAAGAAAAACGATGTTGTATCATTTAATTGAGTTGTATTCGGACGTACATACAACCTGATGAACTCAGTTATAGAGCAGCAAGAGTTAAGATATTGCGTGCTTCCAGTATTTCTATTCAAAACAGAACATTTAAAATGCTCAAAATTTTACTTTCATTTTTGAAATATTTTATGCATATAGGTATACATAATTATTCATTCACTTCCGCATATTATCATATCCGTCAATTTAGGTTGCCAACATGGAACTCAATTATTGGTCAGTCCATTCATCCAGTGGAGGGGAAGGGGGCTGGAGTAAAGGGAGTGGAAGGAGTAATCTTAAATTTAGCCAGATGCAAGTTTCACTTTATTAGGGAACATGAAAATCTGGTGTAAGATCCAGTTAATAAATATCCATTAATTAAATGTCTGTTTTTGCAATTGCCTAAACGCTTTCTGATGTTTTGATAATGTGCAAATTTTTGCGAAAGTGATTGCACACCACACATATATACACACTCATATTCAAGAAGGGTCAAAACTATTAACTACAAATAAATATATTCTACAAAAAAATCTAAGAAATATAAAAATGGTTTTCATTTTATGACGTAAAAGTCAATAAAATTAAAGCTCAACTACTAAACATATTTTATTAAGTAAGGTTTCAATTTTGAACAAAAGAATATCATTTTAAAATCCGATTATAATTTTTATAATCCCTAATAGAATTGTATAAAATAAAACATTCTGAATATTATTATTTTATGACTAACTGTGCTAGTAATCACTTCTTCATTCTAGTTAATATGACAATAGTTTAAAATTTCATAGTCAAAGTAATGCTAATGCAAGATTTGAAATAGATAGAACTATTAAAACATTTAGACATCTCATACGGACAAACACGTAACATTTTGGAAAGTTTTACTTAAAAAAAGTTTTATTTTAAGGGGTGAACATATAACCCTGTATGGAGGGTATTAATCTAGTAGCACATATCTGTTGAGTAGCAGCATATGTATATCATGTATATGTATACACAAAATATATCAGCCACCAGGGAAGAGCATTATAAAAATGAAAATGAATAAAGACATCAGATTAAAAAAAAATGATGAATAAAAATCTGCAATATGGCCATCCAATGGTAGTATGAAAAGAATTTAGAAACCCATAAAATTTTTATCACCCCTAAATAAGGTTTCTTTGGCCTCCAAACTTATTTTGGCTGCGAGAAATAGGTTACTTTTAACAAATAAGGTAAATTTTCAGGCATTTACACCACAGTTATAAAGACACAAAAAAGAGTAGTTACAAAAAAGTATGAGTAAAAATGTATGAATTTAAAATAATGATTGGTCTAACTACAAAAAATGAAGTATGCAACATTACAAGACCAACAGACCAATAGACTTATTAGTATTGCTTAAGAGTTAAAAATTTAAATTATTTTGTATAAATACATCTCGTATCCTAGATGTAATCCTGGTGTAACTATACCACGGGGTTAAATGTCAGTACTACTCATAGATGGACCAGCATACATATACACACACACTTCATGGATATAGGGATAAGACACCACAGGATTTTATGTCAGTAATACTAATAGATAAACTTATATACACATACTTACACACTTCAGTGTACAGGGATGATACACCACAGGGTTAAAAGCCAGTAACACTCAAAGATAAACTTATATATACATACTTCAGGGGAATATGGATAAGACACCACAGGATTTGATGTCAGAACTACTCATAGATAAACTTATATACACATACTTACACACTTCAGTGTATAGGGATGATACACCACAGGGTTAAAAGTCAGTACCACTTAAAGATAAACTTATATACACATATACTTCAGGGGTATAGAGATGATATACCACAGGATTTTATGTCAGTAATACTCAAAGATAAACTTATATACACATACACTTCAGGGGTATAGAGATAAGGTACACAGGATTTATGTCAGTACTACTCATAGATGGACTATTATACACATAACACACACTTCAGGGGTATAGGAATAATACACCACAGGGTTAAAAGTCAGTACCACTCAAAGATAAACTTATATACACATATACTTCAGGGGTTTAGAGATGAGGTACCACAGGATTTTATGTCAGTAATACTCAAAGATGGACTATTATACACATAATCACACACTTCAGTGTATAGGAATAAGATACCACCGGATTAAATTTCAATACTACTCATAGTTGGTCCAGTATATTTACACATATCAAGGATACAGGGATGAGAGGTTAGATGAGGAAAAGTTGAATTTCATTATTATTCATACATGGAACAGTACATACATACACACCAGTAGTATATGGATTAGATACCAAAGGGTTAAATACCATTAGGAAGTTAATAGTTGTGAAAGAAATGTTAACTTCAACCACGTAGTTTTGATGAAATGAAAAGTTGATCGTGGGCTTTTTTGGTGGATGAAGTAATGTTAAAACTAAAAAGATACACTAATACCTTTTTATAATGTTTTTCTACTGTTTACCAATTCAATAAATGACTTTTATTTGCCATATTATATGTTAAAGATTTTCTAAACTTTATATTTACAAAAAAATCAGCTTAGATTAAATCTTTCATTCTTTATGCCTAAAAATTACCAGGGAAAGAGAAAAACATAAAAAAGAAACATACAGGCTAAGATAAAAATGAATATAATGAAAGACAAATATAAATACACACATATCTTATACTCTTGAATTTCAAGATGTGTTAGAAATTGAACCTATACAAGACATTCCCATTAGCCATTTTAAACAATTAGAATAAAAATCTACCAATCTCCTAATTTAGAAATCCTAAATACATTGAACCTAATACATATAGGTAGCTATGTCGACATTTTATTTATATTGACAATGCATTGAAAAATTGATAATGATTAACATATTATCGACAAAGCTCAATTGTAATGAAATTTTGAGTACATAACAATATTAATTTATTAACTAAAATAAATCTAAAATAACATATTTTTTTACAAGGATACATATCTCAGTCACTGGAATTGCTCGCTTTATATGAGACGATTAGAGCATAGAGAAGAGGGCATCCTTGGGATCAGCGGGTCAAGCTGAACACTAAAACAATATTATTAAGACTCTTTTTACAAAGCTTAACCGCAGAAAAGCGACGCACGAACACACACACACACTCACTTGTATTGGGCTACTGTATCATGAGATTTTTCTTCAGCGAAACTCCTATACAAATAACTTTTATTGGTCATAAGTTCCAGACGTACTTTTATCCTCGCATGACATTTGCATCATTTAATTTTTGTCTTTCCTTATATTGTCGTTTAGAACTCTTCGTTTCTCTCCTTTTTTACTATTTTTTTTGTTATTTTCGTACATCATCTTCCTTGTTATTTATTACAGACTCCGCAGTGTTCAAGAAAAACTGTTTTGGCCCATGCGATTGGTTTCAATTTAAACAATTAAATTATTGGGGAATTCTTTGAAGCTTCTTGGGAAAGCCGTTTATTGTATCTTATTGGACTTATATGTCATCGGGTAACGGAAAGAATCTCTCTTATATAGAGTCGAACATACAAATCCTCAACCACTTTTTAAAAATGTTTTTCTTCAAAGGACCATAAAGCTTTTCCACTGACCAATGATGGCAAATTAATGCATCTTTAAAACTCAACATAGACCTTTATTGAAAATAAAATGTACAAAATCTAGATATGTATTAGCCTAGCATTACGCTAACTACACATACACCAGTTTTGCATTAAATAATAATTTAGCCCCCATGGAGATGGGTTATGTTATAACAGTGCTCATTTAAAGTAGAGTTACTACTCAATATCAAGCCCAGACTTAGAACGATATCAAGCCGTTGTGCCTGTCCGCCTGTCTGTCCTTTTGTCTATCCGACTGTCTGTCTAAAGCTTAAGATCTCCATAAAAAAACTAAATCTATTCGACTCTACTCATATGGGAATATGGATTCTAGTCCTAAGGTGGTTTTAAGCTATTTTGTTGGGGGTTGGGACATTCTTACCCCCCCCCCCCCCAAAAAAAAAGAAAAGAAAATAAAGACAAAGCAATCATTGAAAAAAAGGAAAGATTAATTGTTTAGTATTTTACGTCAAAAACCCTTCTATAACTAAGGAAGTAGCCGATACTTCGACTTATTTTAAGAACCCTTTTTAGCTACTTTATAGAATATATTTAATTTCTTTATTTGATCCCTAGCTGGCCTTCTTTTTTGATGTGGGTGGTCTTTTTTCCCATTTCTAATCTCTGTTTTAATTTCAACTATAAATGTATTTTTGCCCATCTTTCTTTTTTTAAACTGATGCGCGCTCTTTTTAATTGTTTCTTTAAAGCCAAGCTTTTCTATAATTAGAGTCGGCCGTTTTGTCCATCCATCCGTAGGAACGCCCGAAACGGTTAGCTCTTTTCGCTAATTTAAATATGTTAGAATTGTTTTACCAATTTTCATGCTGATTTCTATAACAGAAAGGACTTTCTTGTTTGTTGGCAGATTTTAAACTGAAAAGCTGCTTAAATTAATTTGAAAATTTAAACGGAAATTTCATATATAATCATTTTTTGACTGCTTAAAAATTGACTGATTAATTTAACTTTTAAAAATCAAATTAATAATAGTTATGAACTTAATTATGCTTGTCAGAGACTTTAACTGATTTAATAAGGTGGTTCTTTAGTATGATAAAATTTCCTGTCTATCACATTCAAAGCAATGAATTAAAAGAAGAGGGAGAGAAAATGGAAGAAGTTTTGGAGACTTTATCGGACTGATAAAGAGAAATCGTATTTTTTTTTCCGTAAGCTAATGAGGAGAATTGTTTTGTACATTGATTATTGTTATTATCAAATTACATCTATAGTCTTTAAAAAATATTAAAGTTAGTGCAAATCAATTACCTTTTTGCAATATATTAATCTAAAAATCTGATAAATCTTGTAATTAACAGTAAGGACGTTGATATATCTTCAAGAAAATAAAGCTTAATAAAGGCTCGCTATTGATATTGTACCTTGTTGTTATGGGAATTATTATTCCAAAAGTCAGATGAATATACTAATTATATAATACAAAAAGTTGTTTTCAAAAAAGTACAAAATCAGCAAAATGTACGTACCTGGTAACGATTATATTTAACGTTTCTACTTCTCATAAATTGTATCTAATTGTTATGGGAATCATCATTCACAGTTTGAAATCGATAGAACAATTCTATCATGTCTAAGTTAACGAAAAAGGCCAACCGTTACGAACGGACGGGCCGACCCAAATTATCGAAAAGCTTCGCTTTTGAAAATAAATTTAAAAATTAAACTTCCTGGGTTTATAAATATCGTCAGAAATAAAGATTATTCGCTGTAATACATATTCCAGGAAACATTTCAAGTTCTCCACTGATTAATGTAATTAAGAATAATATTACTTTTAGTATCTGATCAGGAATTCAAGTAGCTTAATTATCTAACAGTTGCGGATTTTAAAATAATATCTATCAAAGTGGAGAGGTGTTTATTGTCATCCTTGCATTTTCTGACGGCCGTATGTGTCTGTCTAGCTCTATCGATTTCAAACCTGGCATGGTAATTCCTGTAATAGTAAGGTACGATTAGGAAAGCGTAACAACTATTTAGTCTTTGTCAGAATGTCCTTAAACAGTATTCTGTATTAAAACAGAGTTTAAATATTTTTCTCCACTATTTATACAAACTATTCTAATCAAGAGTTTATTTTAACACAACAAATTTTTATTTTTTTTAACGAAAATTTCCAAATTTGGTTTACTTTTTTAATATGTAATCAAATCGTACGTGATTGATTATTAAACTTAAATAATTAAATCTTTTTACATGGGAGGGGGGGGGGGGGAGGGGGTTTTGGAGGTCGGGGGAGCTCTTTATTAAATATTACTCTAGAGGAACCCAAATAAAAAAAAAAAGTTAGGGGGAGAAAGACGAAAGTCATACAAAAATCTGCAACGAGACGTCATAAAAATGACGGATTATTCATATTTTTTTAGGGGTTTTCTTTCCCACTTCTCTTCTCATCTCCCTAAATTCTATGACGTCACGTGTCTGATTTTTGAGTGACTTTCTCCCCCTACCTGTTCCATCTTTATTTTAGATGGCCAGCGGCAAATTTTTTCTTCAGGTTTTTCTGTCTGCTTGTGCTTAACACTGCACAGACTGCGGCTGTTTTAAGCTACAACATTTGATTATATTGTTTATTTGATATGAAAAATTTAAATTCCCTCGTCTGATGGATCGTGTGTACTTTAGATGATCTAATGATAAACAAGTTGATAAAAACCTCGACAATGAATGATTTATTTAGTCTGGATGAACTGAAAAAGCTACCAGAATATTTACAACAAGTTGATATATTTACTTTCATGGTCAAATATTTCATTATAAAGTTTTTCTTCTTCTTATATTATTCAATTTTGTTATGTGCATATAAAAATAACATGATGTATTTCTGTCTCTAGCTTAAATTCTCGCTAATCTCTGGACCAGTAGGGTTCTCCTTAACAATTATGATTCTTATATCGCCAGTGTATGATTAATTTGGGGTAGGGTACCTCCACCAACAGACCTTTAGTACAGATGTATTTACAGATAACTACCTCCCTCCCTTTTCAAATGACCTTTTCGTCAGCTAGCAAATTGTTTTCTGCTTCTTGTCAGTGTTAATATTTAACCCCTTCACCCTCTAGTGTTTTACTCTAATCCTCCACCCTCCCAAGATAAATTGCCCCACGAAAAATCCCCCCCAAAATTAAAACAAAATTCCTTTCGAAACTAAAATTGAAAGTACAGGGTATACTTAAACCCTTCTCCTTCCCTCAAATTCTCACAATGACCCCCTGGGTGTGTTTCCGCTAGTTTCATATTAATATGACATCTCGCTGTTGCTGCGCTTCTAATGGATATAAGTATTCATGTTTAAAAGTTTTAAAACAATGCACTTTGTATAAGAATCAATAATAGTTCCTTTGTATGATTTACATGCATCAAAAACTCGTTAAATATTTAATAACTCTTATTTTCACCATAAATCATTATTAATGTTAAAAAGATAACCACGTTTACTCCAGCCTTATCCGTACATAGGATCAAGTAAAAAATAGGAAAAATATCTTTTATTTGACAGTCAACACATCGTTATAACGATAAGCAACTTATGGTTTGCTTGCTTTATGATAGTAGCCTATAAACAAAAATATCAATTAGATTGATAAGTACAGGGATAAGGGATGGGAAACGTAGGAAAATATTATTTCAGGCCTATTTCAAGCCTAGGCCTATTTCTAGCCTAATAAACCAGTTTTGGGATGGCGCAGTGCTTCGTATAAAACGCTAATAAAAAAGCTGTGTGTGTGTGTGTAGATAAAGTATAGAATCAAATTCAGGTAGCTAGTTTAAAGTAAAAAACATAACTTTTTATAAACCTATATATTAATGGCTTTTGTTAAAATGAAGTTTTTTCTCTCCCAAAATTTTTTTATCTTTTACTTTGGTAATTTGAACTGTCAGAAAGCTATCGTTGGGTTTCCCTCAGACAGATTTTAGTTTGTATTATTTGCATTTTTATTAATGAGTAAAAATTTTATTTGAAAATTTCATTGCTAATTAAAATTCAAAATAAATAAATTAATATGCACTTGGGTAACATTCTATCAAGTATTCTTTGGATACTATATGTAGTGATATATTTGTACTGTGTTGTATTGTGTATTGTACATATATTAGGGTTAAAGTGTTGCATCAATTCCGTATTAAATTTTTAAAATTCAAAATACAACATCTAATTTATAAACTACCAAATGAAAATTCGTAGCTACCTCCTTTCCAAAAAATAATCCTGTTATTTTTGTTTTTTCTATATGGCCCTTTTTTAATGTTTAACTCTAAGCAGATTTAATAGTTAAGCTAATGTGATCTAACACCATTTATATTTATTTTTTAGTAGCAGACAAAATCATTATTTTTTCTATAATTGTCTGCTTCTAAAATTTTCGCCAATTGGTGATTGGTTGTTAAAAACAGGCCGATTCTTATTGGTTTAGAGCTATAGCTACTTGGGAGCGTCCGCCAGTTTGATAGTAATTTGTAATAGTTGCAATATCCCTTTAGAATCTAGGCCAGGACCTAATTAATGGCCAGGTTTCCTATCCCTTATCCCTGGATAAGTATAAGATCCTTATTTTAATAGACTTTCTTCCTTTTTTGCTCGGATTATAAAATCTAAAACTAACAAAAATTTCATGTTGGTTCAATAACCACGAAAACTTTACTAATCTTTAAACATAATCTAGCTTAAAATTTGTCCCTATTCTTTGTTTGTGGAGCGCTTAATATGCATGGACATTGTTTTTCTTTTTTAAAATAAGACTTCTAAAATGAACTAGATAATATAATGTATTTGATATCTAAGTTGAGTAAAATGTAAGATAGTTACAAATAAAACTGACTTAAAAACCATTATAAGTTAGGTTTTTATACATAATTTTTGACATATGCTAATGATTATTTATAAAGTGTGTGTAGAGATAAAAGCTTCCCAAACTCAGCAACCAAAATTAATGATGTGGGTTAAAAAGCGTCTTAAAACAGACAAAAACATCGAGGTATGCGAAAAATTCTTTGATTAAACCGTTCAAATCATCTTTTCAGGGTGGTTCAAATTCAAAAAAAAACTTTTTACAATTTTTTTTTAAATTTGTGCTCAACAAACAAGATAATTAAACAATTTAAATAAACGTTATTGTTTTAAAGTAATTTAAATAGAATTTAAAATTAAAAAAGCTCCTTTGTTTTAGCTAAACTATTATTAAATAGTGTTATTTCAAGTTTATATATATGCAATCAGTGGCGTGCACAGAGATAACTCAATGGTGGCGGGCTCTAGTTCTTGAATGATTGAAAAAAGAAGAAGGTAGGCCTTTCAATTTAAATTATAATTGGGTTTTTGACAAATTTCTAAAATTCCCTCATGTTCATGTATGCAATATAAACTCTTGGACAAATTATTTTTGTAAAAAAAAACATTAATCTTGATTTAGAAAAAACTATAGGCCGATTTTTTTACACCCTGTAATGAAAGTGAAATGACTTGAGTTACTTTTCTTTTTGGGCAGTGCCGGCATCTTCAACTTTTTACCAGGCTTTAAGAAGCTAAATATTTGGCTTAGATTTCTTTCTTTTATAACTAGAGCGTCAAGTTTTGGGGCTTTTTATGGGATTTTGTTCTTTAAAAGGAAACATGGATCAGTTTACATTTGTATGGCTTATTTACTAGAGCTTTGTATTCACAGGGTTACCAACCTTTATTTTTTGTTAATCTTAAAATATGAAGGATTATTTGAAATATTTTATATTTACTTATAAAGTAGTCAGTAAGTGTTTTTTACATTAAAATGTAGTAAATAGTTGGTCTGATTAAATTAGGTTTTCAGAGAACTTTATATATAAATGTTCTGTGCTGATTTAGTCTGTTGTTTTACTTCAACCCCCACCAACAAGTCCAACAAAAATCCAGGACTGATAATATGGGAACCCTGTTCAGAAGCCAAGAGAATACAAATTTTTAGTGAGAGAGCTTCTGCATAATGTTTATAGGTGTACGTTTATTCGCCTTTTTGGGAACAGGGTTATCTACAAGGTTATTTATTCAAGCATAGAAATTAACTAGCATTTAATATCAGGTAGGCTCAGCAGCTATGGCCGAAATACTTAGAACCATTTAGTTAGCCGAAGCTGCAACCGCAGTTATCTGTCTAATATTTTTAGATCAATGAAATGTTATTTTAAGATTTATGTATTTCAATAAAGTACTTACTGCAAATTTAAAAAAAAAAATTGTTTTTCAAAATGCACTAAAAAAACCTTAAATAACTGAATAGGTAAAGTCATTTCTTAATTATCTTCAAGAAGTATCAAATATTTAAACTGTCTAAAATTGCCAATAGCCATTTTCTAAAATTTCTTTTAGAAGTATTATTACAGAAAAAAATATTAAACATTCCAACTGTACGTTATACAAATCCTTGAGGCAAGGGTTACTTTCTGAATATGTAAATTTTGAACTAAATTTCCCATCTTCCATGCTTTGGCATGTATGCAAAAAATACAGGAAAAAAGATCTTCATATCCATAAAATCGCAGCAAAAAAATATGTATACATATATGTAAATATTAATTATTAAGCAATTTACTAAATTTACTTTTATAAAACAGGCAGATTGACAAAAAGATGTTACAGACATATATATCTTTTATAACAGCCGCTTCAAACACTTCTTTCCAGTTCCATCAACCAAATCCTGAGAATTCACACAGAATTTTTTTTTTAATTGAAATTCAGCTAGGTTTGCTTGCTAATGATGCATTACTTTTGGATTTAATTGTCCTCGTGAAATCAATAAGTACTGTGAATGATACAAACATGAAATGGAATCAAATTGAATAAAGATGTAGTTTATTATTGGAATTATTGCTTACAATCCATATAAAGAATCTTTCATGGGCATATTAGATCTAGAATAGTTATTCATCGCATCGTTTTAGAGACAGATCTCTGCGGATATTAAAATGAACAATTAAAAGATTAAAACCAGTTTGGTTAGCCCCAAGGGACTGAAGGAACGGGTTAACAAAACTGGTATTTATTTTACAATTTTAATTTTTTAACAGTAAAAAAATTGTCTATAATGCGATGCTTTACATGATTTTTAAGAATGGCTGAGTTACGGTTCGAATCCAGCGGATATAAACGGTTTCGAAGCCAAGCTGGAAATGTATTTCATAATTGAATATCAACAAATTTTTTATTTGAGTGTAAACAAGAACAACTATGTCCCATGGTAAGAAGTTACTCCACTTGCTAAATCCAACATATTAAAGAGTTGAGCCAAGGAGGAAGATTAGAACTGCAGAACTGCACTGCTTTAAAACTTCAAGATATCGTAGAAATATCTTAATTATTTAATTATTAAAATGTTTATTATTCAATCAAGTAAAGTAGTTTCTCTTTCTC
Organism: Acartia tonsa; assembly: GCF_053477335.1. NCBI lineage: Eukaryota > Metazoa > Arthropoda > Copepoda > Calanoida > Acartiidae > Acartia > Acartia tonsa. Next base: position 38,225,866 of record NC_137263.1, read on the forward strand.
AAACATAATATTTAGCTCAATATTTCTGTTACTGTTTATTGTTCTTTTAAAATGTAAATTTTGCACGCTTTTTATTGCTGCTTTGCTTTAATACAACTAGTCCTTGTACTTTTTTTTATCAACAATCAACATCTAAACACTATACTATTTAAATATATGACTTTATAATTTAATAGATTTTGTTTTTTATTTATTAGATTTTGCAGATTTCTTTTATCTTACTATTTTTGTTTTAATCTAAAAACTAATCTAGAAACAAATATCTTCTTCTCTAAACTTTCTCTCCTTATACTATCTTTTTTTATGTGTGCCTATATTTCAGCACAGGTTTTATAACAGACCACAGTATGATGCATAATTTTGAAAAGTAGAGTTTTATACAATTGGGTTCGGTCAATCCGCCCTACATCTGCTGGTCTGTACGTCACTAACGGGTAGGTTTAATCGTTTACTAAGTATTGGAATCATCCTATCGATTTTAAATTTTGCTTGATGATTCCTGTATCAGTTAAGTACAATTTAGAAACTTGACATGAATTTTTTCATGTAATGTCATGTTTCTTAAATTTATTATTATTCTGAATATACTATTTTTCTAATTAAAAGCAGGCTTATTTGCGTACACGTACGCACACTCATTCCTGTTTGTAGAAGGCTAGTTGGTCCAATTTTGGATTAAACAACGATTATACCAATTAAGGTTCCTTAAATAAAATTAATGATGTAATAAATTTGCATTAACAAATACAAGGGTGCTCTGCTTATTTTCAAGCAAAGCTTCTTTCAATATTGGATTTTTACATACTTCTTGTCGTCCGCATGACTAAATAACAGAATTTTTATGGTTTTATGGTGCTTTCCCTCAAAGTACCAAGCAAGCACAGAATCCCTCTCAACACTTTTTATACAACAAATTACAAATACGAAGGGTAGATATTTTTTCTTTTTACATGTTGTAATTAATTTTTAATCAGCTACTTTTTTGTTTGATAATGATAACTATTGGCAAAATTGTCCTTTATTTTTTTACTTATCACGTAAATAAGACTAATTAAAATGTAAGTACGTAAAGGTTAAGAGTACTGCATCAGAAAAACCCAATATTTTACCAGTGAGTCATTCATGAAACCCCCCTAATTACAAATTTACTAGCTAAATTTTTGTTTTTGGTGTAAGGACATACAATGTAAAAACAGTATAAGCTCATTGCAGCTATCCTTTTAATTTATATGACATAATAGTTGTACATTTTTAAATGTCTAAAGCTTAAGATTCCAATAAATACTGGAACGATAGATTTTTCCATTTTACCCCTGAATGTTATGGGCTCAGTCGCTAGTCTATCATAAAAAGACAGGCGGAAAAACAGACGTTCATTTAAAATTATGGTAAACCTCAACTAAAATAAAAGAGTAGATGGTTTTTAGTGTTCCACATACTAAAAACAAAATAGTACCATGGCATCAGATTTAAAAGTCATCATTAACTGTAAGTACAAATTCAAAGTAATAAAGTAATTCTAATAAAATTAGCTGAACGTAATATCCCACAAAAAGACAAAATAACCCCATTGACGCCAATTACCCCTCCCCCTTAAAAAGATATTTCAGAAGCTTCTGTTAGTTTGGGTTAAGTAATGTTAAGTTCAATCTGAATCTGTCCAATAATTTCAGAATAATGTTATTGTTGAAATCCTTGTAAATTTTTCAGAATAATGTTATTGTTGAAAGTCTGGTAAATTTTCAGAATATAATATCGATGTAAGTATCAAGTAATTTTACTATTACAACTACATTTCAATATTATTACAGACGTGGCCACTTTTAAAAATGCCTCTTTGTCGGCAGATAAAAACTAATAAAATTGTTTTTTGACACAATGTATCTCTATTGAAGAAATTAGAGAATGGGGGTTATGCAAGGCCTACTTAGTGCCTAAAGGATTTTTACTGGTTAAGCAGTTATTCCCGAGAACTCTTAATCATCCCGAAGTGTCTTAATTAACATTAAGTTATTGGCGCACATGTAAATCAACCAAAGTTTTATTTCAGTCTATAGTAACGAAAGGGCCTTTAAAGCAGAGATCTACAGGATAATGGACGATATATAGATGAACATCCTCAATGATAATAAACAAAATACTTTATCTAAAAAAATCACTATAATTACAACAATGATTGGGAGATTATATGATTTAGAAATTAATATTTAAGCAATAACTTAAGCTTTATCTACATTGTTTTTCTTTTTTGAAAGTTATGAGCTAGATTACCACTAGGGTGGGTCGATTTTGGACATATTTTTTTCTGAGACCAAAGCGGGGATCTGCAAATGATTTTTATGAGTATAATACATCTATGAATGATTTAAAATTTATCCTAAGTCTTAAAACCGCTGACGACCAGACATTCAATTGTATAGCTATTTGTCAATGATTGTCAATTTTTATTATTATTATTTTTATAGCTTCATGGTGCTCCCAGGAGAGGCCTTGAGGAGTAGAATCAGGAACTTTTGACCGTTTCAAAAAATCTAGTTCCTAGCCTGAGAAAATCTCAAAAAACCTCTACAGATTAGACAATTCTCAATAAACCATTAAAAATGGTGTTTTTTTTTAGTAATTTCTAAGGCTAGGAACGAGATATTTTCAAACAGACAAAAGTTCCTGATTCTACTCCTAAAGGCCTTTCCCGGGAGCACCATGAAGCCGTAGTTGTGATTCATTAATTTTTTTACTCTCATGGACAAATAGCTATACAATTGAATGTCTGGTCGTTGGTAAAAGGTTGGTAAATAAAGGGTAAGGAAGCGAAATATGACTTTGACTGACTTATAGTCGGAAATTCATTATATAACTGGGGAAATGCACAAAAATAATTAGCCCTCTAGCACTTATATGAACTGAGATAATAAGTGAAGAGAAATTGAATGTCGTCTTTGCATATTTTTTATTAATAAAATACATTTTTAAGTGGTCGCATTCTAAATATCAATTTTATAAAATTCTTTTTCGGTCAGAAATTTTATTTAAGTTACTTTTATCTGTTGCACATCCCCTCTTTGTCTAATTCCGATATGAACCCACCCTAATTACCACTGAATCGATTGATTTCTGCATTTTAAGCATTTTTCTCAAAGGTCTAAGGGCGGTTTACAACTATTTTCTAATCCGCTTCCTCCCCCTTTGATTTAATAGTCCCATGTTGCTAGATGCACAACCGCTAGTGTATTTATAATTTTCTAATAAGTTCTGAAAGCTGATCATTTATGAAACTATGTTTGAAATATGTTATTAACTTGGAACATGCACATTACAATTGGAGATGCGTTCTTCGCAACAATCTAGTGAAGAATACGATCAATTTTCTGAAAGTAAAAAATAATTTAATATTTTTCTTCGCTTTGAAATGCTATATTTATGGCGGAATTTTATTCAATTAGCTGATGCGCCCCTAGTATCTAGGTGAGACAGGGCAGTAAACCAGCCTAAAGCCGTTCGATGACATATATATATAAAGCTTCCCTAAAACCAAGAATATAGTTAGCGAGATCTTAACACACAAACAAATAAAAACATACTTCTTGATATAGTTGGGATTTTTTGGGATTTTGTTATTAAATCGGCATAAGACAATAGCCATAGTCTCATCCTATAACAAAATTTTGATTATAAATATGTTATTTAGGTCCTTATTATTCATTAACTATATTTATAAATATTTTGAGAAAATCGAAGCAACTCTATAATTGATTGAATATGTGTTGGCTACTGAGTGATCACATAATTATAACATTATAGTTTCACCTCCACATACTCAATTATAGGTACAGGTGAGGGGAAATGGCACTAAAAGAAAGTTTTTATGGTTAGATCTCGGAAACTGCTGTTTCGAATTGATTGTACTTTTCAGGAAAGCTTTATAAATGTCTTGGGAGGTTTTAGGCTATTGACTTTACCTAGTGAGGAAGCAATTAGTCCTAATATAAAATAAGTAGGATTGATATACATATTTATGTTTTGTCTTTATGAGGGGAACTTCACATTTAGTTTTTCTACCAAATAAAAGGGGCATTTTTAAAACAAGGAATTGCCTCACTCCCAACTAAAAACTTGAAACTGTGATATGGTTAGCCCAATTGGTCCATGCATTGGTAATGAAGATATAAAGCTTTATCAGGAGGGACAGAAGAACGGATAGCTCCTTCTTTGTAAAATAAATGTAATTGTGAAGAACTACAAACAATAAAATGGTTATCCAAGTCATAAACCTAACAATACTACTCGCCCTCAAAATAAATACATATTTTCTCAAATAACAATGAAATAATCACTACACGTTTTCATATTGTTTCTGACAATAATTTGTTCTGAAAAATCATGTGTGTACTAAAATTGTTTTTTTTTTTTGAAGGCGAATCTTTTCTACGATTAGAGTAGATCCGTCCCTCCAACTTATAGATATGATCGTTAATTTATACAAGTTATAATCGGCCTATAGACTTTAAATACTCAAAATGGTTCCTTTAACAGGTGGGTTCAATTTAGAAGGCTTAACAACTCTATAATTATTACCGAAAGGTCCGTATATATTTTAATACAAAAATGAAAGTATTTATGGATAGAAAGCTCAAAAAGCAAACCTACAGTAATCGAACATTAAAATATAATTTAGAGATACTTCGACTTCGTTCTTTAGATTTCACCATCAAAAAAGTTAATCAGATAATTTTATCATGTAAAAAAAATTACCTTGTCAAAATAGCTAAAAGATCTACACGTTTATAATAGACGTACGGACTTACGTACATGTTATGAAGAGTTTTAATTCCTCCATATTGTTACAAAGTTCTAAAATATATTGACAATTCTAACATGCCGAAATAACAACCTAATTTATCCGTTACGGACGTACGTACCGATCCTAAATATAGAAAACTTCGCTTATGAAAAATAACTGTGTTTGCTTTAAAATGTTGCATCCTTGCTTGAAACATGATCTATCTATAAAACTATGATTTCCTACTACATCTAGAGAATGTGTATCAAGGTAGACAAAATAACTATAAGTAGATTTTGAGGGAAAAATGACTTTAAACAATATACTTTTTAATTACGTTGGTGAAGTACAAGTTCGAATCCAATTCCTTTTCGACAACTGTAGATGAAACATTGGTTTTCAAATCAAGATGTTGTAAGCAGTTGTATGCGGTAGGAAGGTGCCAACACCCCCATTAAAATGAATTGCTGTGCACGCCACTGATTGTAAGGATACAAGATTCATAAAACCTTTCTAATTTGTAAACCTGTATAAATCTGTAAAAAGTAAATGTATACTGCTGTAATAAACAAATAAAACCACACAATGTTCAATTATAGTAAACTATCAACACAAACAAAATTATAAAAAAAACATATATAAAGAACCCTAAATGTAAATCTTAAGTCTTATGTAAATCCGTCTGTCTGTTCGTACAAGTATTGCAAACAATTTCAAACTAGTTATAGACAGGTTTTAGGCTATTTTTGATTAGATGAACCAGTCAAGATAAATTCCTTTCTAATAAATCTCTTTTTAAAAACTTATTTTTAAAACTATATAATAAATAAATAAATATATATGTATGTGACCAATAAGATCTGGATCAATTGGTCTAGTGTAGGTTTTACACTGATGATCAGAGCGTAGCTACCTTTGAAAATTGGATTGGATTCGCGGTTAAAAGGCAAAACAACCATCGCCTCCATTATTTATGGCTTACAACCCAAAATTTAATATAACACAAGAATTTAATAAAAATCATTTAAAATAGAACTATATACCAATACCTAGTATACAATGGTCAACCCTAAAATATTTGGAAAAGGCATTGACTATTTGAATGTGAAATAACAAGCTAATTAAATTTAAATGTTAGGCTGTTTTAACTAGAAAGCTGAATTAAAGTTCTTTACTTAGCTAAAAACGCTAATAGACTTTGTTGTCATTGCATTCACTTTGCACACAAATTAAAAATAATATTTACAGTGTAATTTATGCATCTATGAAAAATCAAAATTATCTGTTTATCTGCAAAAATAACAAGTAATCAGTCAAGAAGAAAGCTTTAAGATATTTTGCTGGATTATATGAAGGTTTGTGCATCTTTTCTGTGCATCTTGCAATAGGTGCAAGAAGAAATTGCATGCAAAGTGAACTTTTAAAACCACAGAAAATTCAGAATAGAATTATTATAAAATATCTAAACTTAGAAATCTTAAATTCAAAAAAACTTTATATGGGGCTCAGAAATATAAAACAAAACTAATGTTTACTTGATTTGGGGGAAACTGATTCCTTGGACGACTAGGAATAATGTTATAAAAAAGCTAATGAAGTAATAAAATGTAAGTATGTCTACATTAAGCATCCTGTATTATAGTGCGGCTAATTTAATTTAAATTGTAATTGATTTTTGTTATCAAAAGCTATAACACTCTAAAATTGTTTTTTCGTGTCTGTAAGATTTCTTGAGCTTCAATGAAAAAACATTACCGATAGCTATTAATCCTTTTTTAAGGTTATCACAAAAGTCTAAATAGAACATTTAAAAGATATATCTAAAAGTTTACCCCTTAAAAAAACTTTATTTATTTAAATATATTCAAAGCTTCTACATCAAAAAGACTTATTTGTCATTAAGAATCACCAGCAAAAGATCAGTTAAATAGGCGAATGCCTTGACCAACAAACAGGTAAACTTCCTGGTGATAGAAGAATTCCTTGGCGAAAAAAGGCTTGCACTTCAATGGTGGGTTGGGTGTTTGCGGGCAATAAAAACTCACCGACAGTAATCAATAAATTAATCATGAACATCATATTTTGTTGATATTAGTGCTCGTACTTTATTTACGGTGTATTCATTAAGTAACAAATTCTTTAAAGGTAAAAAAATCTACTATAAAGAAAAGTAGGAAACACTTATGAATGCCTAATTAAATAAAAGTCTGGCATGCTTCGTCTGAATATGAATTTACTAAATTAGGAAGAGTTGTTAGGATTTGACCAAACACACACACACACACACACACACACACAAACAAACAGAAACGAGTTTTATATCCTCTAAATGTTCTTCGCTTCATCCATAATAGTGCAATAAGGCAGCTAGGGCTTTGCCGAAAAAAATATTACGTAAAATTATATTTCCCTTAATTGGATTAGCAAGATGACTTTATTTCTTAAATATTTGGATGTCTTCTATCTTAAATGCTAGCTAGAATAGACACTTGGATCAAAGAAGATTAAGCAAGCATAGTTTGAATATAACATACCCACTGATCGCACATCCTTTGTCTTGTAGTTCCATTCTGTACAATGTAATGAGTTGAATCTTACTAAAGACAAGAATATTTATCCTACATTTATACAGCGATTTTCGTCACACGCTTGACTTGGAGGTTGTAGATAGCATTTGACGTCCCTAGTTTGATATACCGTTCAAATAACTCATCCTGTTCGCTTTTCCGCTACAACCCTAGTGAATTAGTGAAAACTGGACTATGCGTAAAAACGCCTGAACTAGATTTACGCTGATGCCTTTTTACAGCACAGCATCTCTTCACAGGCACCCGTAGGGCTCAGCAACAAAAAGATGTTATAAACAACAAGGATGATGATATCCACAAAAGGGAGGCTATACAAATATTGTATAAACAAATTTAATTTCATATTAGCAAAACTTTTATTTTTGATGATACTGAAAATGTTTAAGGATATCTTATATTTTCAAGCGCTGTTTTAGAGAGCCAAATCGCAGCATCATACCTTATAATTTTATAAAGCTTCATACAAAGCTTTGAATTATGCCCATATGCATGATTAGAGCTATAAGTTAGTCCTTGCAGACGTACATATAGAGATACCACTTAAATGTAGAAAAGATTCTCTTGTAAAAAGTGATTTCATCATTTTTTGTTGATTGTTTGTTAGTTAAGCCTTAATTGATCAGTCCTCTCAAAGCATTATTTTAAGATGAGTAGCATCTCAATACATATGTTGTGAACTTACCTCAATGACTCAGATATAATGTATACGGTCTCTTGTTCGTTACAAGACAAAAAGAATTCGATTTTCTTTTTGAATATTACTTTATTTTCTAATAATGCTACTACTTTACTACTTTAGAGACACTATAAAGAGGATGAATGGGGTATTTTACGCGAAGAGTTAAGGTATTCCCCTTAAAAAGATAAAAAAAACCCCGTCATATAGGTTAATGAGATCCAGTCGTTACAGACAGACATAATTATACGAATATTTTTTTTATGGAGGTTGAAGGTTCGAGTCCTCTCATTTTCCCCCATTGATAATTATTTTATTCAAGAATTTGTTTCATGTATTATTTGATTTAATTAATATCTGCACATCTATGGACACTTTGGGGCCTTGTTGTTCTTGTTTGTTTGTGGCTGACTGAGTGATGTGTACGCAGGGATACATCATACAGGGATAGGTAATTGGGACATAAATGTTGCCAACATTATATGACTGAGTTAGTACTCTTAACTTGGAGAAAGATTAATTCATTTGCCATTACCTATCACTGTACCGTTCCATAGGTACAATAAATTTTCTAAAGACAAGAATTTGGGGAATATTATTTTTCAGTCCATATACCTGTATCTATCCTTTTATCCCTGTATTTGAAAGGTTGCATGATGATGATAAGGATGCTCAAGTGGATGGATAGGTATTTCAACCAAAAAAATAGAGTAAAAATCACAATTTTCTTACTACATTAAATATTGAATACAATATGATAATCTATATTTTGAGGTACTTTCCAACAAAGTGCCTGTCGAGCACTGAAACCTTATGAATAAAAATAAGAAGTGGATGGGTATTTGGGGGCTACGTAGTATCCAAAATAACCTTACCAACCCTGGCCCAAAGTAATAAACAAACATACACAACACTACCCCCCCTTATTTTCAATTTTGTTTCAAAATAATAGGGGGGTCGGGTTTTCGGTGCTCAACTAGGCTTTATAGGGGAAAAGGCTCATTTGATTATCAATTTGTCCTAGTTAAGAATGGCTTTCATCTGTTTGTTTGTTTTTGTGTGTGTGAGTTTGTGTGTGTGTGTTTGTGTGTGTGTGTGTGTGTCCACCTGATTTCCTTGAATGCGTGTTGACACGGATTAATTAGATGAAACTGAAGGCCAACAACTCTTGTATTCTAGGCAGGGCTAGACAGCCGCCCACTTTTTTGGGCGGCTTGGATGCGGATAATTAAATAAAGTGCGGCTGTGTGGCTTGGGTGTTTGGAAAATAAAATACCAAGTCGGATATGGCTATGGGTTGTTTAAAAGGAGTGGTGACGTTGAAGCTTCAGCGGCCGCTACTTTTTACTCTGTTGGTCGATATTTTTGACGGCTGTGTCTCATTATATAGCAATTGGAAACTAGGAGCTCAATGGCAGCTAAGGTTTGATGAAAAACCTGCAGCTGGCGATCCCTGATTTTAGGACGAAGCTAGGCTAAGCACATGTTCAATCCATTTACATTTGAAGTTATATTTCAATCCATTTCAGAAGACATTTTATTCTGAATCTTTTCTATATAAATAAGATGTACATCAGTATGTTAAGAACAGCAAAGCTACTTTATCAAATTTTAAATGGTATTTATAAGTCGCACCCTTGTGCAACAAATTCCCCCTTTTTTCTGAGAATTGTTTAAGTTTTAGTTCAAAATGTGAGTATATCAATATTTTAGGGATATTTCAATAGCTAAGCCTTCATTGATATTATCATCCCTGTTTATTTTGACTCTGAGCGCGCGTCCTGTGCTCAAAATGAATTTGTAGAGCAATTATGAAGATTTAGAGATGTATAAAATGCCTCTTTAAGCTGGCACTTATAGTACCTTCGTAAAATTTGGTTTACAATGTGAAAAATGCAAAGGCTTCGGTCCTTTTAGTTGGTTTTTCTGTTTTACAATGAAATACAACAAATATGGCCGTAGCATGTATGCAAGATACATTTTTAGTAGCGCAGCTACTCAATAATATTAGTAATCAGCTTATAAACATGTCCTGTCTGACCAAGTATGTAACGTAACTTTTTTGTTCACATTATACAAAATTACAAATTAATCAAACTTTATTAAGGTATCTAACGAAAATAAATATTTTTTGATAAATTGCATAAATGTCTGTTTAGGGTTACATTTTGATAAAAATTTATTATGTTATATATAATTTCTTGTAATAATTCGGTGAAAGTTTGTTGCGTTACTTTTGAACAAAATTGTCCTTTTTGAAATAAGCTAATATTGTGCTAATATTTTAAACTGTAAAAAGATGCAGTTAATGTCATTAAAATCTTAACAACAAGTCATTTATTGATTTTTTGCTTAACATTTTACAACATTTCAAAGACTAAAAACAAAGTCATCATTTAAAAGTTTTATATACTTGTGTTGATAATCCTACTCCACATGCTAATATAACTGTCCTTGCTGTACAAACGTTTCCAAACTAAAAAGATGTGTAAAATTTGAAAGAGATTTGGAACGTGAAGAAAAACTGTTTTACCTCCGAATTAACAATTATTGTAAAATTCCTTTATGTAAGCAAATCCTTAGCAATTCTTTTTGGAAAACTAGCGAAATAACTTTTCTTCAATTTAACAATATAATTTAGAATCACACCATGTGCTCGCCCTGCAGAAAGCATTTCATTTTGTCTCATAAACAGCCATTACTTACCTGTACAAAGTATATTTTTTTTCAGGTAACATATCCCTGCCATTTAGTGTGTGTGTGTGTAAGAGGAATGAAATGTGTGATGTCACGGATTTACTGCTTCGACTATTTTCAAGGTGTCATTCAAATCTTCATTCCACAAATTAAAACTGGAAAAAAAACATTAGAAGTTTTTTTTAAATATGAAAAGTCCCTAACAAAATTTCAAGTAGAATAAAATAAAATACAATTATGATGATGATCAATTCTTTTTTTAAAAATGTTAAAATTATTATCTTAAAATCTTCAAATGGAGGCAATTCCTTTTGATTAAATTATTAAAATAAAAAGTAATGATTCAAAGATTTTTTTCATTTAGTAACCTTTTTTTTAAAACACATAAATTATGATGAAAAAACTGTATGAAAAATTTACTATTTTTATAGTGAAATTGCATTCAAGGCTTTAGTTTTACACACTACACACTTATTTATCCGTTTATAATTGGTCACCGGTTTTTAATACAGAAGCTACTCCAATTATAAATTGTATTTGTTGGTTAGTTTGTTAACTGAAACACAAAAACAAAGCATTCAAGGGAAAATGTAAATTGATTTGATGATTTCATTTATTTGGAAAATTATATAATCAAAAAAATGAAAAACGAGAATTTAAAAAGCATACCTAATCATATACAAAAATGTTTATTTATATTAGTTTTAGGCTTTTCATTTGTCTTTTATTTATTTAACAATTTTTTTCATACACGACTTTCAGGAAAGTTTTTTTTTGAGTTTAGTGTATGTCGTAGGATATTTATACATCCCCCCCTCCCATTAATAATATCGTTCTTGTTGAGTACAACAAACAAGAACTTCTGATTAAAGAATTTATTTTAATTGATTTTTTTTTCATTGACCATCTTCAAGGATAATTTTTTTGTCCAAATTAATTATTTATCATCATTTCAATTCTCTCCAAATTAATAATTAAAATTCAATTAATGTAAAAATTTATGCATGTTTTTGTGATCATAATTGGAAAAAAGTAAAATAAACTTGTTTTAAAATCTAAGACCAAGACCAATCCAAATGAATAATTTAGATTCACATCTGATGATATTACATAATGAACTGTATTTGATATATTGAAACTAAGTGTGTTTGTTTTCTACTTTAAGTCAGGTTAGGTTAGGTTATATCGGGTACTGGGTAGTCTCGCAGGACTAGGGCAAGGAAGGAATAGGCTCTGCGGGATTAACGCCAACTGCATGGGTTAGGTATAAAAACAACCTTCTCACTTTAAAAAAAGTCATTAAACATTAACAGGGAAAGAGTTCTGTGCTAGGGAAAGCAACCGAAATATTATTAAATTAAATTAAAGACATTTAAGGATTTTAAGGATGCGTGTTCTTTATACATATAAAAGCAGATCTTCCCTTTGGCCTATAAATATATATAATATATGGCTGTAATCTCTTTTCACTATCAGTTCACAGAGGGTTTTTATAAAGTAGCAGAAAAATATCAATAAAAACAGATTTAATGCTATAAAATATTCGGTTTTTATAAGCTACTACTTTATTATAAATTTATGAAGAAAACTCAAAAAAAATCTTTTTTTCGTATACTATATTGTCTTTTAATTGGTAATTCTGAAGCTTACGATCTCGTTACCACTAGCTTCTGCTTTCAGTAACATTATACTTACTGCTGACAATATGGTTTTAAGCTATTTTTATGGTCAGTGGTTTATAATTTTGCTGATGATATTTGCATCCTTGCAGGAACTTGATTATTTTTTTCGTGTTTTTGTTAGAACATATTTTATATCAGGCCTTGGCTTATAATACTTTGATAAACGTGTTCATACATACTAACGAGAAAGTTACTTTAAAAAAAAACATTTTGGCTTCCTTTTAATTTATTTTAGTTGATTTTAATTCTGATAAATAAAGGGCTTTCTATAACGGAAGCTACTCTAAAATCTTTTCGTTATCCCTTCGGTCTGTCTATCCGCTAGGCGCAAATGATTATCAACTCAATAACTTACTTTTCTCTTTTTTTGTCAGTATTGCCAAAGGAGAATTTACTATTGTATGAGATAGGATTTCGATGTTTCTCGTGATGATTCTTCTGATCAACGAACATTTGATGTATTATAAACATTGCCGCCTGTTTGGCTTCAATTATTTTATTTTAGATTCTTTTTCTGAAAGAAACATATATAGAAAGAATTTAATGCAAAATCGTGTTTTACTAAAAAGTTTTATTGTTATTTTATAAGGCTTGTAGTTTTTAAGAAACACTGTTTGAAAGTTGGTTGGACGTAAAGGCTTTTATCCAAACTAATAGCTTTATCCGTTCTGGAATTTTATAGTTTTAATCAGGCAACAAATAATAAAGTGGGGGCAGATATATCTTCTTAGAAATTCTCTTTTTTTATCTTTCTTTTCTCTCTCTCTCTCTCTCTCTCTCTCTCTCTCTCTCTCTCTCTCTCTCTCTCTCTCTCCCTATATCTTTCTCTAACCAATAACTTTGTCTTTTCTTACTCTCTGTATCTCTATAAATTAAAAAGCCTAATTTGCTATGGATATTTTTTTTCTAATTGTTTATATTTTTACCACTTTCCATTTCTGAAAAATTAATACAATGGTCAGTAGCCTTTAGGTTAGTTATACAAGTATACTTCTGGTTTGATGGAAACAGGGTAGTCTCGTGAAAAAGAAATGTCTCCTGAAATCTGAAAATAGCCTAAAACCATAGAAAGACCAATACGAAGCTACACCGAAATAATTTTGTTGGAGGATCTTGGGTGGTGAGGTTTACAGTTGTACATTTCTGTTAAATCCCCGCCAAATAGCCCAGAACCTGCTATGTGCCAACACCAACTGCCAAACCCAAATCCATAGCCTTTTTCAGTGAGCAATAATATAATTCTCGTGAGGGGATATATTTGAGTTTGATAATCTGATAAAAGATCCTATATTCACCAGGGAGGGAGGCACTGGACTTTACATTATATCGGTATCCAACTTGGGTACTTTAATTAAATCTTAATTGATTGGTTATAACTATTAGTGTTCAAACTTTTCAGCTAACATCATGGTTTAACATCATTGGTAATGTACATCAACGAATCGTCCATTGCCTTATACTTTAGGATCCTTGTATATATCATGAAAGGAGAACATTTACAAGGTACCAAGGACAGAATTTTACAAACAATAATTATATATTATGAGGAATGATTTCATGTCCATTGTCGTATCCCTACATCCTGACTCCTGAGGTATATATATCGTTCTAGATGATTAACTTAACTTTCTTCATGACATAAGGGGGCCCCAACAAAATAACTAAAATTGAAATTAATTTTTTTGGGGGTGTTTGAACGTGGCTTCTAAAACTGTTTTATTGTCCCAACTAGAAAAACTGTGCCGATTGGGGCTTTTTTTTATACAATTTGTAGATTTTTAAAGGTAAATTAGAAATTAATGTTTTATCCAGGGAAAAAAATAAGGAATAAGACAATGAACGATGCATGGATGTATAGACTCAATAATAATAATCAAAAGTAGTCCTTCTGGATATTAAAGTTACTTTTTAAAAAAAATTTGACACTGCTAATTTGTAACAACTTATTAAAATTTAGTAAAAGCCTTTAAGCCTACGAATGAGGGACCATGCCTTTAAAACTTTGAGTTACAGTATACTTTACAGTTTCTGCCGCTAAAGAAGGAGGTGAGTGCTTATTGATAATTACAGAGTAGTTTCGCAACCAAAAATGACTCTTTTTACCGAGGTCCCAGGAGGGGTGGAATGAATTTATCCTTAACTAGGAAAAGTCAGGAAAAGGGAGTTTTTCATCTTAGATAAAGAAATTCAAGACAATATAGAATAAATATATAATATATATCCAGTGGCGTACACAGACATTCGCTAGAAGGGAGTTCTACTGACCCTCCCCACCATGCAAAAAAAATTGACTGTACTTTAAAGAAAAAATGTTTTTAAAAGTTATTAAGAGGAAAATTAAATCATCTCCAGCGATCTTAATGGATAAGGTAAAGTAGGATATATCAATGCTTCTCCCCAATATTAACACATAAATTACCTCTTAATTCTTATATTAAAATTATTTATTGAAAAGTTTCAACAATGGCAGTTTGAACCCAAACAATCAAGATGTACACAAAGTTTCTAAGCAAATCAATGAGATATCGTTTTTATGGAATTTTGAGTACCAGTAAAATTTACAGTCCAATGTCTCCTCCCTCAATCGTTTCTCATTGTCATCTCCCTGTAATTCAGATGGGTCTCAAGTTTGTTTTATTTCAGATACCCCTCCCTCTCCCGGCAGTGATTGTTAAATTCTAAAATTTGGTTGTATAGGATTATTAATGATTTTTCACTGGACCCAGATTCAAACATTTTCATAGAAAGTAAAAGGAGAAGGTGTTCACAAAAAAACTAGTAAAGTTTCTATTGATCATTTTTCTTTAATACAAATTTAGCCTCTAGGGAATATATCACAATTTAAGGAACAAAAATAATTTTTTTGTGTAATAAAAATCAAAAGTCCCTAAAACCAAAATGGCTGGCCCAAATTTTTTAAAATTTTAATATTGGTTCTGGAGAGTTTCTAAACTTATTTAATCTTTTGTTTTTTAATGGCAAAGCTGGCTACTTGCTAGAAATGTTTGTGTTGAAATGAAATCACACCCTACCAAAGTAAATGTCTGTATTACTAGACGACTTAAACTTTGGAAGAGCATAAACTAAAGGGATCTGCATTTTAGAAATACGATTTTAAAGTTAAGTTTTTTAATCCTAATCTGTTTATCTATCCTTCTATATAAAGTACTAAGGTGTTTTTGTCTGTAGCTTAACATCTCTATAACCTATTGAGTTTCCTTTATATCGAACCCGGGTTGGTTTTAAACTATTTTTCTGCTTTACAGAGTTCCTAGAAGCTAGGAGCGCATCCGCTAGTTTTAAAAAAAGTGTAAAATTAAATAAAAAAATCAAATAAGTAAAAAAAATATATGTTATAGAGAGGAAAAGTATTGATTGGATTAATATTGAATTATATTTTTAAGAATCTACCTATTCTTTATCCCTGTCAAAATAGGTTATTCGATCAGTGTCTTGCTTCACATGGGGCTTTAAAAATTAGAATATTTAAAATTCAAAACACTTATGTTAATGTAAACTTCACTTTTACTTGATAGCTTTCAAATATATTTTAGGGAAAAATGGAATATTTTAAACTAATCGAGTTTTTTCCCAAGTACTTACAACTAAAAGTGTATACTTTGAATTTTCAAGTTTTACTAAACAACTATCCTACAAAATTTATATGTGCATGTATTCCCGTTCGTATGTTACTCAATATCTTTATTTGTGTTAAGAATCTTTCTTTATTCAAACAAAAATTTAAAAATCAAATTTAAACTAATCAAACTAAATCTTTTCTTATTGAAAATTTATAACCAAATAACTTAAAAATTACATGAACCCTATAATTAACTGTTCTTTTTCCTACTTTTATTCTTTTTGTAAATTGTTCTTCTTATTTGAAATTATCTTATTTCATTTTACCTTCATATTTAAACATGACTCTGTATGCATTGTGTAAATGATCCCACCAGGGGGGGGGGGGGGCTGCAGGTTTGAACTCTATGTGTCCCCATAGAGATCTGCAATTAAAATTTCAATTTTACCATGATTAACTGAAAGATTCATGCAATACAACATAACCTTGATTACTTCACAGTAGAAATTTTATGGATTTTTAAAAAGATGGCTTTTCATCACATGTGACTTGATGATAGATTTTAAGAATGTATTTTTAGTATTTTAACTAAGGTTAGTTTTATATTCAAAATAATTTTACATTGTTTTAGTGCTCTACTCATTATCGACTAGATAGGTGATTTCCCTTAATTATTTTTTTCCTGCTGAACCCCTATCCCCCTCTCCACCCCACTAATTTTAAAAAAGTAGTTTTTGCCTGAGGATTTCCACTGAACCGAATGTTTCTGCCCTTTATGGTAGCCTCACATGGGTCCCAGGATGGTTTGAGACTATTATCAAATTATTGTATCTTTAAATTAATAACAACAAAAAAATAATTGATAATTTCTATACCCTTCAAAATTCCATGAATATTTATAATTTTCCATTGTGCTTTAACTTATTTTATCATGAGCACTAGGTCAAATAGATTTATTGCTTTGCTTTCAACAATTTTATTTTAATCTTATCTGTTTAATTTCATAGTTCGTAACCACAAGAAAGTAACAGGATGTCTATCTGACCGATATGGTTCCTATTTACAATAAAGCTTATTATAGGTTAAGGGAAGGATTAAACATATTCTTGGGGAGTGTATTTCCTCCACCTTTCCAAGAGATATTGTCCCCAGAAAAAATTATTCCCACCCATGAAATTTATAAATTTATACCTTTTTTAATATTTAAACGAAAATGGGAGATTAAACCCTCCCCTTCAATCAATTGTTCCTAGATGCCTCTAGTGGCGTAGTCGCTATTAACAAAAAAGTTTATGAAACATTCCTGTGTATCAAAGGAAAGCCATAATTATATAAAATATTTGCTCTCCAAGAAGACAGAATACAATGAGGCCTAAAGATTCCAGAAGCTATTAATAAAAATGACTAAATATTTTTAACAAAGGTTTTATTTTCCCTGTGGCTATCATCACACATTTTTACCATGAATATTTTATAAAAAAAAAAGATGAGATTATTTATTAGCGAGAGGACAAATTATAGGATAATCTTAGGAGTTCAAATAATTTATGGGAAGACTTAAAAGGGAATAAAATAATTGTAGAATCTTGAAGTTAAAAAATACTTTGATTTATTAGACAATACAATAAAAGATTACTGAAATGTTGTAAGATTTGAAATCATATCTTACTAATACACATACTATTTCATCTGTTGACCAGTGGATTTTCCTCTAGCTTCATTGGGCTTAAATTTTGAATTGTGAGGGGAGAGGGAAGTGAAAGAGATCAATAGCAAAAATCACTCAAAGACTAACTCCCCTGAAAAGAACAACATTATGAGACTAGCTCTATTTTACATTTCCTTTTTGCGTTTTTTTTTCTTTAATTTTTACCTCCTTTGTCTCAGATTCTTTTAAATTCAGAAAAAGAATTAAAAGGAAAATGTATTTTAGCCGCATCAATCCTGAAAAATGGACGTGCATATTAAAATGACAAATAGTCTGACTGATGGCTAAGTGAGTGGAAAAAAGGCCCCGCGCCACCCCCAGGCGTATACACACAACATCCATGTAGGTGGCTCTAAAATATATGGGGAGGGATGGCTTGATGAAAAAAAAAACGGGGGATGGGGGGAGGTTAATTGACTTCTCCATCCCTTGTGTATATTGTAGTGTATGAAATCAATCAAAGTTGATATGATTAGAATTCAGTTCTGACAGTAGGAAACCTGTGTAATATGCATAATCGAGATCTGGGACACCCTCCCCCTCCCACCTCCAACTAACATATGAGATGGGGGACACGTCCCACACCCCTGCTACCCACAGCAGGAAGCTTAATTTTAGCCTGGATCAATTTTTGAAAAGTTTGAATTTGCCTTTGGCACCTTGGGGCTAAAAAAAACTGGTTTTAATCTTATAATTGTACATTTCTATATCCGCGGAAAGCGGTTTATAATACGATGAAAGAAATAACTATTAACAAACTTTATTATGAATTTATAATTTTAAAAATGTACATTTTTGATATCTAAATCTTCACTAAGTATGAAAATCTCCTAGCTTATAGGGATATAAATTAAAATTAACAATTATTTTATTATTATTTAATAGGAAATGTTTCATATTTTTGTTGTTAAAAAGCACTCTCTAATAATGAAAGTAAGCTAGCAGTTTCAGAAATTTTAAAGAACAATTAAAAACATTTTTACAGTGCTAAACATCGCAAGTATTTCTATTAAAGCTGGATGTAAAATGGATTAATATGGTTCAATATTGCTGATTCTTATTAAATCAATTTCGAGCCAGGCTGATTTTAGGTCATAATAGACAGCGCATGAGAAGCAAAGAAAATGGATATAAAGATATGTACATATACATTTCTTTTAATATTATATGCATAGGAAAAGTGTTTAGTTCAATAAATTTTTGGTTTTGTATTATTGTCCCTGACATCATGAGGAAGGACAATAAATATCATATCAATATTTTTGCTAACTAAAAAATCTATTCATGAAAAATAACAGTAAAGTTGTATACAACAAAAAATTAAATTTTGGCAGGTATTATTAATAATTACCTGATATGAAATTTAACTGAAAGAAATTTTTATTTTCAATTTTCAAATTAATCAGCATTATAAACTTTAGATAATAATGTTCACTATATATTTCAAGTATAAAATATCTGAAATAAAAAAGTTATATGTGGGAAATGAAGAAATCTGCTAAAATTAGATATCTATTCTATAAAATCTCAAACCATAAAAAAAGAAAGGGGGAAAGTGAAGAGTAGATAAAATAGATAAATTCGGATGCTACTCTTTATGTATTCCATATAGAAACTATATTACATGGTGTTCAATCAGAACCGTAATTTTTTTTTTAACAAATGCTTTTTCAAAACATTCAGCAAAATCATCTTTTAGAGTTGCTCGGCTGAATTGCATCAATGCATAAGGTTCTAAAAAAAGACGGATCAGACGTAAAAGCGGACTGCTGCTCGGCTGAGGAAAAATAGATAGCTCTAGTTGAAATTTTGGCTTTCAGCAGCTTTTTTGTGGCGGCTGCTGCTGGTTGTCTCATAGTATTGTTATCAAGCTACGAACTGTTTTTATGGATGATGCTTCAGCAGATTAATAATGAAAAGTAATAACTTTATTTAAAAATAGACTTTATCTGATATATTGATGCTACGAAAAAAATTGCTGATTTAAATAAACACTTTTTTAATGTATATTGATATGAGAAGCTTTGAATTGAATTATCAAAAAGGGCCTGTCTGTGTGAGAGACTGTCTGAATGGAGGGATGGCCTTAATCATGGAAATACATTGCTTGGAAAATTGACAAGGACAATTTTGGTAGCAGGACAAAGTGTCTCAAAAATCAGCCATGTGACGTCATCAAATATCCGTCTTTTTTTCCTCTGATCTCCCTCATTTTTATAACGTCACTTTTTTAATTTTTTGTCCGGCTACCAATTTTGCCCTTAAGAAGAACAGTAATAACAATCATTTAGGTATTGTCAATAATTACGAAATTGTCATTCAATTTTATTCAGTTTACTTTTTTGGAGACTTCTAAGACATTAAAGAAATATTTACGCATATTTCTTTCGGCGATTGATAGTCGTTTGGTCGGACATACCCTATCATAGAGTAGCGCAGCTACAGACAAGGACTTTAAAAAGTAACGAAAATTTCAGATATATTTCATATAAATATATATTTTGCTAACATGATATTATCGGCTTTTTTTCTATTAGTAAAAGAACCGTGACTAAAAACTATGCCTCGCATCATGGTCTATTCAATTATAGGTAAAACCAAATAAGATTTTTTTGGACGCTCTGCTTGAGTCATAATTTTGCCCCATTTTAAAAGAAAGTCAAGAAAGAAAAGCTATTTAAAAAGTAATTTTACCTTTTCTCCTACTTTTAAAGCAATAAAAATAATAAAAATATGACGTTTTTAAAATTTCCCATGAGAAGAACGTACAATATTGTTTTAAGGCAAAAATTAAACATTTTGGAGGGATACAGGGATCAGACAATGGAAAAAAATTAATTTTCCTTTTTTTATTGCACAATGTGCTTTGTTAGCTTATTGTAATAGGGAGAAAGCAAATTTTTTTTATTATTTTGATCGTTGTCCCCTCCCAATCCATGACATTTTAAGAGTCCTTGGGCCAAAAAGCAAATACCATCTTTTTTGGGGTAAAAAAAGTGTGCAAAGGATTTTAACGAGCAATTATCTGTTTAAAATTTGAGGTTACAACTGTCCTGGATACGACATGTTAATTTTCTTTCCTGGTCCATGGTTAGCCTTGAAAATAGCAAGTTTTTAAAAGCAAATCTTTCTACTTTTATGGTCTTTCCGCCCATACGTCCGTATTAAGGCTAGCCCTGAACGTTAATTTAGACATCCCATCGATTTAAATTTGACATTTAGATTCCTGTAACAGTTAGGTACTTTAAAGAACTTTATTATCGATACAAATTTAAACATTTAAAAGTAATTTTTAGAAAAGTTTCATTGTCTCTCTAATATATTGAGCTTCTCTTTGATGGACATTTTTATCCTTATTCGTCTTTATTTAATCTTTATAATATTTAATTTATAACTTCAACTAAAAACAATTGTCAGAAGTTTAATCCACTGTCTAAGTTAACGAGAAAGCCTTAAATGCGGCTAAAATGTCACATGTGACGTCATAAAAAGGGAAGGATGAGAGGAGAAGTGGGAAAGGAAACCCCCCAAAAAAGAGATGGATATTTATGACGTCACACGTGACATTTTAGCAGCATTTTAGGCTTTCTCGAAGTTAACAAACATTGTAGTTATTTTTGAGCCACATACAAGGATATTTTGGTTTTAGTGCTAGCTTTGAGTAAATTACTTTAGGGATTTAGATTGGTTTATATTCTGGTTATACTGCCCATAAAATCAAACTGTTTTTTTGTGTACATTTGGCAAATCTTAAAATCTACAGGGTGCAAAAAAACCTATTTCATTTTGAATAGTAAAAAAGGTTAAATATCCAACCGTTTTTGAGATCTTTATTTGTAGCTCATTTAAAGAAAATTGGGAAATTTCAAAAATGGCTTCGAAACTGGTTTATATCCTCTGGATTAGAACCAGTTCTCAGCCATACTGAAAAATCATGTATAGCATTATAGTATTACAGACAATTTTTCTCAAACATTAAGATAAAAATCATAAAAGTGGTATCCGCTGAAAGGTGTCAATAGTACGATGCTACAAATAATTATTATGAATTGAACCTCATTTCAGTAAAAAAAATCAAATACTGTAAATACCAATAATGCTGATTCATTACTAAAATCTTATGACAAAAAGTAACAAAAACATTAAGCACCACTCAGGGTAGATTAAAGAGTACCTTCGCTACTAAAACAATTATTTACAATTTGGACCACAACAGTGTACGTAATTTGATTATCAAACCTTCCTCTTTTGGACTTAATTTTACCTAAATTACCTTAAAATTTGATAGTGACCACAAACATAGAATTATTTTAAAATTAGACCTATAGGATAATAATTTTGATTTTGATAAACTTGTCGAATCAAACATTAAGGTTATTAAGTTACTCAACCCTTTTATACACAATAATATTATATCTAATGTTAGTCAATAGAAATAATAAATTTAATGGATCTAGTTTTTTTATTGTCTACGTGGCATGATAAAATTGATTATTATTGAAAATGTAAAACATTCTTAAGAGATCCAAACTTTTCATTTTTACTTAAACTTAATGTTTAATTAATGAAGCTAGCAGCTTATTAATGCTGGCAGCTGCACCCCTAGCATCTAGGGGCTCTACATGCAATTGATGGGGGAGGATGGGGACAGAAAAAAAACTAACAAGACATTGAATTATATAAAAAAGATAGTCTAAAAACAAGTTTAAGATTTCTTTATACGAAACACTCAATCAGTTAGGTAATATCTTAACAGACAGACGAAAAAACAAACTGCTTTATGTCATAGGACAAGTTCTTTTTTTTGAACAATTCTTCCATTACTTTTGTAATCTAATATCCTTCTCTTAATATAACTTGTGAAGCTGAACTAATGTTAAACATTTTCTAATAACAACTATAAATATAATGATCATGTTAATAACCTAGACTCAGACTGGTCATTAACCAGGGAGGAACAGGACAATTGAAGATGAAATAATCTTCCACCCTTTCTATTCACTAATAATTAAAAGCAACTAGAAGTAGGATTAATAACAGTAAGAGGACAATGGCAGACAAATAAATCTGCACTCTTATCTCTCATCCAATATGTCAAGTTAGAACGTTTCGAAATTAAGGGAAGATTATTTCATCGTCTAATATTCTATACCTGCATCTCTGGGTCATTACCGTATTTTTCGGTGAAGCCTATGAAGTCATACTGAAACAATAAGAGAGAGTAGATCTGTAGATATTAATTTTTAAGTAAATACTTTCATCTTATTGTCTTTCATAAGTCGTTTTAAATATATTGTTATTTAAAGTTTCTTTACATAAAAAAAACTGCTCTCTAGAAATGAAATATATGATTTTAATTTTCTAAATTGTTATCATTTACAGATGTTAACTATTTATATTTGCATTTCTATGATATATTTAAGATATTCACTGGCTAAACTGTTATTATTTAGTGATTTTGACGGACAAAGCCTCATGAAGAATTATTTATAAACAACCCATGTATATTTGTATATCTATGATATGTGAAAGATGTTTATTGTCCAAACTGTTATTATTCAGTGATGTTGACAGACAAAGCCTCATGAAGAATTATTTATAAACAACCCATGTATATTTGTATATCTATGATATGTGAAAGATGTTTATTGTCCAAACTGTTATTATTCAGTGATGTTGACGGACTAAGCCTAATGAAGAATTAGAAAAAAAACATGTATGTATATATATATTTGCCTCTCTCTATGATATCAGAAAGATGTTCATTGGTTAAACTGTTATTATTCAGTGATGTTGACGGACAAAGCCTAATGAAGAATTGTTTATAAACAACCCATGTATATTTGTCTCTCTATGATATGGGAAAGATGTTCATTGGTTAAACTGTTATTATTCAGTGATGTTGACGGACAAAGCCTCATGAAGAATTATTTAGAAACAACCTATGTATATTTGCCTCTCTATGATATCGGAAAGATGTTGATTGTCCAAACTGTAATTATTCAGTGATGTTGACGGACAAAGCTAATGAAGAATTAAATATAACCCATGTAAGAAGATACATTACTTGCCTTCCTAACCCTCCTTCCCTCCATCATATTACTCTATATAATAAAAGTACTCCGCCCCAAAAACAATTATTTAAAATTGAAGAATGGACAAAAAAGATTTAAGGAGTTGTTTTAAAATATATATGTAGACCTGAATATAATAATCTTTAGTTCAGTAGCGTGTACAGGGTTTTGTAAAAAAGTATACAAAATTTTAACAACCTCCGTATAGCAAAATTTAGGGGTGTTTTTAACATAGCTTTTTTGCACCCTTGTCTGTTTTAGGGGGGTGTATCAGAGTTGTGTAAGCCAAGTCAAGGGGAGTGTATGTAACCCTCCTTCTTCTTTAAATTGACATAACATTTAAAAAAATTGAATGGCTGACATGATATCGAGAAACATTTTTAAAAAGACATAATTCCATTGTTTATTTCGATTTTATATTATAGCGCCAAATAATATAGTTTTATCCATAAAACATAAATATATGCTTGACAAATCTTATTTGATGTAATCTCTACTAAAGTTACTTTATGTATTAAATCAAATTAAAAAGGTATTAGGGTGCGCTTATCCATCCAAGATGTGGCTCAACTCAGCTCAAATTTCTATGTGAGAAAAATAAATCCTTGGATTTAAATTTAAGAATTTGATGTTCATGTTTTCAATATTGTATTACTAGAGGCGGCGTTCTAAAATTATCTTGCTATTTGCTAGATTGAATCTTAATCTTTTTCTTCCATTGGCATATCTCTGAATATTAATCTTTTTCTTCCATTGTCCAACCACTGAATAACAACCCAACTACAAAAAGTTACTACACTTAAAGATTTTTTTAAAAAGATACTACGACTTTAGTTTCGTTTTTTCATCATTTTTTAGAGATTATATGTCCCTCTCTCTCACTTCCCTTTCCATCCATCTTTTTTAAATTTCATTATTTTTATTTAAAACCGTATTTATAATTTTGTCTCTCTTTCTTTAAAATATTTTAGGATCCTAGAATTTTTTTGTTTCAAATTATCGTCCTCAAAGGTTTAAAATATTTAGTTAAATGTTAAATTTAGTTTAATATCTGAACACATTACAGACGCAGCGCGAACCCAGTAATAGTGTCTAACTGATTATGACGTAAGAAAAAAAATTAGCCAATGAGAGGTCATTATTGACCAATGGTAAAATTTATAAAATCTCATTGGCTAATTTTTTTTCTTACGTCATAATCAGTCAGACACTATTACTAGGTTCATGCAGCGCTAGTATCAAATTAGTTTTCTTTGATTTACTATTTTATAGATTTAAATTTTCTATTTTATGAATAGAAATTTAATACTTTAGTATAATTCAAATAGTAACATGAAATTAAAAAAAAGAATTTATTCTTTATAGAGTAAAATAATGGGTCTTATAGTTATGGTCAATGAGAGTTTATTATGGATTTTTGGAGCACTATGAGTATTAAACACTCTACTATTGGAAGACTCGAGCTCATATACAGACGTTTATTTCCTATATAGATCTGTCATGGATCTTGATGCAATAAAGCAAGCCGTTTTATAAAAAATCTGTCAAAAATAATTCATAAGGTAAAAAACAGAAAAAATAATCGCTCATATAGGTATAGAATAATATACATATGTATTGATTTATACAAATTTTGAATTTTCATTTTTTCTCTTTCATCTATCTCTAACTCTCTCAATCATTGATCGTACATATTGCTTATAATTTAAGACAGCTTCACTAATCTTGGACGTAATCCTAATTGTTTGTTTTCTGTCTGATTTGTTAAGTTTCGCTTTTATGGTTCTTGTCATCCTTGTTTAACTTTAACTATTTGGAGGATGATTTATTCATCTTTTGGGGAGAGATTTTTTCATTTTTTTATAATGGAGGATAGCTCAACACCCCAGAGAGGTATCTCACCTAGAAAAAAACATTTCTCACAAAATATAATTTTTTCAATTATTGGGCTTTCCATTTCAGGAAAGCTTCCCATAGGTCCTTGAATGGTTTTATGCTAATTTGTATTTCAGATTCTAGCCTTGAATTTGTTTTAGGCTACTTTTCTACCCTTCAATTCCAAGTGCTAGAGAGACCTCTACATCTAAGTTAATAAAAATACATCTGTCTACCTAGCTATAACTAGATAAAAAGGATTTCTTTTTAAATATGTATGTACCCCTATCTTCAACACAATATAGCATGCTCTGCTATCAGTGTGCATTAATTTCCGTATATTGTCACATCCACAGAAAAAAATGTCGCAAAACAACAAAATCCTATCATAAAGGCTGTAAGGTTTTGGTTTTGGTTTGCATGTTTGTTCGTTTAGATCTAATCATCTAGCAAACCATATTATCTAACAAGTTCTTAATATTAGTGAAATTTCACGTAGTTTCTAGTATGGTTTTAGGCTATTTTATTTCTTAATTTAAGTCTTAAAGGTTCTTTCGGTTCTTTTGGCCCTCTCCCTCCCTTTTTCGAATATAACCCATTGATATTAGTGCCAACACCATTACTCATTACATTATGAATAAAATAAAGGGAATTGTATTTGATGATGCGAGTAAAGCATAAAAAAGGCCAGGTTGTGCTTTAATAATAATATGCTCTTCAGATTTTATAGTGTGATTTATTTGATGAAGTGAATACACACCCCTGGTATCTAGTAGCCTATCTCTCATAAGGAGATATTTTATGGCTAATTCAGATGAGCAAAAATAGCAGGAATAAAGAGATACTTACATTTACAAAATATATCTCCCAGTCATGGAAAAATCTTTTTAAATATAGAGAATAGGGCAAAAAGATTAAATTTATTCTTGCAAATATCAATTCTATCTTTTATGCCTTAAAAATAGAAACCAATCAAAATATCCCTATATGAAAAGAAGAATAGTTTCTGAATACAATTATTAAATGTTTTCTCCCATTTACTTATCACTTATGCCCAGACAAACTGCTGCTTGCTCTATTTTAAATCTTTCGATCTCTCTCTCTCTCTCTCTCTCTCTCTCTCTCTCTCTCTCTTTCTCTCTATCTAAAAATATAGGCGTACATACCGCAGGCGAAATTTCACTTTTTAGGTAAGCAAGATAACTACAAGTTCTCTAAATAATTGGAAATCAATCGGATAATTACATGTTTTCGATTTTCTGTATATTATTCGTTGGTCGGTCAGTCGGTAGTTTGTTCAAACGTTCAAAAAGTAATTTTAAGAACGTTATTGAGAATGAGAAATAAGGGTATCTTATAAAGAAACAAGGATAACAAAATTCTTAAGTAGCGACAGAGAACATTAAAATCGAGGATGGACAATTTCAGTGGTCACAAAAAAAAAAGAATTTTATGAATGAGAGAAATAAAAAAAAACTTACAAAAGGTATACAATTTGATCATTCACTGCCGACAGACTGAGGGATCAAGTAATATGTATAATTGATTTTCTCTGGCTTTTACAAAAAGACGATCAAATAAATTAAACGAACTGTCAGACATTAAGGTGTTAAGTAATCAAAAATAAACCCCTTTTTATAAATACTACTTACGCCATCGTACATCGTATCTGATGTCTATTATACGCGTGTTAAGATTTTACTTATACTATTAAACAATTTTCTATGCCTTCCTTTTAGATAGGTATCATCTCTCTGCAAGTAACTTCTATTTTTTTTATCACTTGTCTTCTTTTAAAAGATTTTAAAAACCTTTTCTCGTATTCATTCGAATCCGGTGGATAGGAACCGGTTCTCATCCATACGAAAAAACTATGTCTAGCATCGTATTATTGTTATATCCAGCTTTCTACGAATATAAAAATGTACAATCATAAGATTAAAACCAGTTTTTTTAGCCCGTGCCTTCGGCATCTCGGGGCTAAAAAAACTGGTTTTAATCTTATAATTGTACATTTTATATCCGCGGAAAGCCGTTTATAATACGATGCGAAAAATAACTATTCTTGTAAAGCAGCCACTCTAGATTAGGGTATATCCGTTTATATAGTCCCTTACGTCAGAGTATGGTAGGACCGAAAAATACGTGACCTTATTTTTAAAAGCGAAGCTTTTCTATAATTAGGGTCGGTCCGTCCGTACGTCTGAGACAGATAGCTTTTTTCGTTAATTTAGGCATGTTAGAATTGTCCCATCGATTTCAAACTTTGCATGGTGATTCCTGTAGTAGTTAGGTATGATTTAGAAAGCGTAGCAACTCCATAATCATTACCAGAATGTCCGTATGTTCATTTTAAACATGTTGATTTTTTACTTTTTTAACAAAATTTTTTTATGTGATTTAATTATCCGAATGTTCTGATTTTTGGTATACTGATTCATGGGACAACAAAGTACAATATTATAAGCGAAGCAACTCTAAAATCAAGTCCTAAAAATGTAGGTATGTCCATAAACATTATCCTGTATCAAGAAGTTTTTCAACAAATTTTCTCACAATTTTGATTTGACTCTTATTCATATATATTCTGATTATTCAGTTCATACACTATACAAGTGTTAATGTCCGTTTGTCCTATCGTTTCAGAGCTTCGCTTTTATGGATGTTGTCATCCTTGTTTAAAAATAAATTATTGAAAAATAGAAAATTATACAATTATATAATTTCTTTAGTGATCCTTCCTCTCTGCAAAACGCTGTGCATTCCACAGGTTCGAAACATACTTAAATTCATGACCCAAGAAGCGCTTTCCAGCCTTGCTATTATCACATTCGGCAAACAATAAACATTCATAATATTAAATCTAACCCAAGAAAAAATATAAATAAATATAACCTGTAACTTATTTGTGCTTTATGTGACTCTTTTTACTAAGAAAAAAACAACAAAGAAATTCCATCAAAAAGAATAGAAACAAAGAAGTTTAAATACAAAAAATAGCGTAGCTTTCAAGAAAATATTGATTTATATAATATTATATAAGAGAAGAGCAAGATCTATAAAGAGAATAAAAAGATGT
Source organism: Acartia tonsa (assembly GCF_053477335.1). Taxonomy (NCBI): domain Eukaryota; kingdom Metazoa; phylum Arthropoda; class Copepoda; order Calanoida; family Acartiidae; genus Acartia; species Acartia tonsa. Next base: position 38,254,602 of record NC_137263.1, read on the forward strand.
CACATACCAAAGATATTATAGATAGATAGAGATAGAGAGAGAGAGTGAGTGAGAGAGAGAGAGAGAGAGAGAGATAAATAAATAGAAAACACATATAACCAACAAAAAAGCTTGTTTCCATAATCTTTTTTTGACACACATAAACCAACGATAGTTGCTTATAGAGTAGGTTTGCTACTAAAAATGTATTATTTATGTATGGTTTCTATCTTAGTCTTTGTTTAGAATTACTCTTTGTTATTACTGTGGAATGTAAGAAAAGTAAACTTGATAAAAATTTAATTTTTTATTTGATTTAACTTTTGTATGTGTTTTATGTGTGTTATGTCTTTTTATTATGTTTTTCCCCTTTCTTTAGCGGTTTCCCCTATATTGCACCGGTATTACATAAAAAAACATATTTTAATGTTTATTTAAGGTTAGGTTATTAAAAGGATAGAAGAGCCCCCTAGGAATAGGGCTTCCTATCTGTAATTCCCCTTAACAATTTTATTGTTATTACACTTGTATTTAAAAATCTTGTTACGAATACTAAATGATATTAATCTATATTTTTCTGTTTTCTTGTATTTTCTTATTGTTATTAACGGATTTCAAAATCTAAATATAACATAAAAAAATATTTGGTATAAGTTTTGCCCATACCTTTAACCCTGTTAAAACAAAGTTAGTGATTCTGTAAGAAATGAAAGAGTTTTTATTATTATTATTTTTATGATTTCTTTGTGCTAGCATGAAAATACTGCAAGCAAACATAACCTTGCCAAAAGCAGAAAAAAATAACTCTTCATCATTTCCTGAATTTAGAACATTTTGCTGGCAGTTTTCATAGACAAAGTAAGATAGAAGTTACCTCAGGTCTTGTCTGTATATAAAAGTAACAGAATGTCATTGTCTAGTGGAATAATACACGGCAGCGATGTTGAAAAGAGACTATCCAAGGAAAAACACACAGCTCAATTGTCTAGTGTTTGTATTTCTGTTGCTTAAGCTTTCGCTTATCGCTTTGAAGTGAAGATTCTTATAGGTCCAGGGAAGGTTTATAACTACTTTTGGGGAGGGCACCTCTTCGTGTCAATTGCCCCTGATGCCTTTCGGGGCGTAGCTGTTAGTTAAAAATAAATGGTAAGCTTTGAATCTATAAATCGTCGTGGGGTAATACTAAAGACGTAAAACATTTGCTGCTATATAAGCTGCTAAAATTAACATTACGATTTGGTGGAATTGCCTGGCTTAAAAAGGCATAACTCATATAATTAAAAGCCTTCATTGACCAAAAAATAATACCAAAGATTGACAGAAATATTTCATAGAGTGAAAATGAACCTGACCATGATTCTACAGTGATTATTATTCCATGTTAGTTCCATGTCTGCACTGAAAAGATAAAGAATTCCAGAATTGATAATAAATGTGAGGGTTTACTTAAATCAACAAAAAAAAACATTAAAAAAACAGTTTTAGACTTCTTAGATTACTCACAGAGAAAAAGTTACAACTAGAAATTTTAAGGCTCCAAACTTATTCAAAAAGAATCAAATCATACTTTTAAAAAATCCTTTGTACACTACTACACTATCCACAGGGCTTTAAAGGCTATACCATCAAAATTATCATTACATAGAGCTACTAACATTTATTATTTATTGCGCCCTTTAAAATACCTGTTAGATATAAATACTGCAAATGAAATATTTTTGAAGGCAACTATTAGTTTGTTCAAAATTCTTGTTGTACTGATTGAAGACCTAACTAGGATGCCCGGGGGTTCAGGACAGTAAATTAAAATTATCACGTATTATTACGCTTCTGTTTACTAATAGCGAAACTTATCTTAAATTCATATAATCTTCGGAACATCAAATATTCATTCATTTTAAAAGTACTGCTTATTAAACTTTGATAAAGGGAATAAATATACTTATTTACTTTAAATGTGTAAAATTTTTCGGTTTTAAAAAAGAAAATTATATCAAACAAAAGGCCCTAGACTTCGGCTTATAATATATATATGTATATTAAAGGGAGGGAATAGGCAAATTTCTCTTAAGCAAACATACCAACAAATAGACCAAAACCTGCACTAATTCTATTGTAAACATCATAAGAATTATATTATTGAACGATATGTCCAGGAGATTTTTGGCAAAGTTATAGCTTACTACATGACATGACATGGATACTTTATTAACTGACAATCTATGAATACGATACCTTTTTATGGTTCGTTGAATAATGATTCAATATATATTTTTCCTCCTGCTCTGAAAAATTTATTTTCGAAGCACAACCGACCTCTGAAAAGATTGAAGATGATTTTGCTTTTACATGGGATTCTTCGTTCTGAGGTTTTTAGTCATTTTTTCACCATATACGCTAGGGACAAAGAAACTAGTTTCTTTTAACCAAACGCAAAAATTGGCCATGACTTCCTCCTACAAGCTACCAAAGACAGAATAGAGCACACAAAAATGCGGGGAGAAGATTTATTAATCTTCATTGTTCTATCCAGACGGGAAGGGGACAATTAATATTTTTTTATCGCATCGTATTATAGACAGCTTTCTGCGTAAATTAAAATTTTATATTGTAAGATTAATTCCAGTTTTGTATTAGCCCTGAGGGTCCGAAGGATCGGGCTTACAAAACTGGTATTAATATTTTATATTCATTTCATTACTAAATTGGCCGTACAATACGATAAATAATTTTTTAGAATGGCTTTAAACCGGTTTTAATTCAGCGGATATCATTCGGTTTCGAAGCTTACTGGAAGTACTGATCTTCATCTTCCTTCTATATTCTTCTCCTATATTCCTAAAATTATCTACAAGCTATCAAAAGTGATATTTTTCAAATTCACCACATTAATTTAGGAGTTGCCCTATCCCTCTGTGTCCAAGATATATTTGATTATCCAATACATGAAGCAATTGCTACCATATGGGCTACTGTTGTCAATATATATAAAGAATAGATTAAGTACTATAGATGTACAACCAGACACAATAATCCGTCAGACTTAAAAAGAATTCCTATCAGACTCTTGTTTATAATTAGTTGAATTTTAACGTCATCTGTTATTTATGATTTAATCCTATAAAACGAGCGACGAAATGTAATTTCTCATATAAAGACTTTATTAAAAAAATACATTGTTCTTCAATAATTAACTTTGAATATGGATGAACAGAAATAAGCTGGCCTTTCGTACCAGAATATGTTTATTCTTTTATCATCAAAAAAGTCGGATTTTTCATTTTTACATTACTATTGGCCTAATTAAGGCATTATCCATCTAGACTTGTTACATTTATTGTATATAGTAAATTAAAGAAGAAGAAGACTAAAATTGACTTAGCCAAACGTTCATACAATAACTTTAAATGTACTTTAAAATTTAGCAAAAAAACCTAATTATTTTACAAAATAATGTCTTAAGCATCATTAAAATATTATCAAATTTATGAGTAAAAATAAAAGAAATAAGAAAGGGTTTGCAGAACCCCCCCCCCCCCCAAAAAAAAAAGGGGAATATAGCTTGCCATCATGATTCAATTTATGAGCAGAAAAAATTAAGATTGTCTTCGATTTAAACCTAAAAATTTATAATTCAGTTGACACAAATTGTATAAACCCCACTATAATTATTGACACATTTGAACGGAACATCCTGACTTGATTGGTCATTCTTATTCGATCTCTTGTGTGTGTGTGTGTCGCAATGTATTAATAATAGCCAAGCCATCTTGCATTGTCTCTAGCCTTCTTCTTTAATCTCTTCCTTGTCGATATAATCTTATTATTTATATATTAGCAGCGACTCTACTCAGTAGTTTATCTGTCCGTTTTAAGGGAATAGGTGATTTATACTGCTAGTAGTAGACCTACATCTGATTTTTGTGGACACTTATCTGAGAGCGTCAACTACTAATTGAGCGGTTATGCTCAATAAAGCCTCTAGGGGCATTTAAGTTGGGAGGTCGAGAGAACCTTATTTTTATACTCATATAAAGCTACATATGTAGGTTGGTATTCCTAAATTAAATTTTCGATATAATAGACTGTAGTTATATAATTTCAGTGCTACATAAAAACGATCATAAATTTGGAATATCATGATTTACACACTCATTTTGATATTGGTTCCAATATAATTCCATACAATTGTTGGTAGCGTAGCTACTTTACAGCTAGGGTATTTCTGTACTTCCTTCCTTTTCAACTAGCCCTCATTAAAAGTATGTTAAGATAAACTTGTCAACTATGATAAGTATAAACAACTAAGGATGTATAGTATTTAAATATAAATATTTGATTTAAGGCTCAGCATCCGTTTTCCTAAATAAAAACACACACAAACTTTGATAACATTTTTTTGGGTTTTACATTTTATGAAGTAAAAATATAACAGATTAAATTAGGTTATGGCGGCGATCTTCTCGTTATTTTTAGTATTCAGGTTTGCTAGTTTATCATTGCTGCACTGCTTATAAACAAAATGTTTTAATTTATTAAAATTAATCTTTTAATCCTTTAAATAGTGACAGGATCTCTATGTGTCTGTCTCATCGCAGTGAAGCTTTTCATTAGTCCTGGACAGGTTTATAACTTTTTTGGGGGGGAGGGTGCCACCTCTCTTTCAATAGAAATCCCCAAAAATAAAGAAACATATAACTAGAACCGCCTAGCGACAATTTATCTTATTTAGGTAAAGGTTGGTCTAAACGTAGATTGAAAAGAAAACATTTTACATCCCGCTAAACGCCTCTAGGGGCGTAACCGCTAGTTAAAACAAAAAGCAATGCCGCTACCTCACATTAAAGTTCCATACTTCATACACAGTAACTATACTGTAAATATATTGATTACCAATAAATGCCTTTTTTAAGATTTACTGATTTATTAAAGATTTACTTTTTCATGATTATACAGATACTGTTTTGTGAATTAAAATTAAAAAGTAGTTTTCTATAATTTTAATTAAAAATTCTATACTGAAATAATAGGGCTCTTATAAATACCCCCCCCCCCCCTCGCTACAAAAAAGATGCATAGACTTAGAGGCTATCGTTGAAGCCACAAGTTAAACAAAAACAAGTATCCTATTACATAAAGTAGTAAGTTTTTTTGTCTGCAGCTTAAGATTTTGATAACTACTGAACCTGTAGAAGTTCCTTATAGGGCCCTGGATAGGTTTAGGCTATTAAATTTTTATATCCTAAGTTTGGTTTTGAGCTAATTTCCTACTTTCCAAACTCCTTCCAATACAGAGCTCCTTGGTACTAGGAGCGCAACCACTAGTTTTAATACACTATTAAGACTTAATATCCATTATCTCCCTAGTATATATTCGTTATAGACGCTACAAATTGCCAATAAATAAGATAGTTAAGTTACTTAGTACTCTATTAGACTCAGTTAATACTCAATTAATGAAATGAATCTTTGTCTTAAATATCTTAGGGAAGGAGGGGACATTGAACTGTAAATTACACTAGTACTCAAAGTTTTATAATTACATCTTCTTATTGGATGGACTACTTGGTTTCAGACTAGTAGTGTCCAAACTTTTCAACTAATAATTTTAATGTACAAAAGAAGTAATTTTGTTTATCATCATTGGAGTTTCTTTTCAACTAGAGCAGCGAGTCTCAATTTTGCACTGTTTTTAAAAGCGAAGAATTAAAAAAAACCTATATTTTATATGATATAATCAGCCTATTGACTTGATTTTTTGATTAGATTCGTAGGACTATTAGGTATAATTTTCTAAGCGAAGCATCTCTATAATCAAGTCTTATTGCTACTGTATATTTATTAATGTTCGTTTTTCTAACAATCTGAATTGTTTTGATTTTCTTTTATGGATGTTGTCATCCTTTTTTATAAAAGTATTGCATGTTAATATGAAATAAAGCAGAGACGGACCCAACTATTTATATTTTACCATCTTGTGCATTACTTTTACAAATTAGGGCTGTATATCATTTTATGCTCTTACAACTAACAATTTAATATGAAATGTGTTGTTTTAAGAAAATTTAAGGCTTTTAATCTCTTGTTTCTTGATACTACGGGGAGCACAATCCCGCGGGAATCATCTTACTTCTAGCAGTTTTAGAATTTATTTGAAGTAACTGAAAGGTGTTTGCAAGGGGTGCTGCCACTTTTACCACTAGCAAAAACACAGCTACTGTGTTTTTGACAAAAATTGGGTGTGTTTTTGTCAATTTCGTTTTTAGCTGTATTTTTGGGAATATTTTTTTATCCACCGTCAAAATTACAACTTAACTACTGTCATAAACACTTTTACTGTCAAGTTCACACCCATAAAATTCAATTAGGCTATCAAATTCACAGTTTTGTTGACAAAAATACACCTATTTAAAAATAAATATTAGGTATTTTATCCAAGTTGTTATAACTTATTTGCGAGTAGCTACTTCTTTAAATCTGATATGAGAAGGGGAGAAAGAGGGGAGTAAATTAAGGGGCAGGTATAATGCTACAACATTGAAGTGGATTTATACATATATTTTTCTATATGTATATAGATGTACTTATAAATATTATGGATAAATAAGTAGGTATAAATTTAATAGATGTATTTTTGTCAATATGTAGGTGTATAATTGACAAATTATAAATTTAATAGATGTATTTTTGTCAATATGAGGCGTATAATTGACAGCAAAACTGTATTTTTGTCATACCCCCTAAAAAAGAAGGGGTGAATTTGACAGTAAAACTGTGTTTATGACATCAAATCACTGTGTTTGTGACAGTATTATCACTGTGTTTTTGCTAGTGGTAAATCTGTCATGTATTCGTTTGCAAAATTATCAGGGTTTGTCAAATTTTTATTTATAAGCAAGGGAAATGTATACATGGACGTACAAGCTTTTCATTTTGTGGGGGATAAAATTAGGGGTTTTAGGGTTTGAGGTGGGGTTAATCTAATGTATTTTTGTAAAATTTTGAAGGGAAAAATGAGGGGTTTAAAAGTTTGTGAGGGTAAACAAAACACCCCTTTACCCCTTGGATATCTATGTATGTAAAGAATAGTTTACCCTACATAAAGCCAAAGCCACGCCCTAAACTAAGATAAATATAAACCAAGTTATTCTATTTACTTTTTCTTAATACTTATGCAATTCTATGAATGTATAATTTAACACTAAAATTTTAAAATAAATTTGCTAACATAATTAATTTCTACTCATGGGATACTACAAACGTGATGGACACTTATAGGTTGTACCTTTTGTTAAAGTTATTCACACTAAACCCCACACCACACACACATACACACTCAAACACAGACAGCCTATAAAAGTGCCCCCATTAATTATGGTGGACTATTGTATCCTTGGCGTGCTAAAAAAAACTGTGCAAAACCATTCTCCGTCATGCAACCAACAAATTTACTGCCGGCTTTCTTCGCGGCAACTTTTTCCTTCCATTCTTGTGGCCAACACGTTTTTTTACTCTTGTTAACTTTTTTTGTCGGTGGTTGGGTTGGAAAAAGGTTCATCTTTGTTCTTTTGTATTATTATTATGGCTTCTTAAAATCTTTTGCAGCTAATCTTCAACTACAGTTGTGTTTCTGTGACAATTTTTCAAATGTTTCATATAAGGCTATTTCTTTTGAAAGTCCAAGATCTATTTATTTTTTTCCTTGTAAAGAGATTTCTCTTTCTTATTAAGTTTTTGCTTTTTTACATGTAAGAAATTTGATAGGCTAAGGCACGTTTTGTGGAACGGATAGGAAATTGAAGATAAAATTATACTAAAACAAAATTTAAAAAATTGAATTATATTTTTTGCTTCCATTGACCTTCATTCACATAGTTATTGAAAATTTGTTCTTTCTACAAAAAAATGATATTTATAAAGCTGATGAACGGGCGAATAAATTTTGCAGCGAAAGCTCTAATTCTGGGCCATAAAGATGATTTTTATGGTTTATACGTGTAGTTAGTTAACGAACTTATGGGTAGTTTGAAAGGAGGGCTACAAATTTTTAATACAATTTAATGGATTGACTATTACTTGGCAGTTCTAGAAAAGTAAAACTCGCAGCGGGCTAATATGTTTCAGTTTGTGTCTGTTTGTTCCAAAGGATCTCGCTAATCTCTGAATCTATATGGTTCTCCTTTCACATGTAGCTTCACAACGGTCCTGGTAGGGTGTATACTACCACCCTCCAAATAGATATTGCCCATTAAAAAATATCCCCCCCCCCCCTCCCATTACTTACTTTCTACTATCACTTTACATTTTGTAGTTCGTCTTATTTTGATCCAATCAACTGTTTGGTAGTAAAAGGTATGGTAGGTAGTAGTAGTAGTTCTGGCACGCTCATAATAAAATAATACAAAGATATATATGTTAAAATTATTTTTGAAAATGTATATTTATTTCAGCGATCAAAGTTATATTCTTTAAAGCTCGAAAAACACAAATTTTCATTATTTCTTGCATAATAAATGAGAAAAACACACATTTCCAATTAAAAAAATTATGTATCAAAGAAGACACATTACTCCTATAGAAAGCCTCCTATCACAACTAAAATGCAATTAATCCAACTTTGCTTTTCTCGTAAGGAAAGACAGACAGACATACAAAGTATATTCTCCACTAAAATGATTTAGTTATAGGTGGCTTCTTATTTGCCGATAGAGATTTACCTATAAATTTATTTGCTTTGCCAAAGTCAGAAAACAAGGATGACAACAACAAGGATAATAATGAGATGTCCGTCTGTCCATTGAGACAGGTTACAGATTCTTTATTATTTTTATGTTTATTTAGCTTCTCAAACATTTAGTTATTCTTATTGTGAAGCATATTAACAATTAAGGATTGTTCAATAAAAATTCTTTTTTTTTTAGGGCAGATAAAGAAACAAAGAGAAGGACCATTTTTGTTGCAGGCAAAATAATAGAGTTCACTTATCTGAATGCCCATCACAATTATTTCCATTTCGTATATATTATGTAATAATATTTTTGAAAAAAAAAGTAGGTATTCTGTTCTGTTTGTGGATCTCTTTTAAATAGCAGGACCCATAAATGTTAAATTTTTTAGAGAGTTGTTCCTCTTCAAGAGCAGGTTTTAGTCTAACTACGAAAGGAAATGGTACTATGGACTTCTTTTCCTCTTTTTCTGCAGAACATTAACATAGTGGGGCTGAATGACTGTACTCAACCTAATCTGACATACAACTGAAAAATAAATTTCTAAAAGGTTTATTCATGCTATTCTTTTACAATGAATCTAAATCTTATTTGTCTAATATAACAAGGGGGAAGATGTGGGCCTGAAATAGGAAGTCTTTTTAATCCATCAGTAGAATAGGGGTGTTCCTTAAAAACACATAAGATTTATTGGCAAATCTTTGGTTTGTCATAAACTGCTAATAAGACTTTTAAAATTCACTTATATAAGCGATTTTTTTAATAGTATCGTTAATTTTTATGGCCTAACGAAAAATATAGATAGTTGTTTTGCTTTCAGTAAAACTTAGTTAATTGTTGTTGGATAAAATGTAAAATTCGATTGGCCACAATGCGGCATACTAAAGACATTTAAATTATTGTTATTTAATAATAAAACATAAAAGATATAAAAAAAAGTACTGTGTTAATTTCCGTTGTTTTGTCTGGTTGTGGTATGAGAGGAATTAATTACACATTATATTTGATGGCAAATTAGAGCTCATGTCTTTTAAAGAATTTAGGTCAGCTCAAGTCAGAAATAAAGGCAATAAGAAAATAAGTTTAAAATTCTTGCAAACATAAAGCATGACATAATGACATTGGAGCCTTTTTCTATACTATGTACAAGTTGATTGAAAATAGGATGAGTGTTAGTATGTCTCGCGATATGTCTTCCAAGATCTCATAAACGCATAGACTGTTATCCGAAAACAATTTCTAGAGAAGTAAAATAATGTGACTAAGCCTCTAAAGTCTATGGGGTTATCAAAATGGAAAGAAATTAACCTAATTTTTCACGAACCGATTGTTTTCAAATACTCTCTTTTTTTGCAACTAAATCTTAATTCAAACCTAAATGTTAACATAAAATTTCAAGCTCATTTATTATATTAACGCAAAGTAGGCATTTTTATTGAAATCTATTAAACGCAAAATAAAGCAACCTATTAAACCACCTTTTACTTTACATATCCTAAAAACTCTGGTTTAGGGCCATAAGGAGAATATACCTAACTTAAACCATACATAGGAAGCAACTTTTTGTTATATTTGCATGTTATAATTACAAACTTATGGAAATATTATATAATAACTTAAAAAAGGGAATTAAGTCGTCTGACTAAATAATCAAGCTAATTTTACTTCATACACTAGTAAAACACTGGATTACAAATTGACATATATGCATAATGATGATAACTAAAATTACCCCTTCTGTAAATTAAAATATTTCCTAAAAAGGTTGGACACTGCTAATTCTAACTAACCAATCAACATGTGATAAAAAGTACACACAGTTTTTAAGCCAACGAATGAATATGAAAAAAATGTGTTCTATAGATTTAAGTTACATTCAAATTTGACGCTCAATGTCCCCTTCCTCCCTATGTCTCCTTCATGAACAATCCTTGTTTCAATTTAAGTTTTATTATTTCCGGAATGTCATTAAAATATATATTTTGATAAATTTGTGATGGATAAAAATGTTTCCAAGATCTGCAACCGCCATTGTTTTTTTTTGCGACTGTGGTAAGCTTTGTCGTTGTTGCGAAATAGTGAATTTTTGGCAGACGGATTAACAGCTGCTGCAACGTAACAAATTCTATAATAAAAACTTTCGTCAGCCGCTATCAACAGCTGACAGATATAGATTTTTCAAAAATAATGATTTATCGACAGATTAGAATTGTACAGCAGCTGACTATTGCTTGTAAAAAAGGGCGGCTATATGCAGCTGTGGTTGCGGCTGTTAAATCATAAAATGTTCCAAGACAAATGTCCCGTAATGAAACAATTATTGTAATTGCTCATCAACTTATAGGATACGCTTTATTTAGTAGCAGTAATACTCTATACAGCAAAACATTTAGCACTAGTAAGTAACAAGTATGATATGGTCATTGGGTAAAGGATCCCTGCAAGGTTTAGGCAAGCTCGTATTTTTCTCTAAATACAATTTACCACCAGATAAACAACCAGTATGAGGTATATTTTAGGGATAAATCAAAATTCCTTTCGTCCCCCCCCCCCTAATTGGACACATAGGTTAAGATAATTAAAAGTATATTATTAAACTCTAAGATTAAATCAATTTTTTGTTACTATTGTAAGATTTAATTCTTGTTTTATATTTGTCAAGGGCAGTCTAGGGAAAAATAAATGACATTTTAAATCAATAAAATGTTTATACAAATTACTAGGAATCAAATCCTTTAACTTTTTATTTCAAGTAAATATAATTATACTACATACAATTTGAAATATGACAAGTAGTTTAGCTATTCGTAAGATCTTTTGAAACAAACACACAGAAATTAGTTTTTGAGAATTGTATACTTATAGGTTCCTTCATTCATTTAGATTAATTTTAAGCATATAAGTAAGTGGTAGATGATTTCCGACGATTTTAAACCTGGATAGATTTTTTTGTTATTTTATAAGAATTGTTTTATTTCTGTATGGCTCCAATACATACAAAAGTATCTTTTTCCTATATTCGTTCTTAGCATCGAGGTTCCTTGCTTCTAATGATTGGGTGGAGGGAGGGTTCAGAGGTGAGAAAGAATAGACAGTAAAATAACCTAAAACCTGAAAGACACATAAAAACCGATGATGCACTTACCAATAAATCAACTCATTTATATTTTTTTTCTGACAAAAAATATTATATTTCACTGTAAATTGTAAATATCAATTTATTTGTTTAATTTAGTTGGCCCTATATGATATTGTAATGGAATATGTCATCCTTGTTTAATGCTTGTATCATAAGCAATTAACAATAATAAAACTAATTAATCAAACACTTAAATATATAATTTACAACACTTTACACCAATATTTATAATATGTGATTCGGTGATATCAAGGACGTTCCAATGGGGTGTTGGCATGCTCGGGTAAGAATAGTAACACCCCCCCCCCTCCTACCATATCAAACGCGTTCCTAAATTTATTAAAAATAAAGTTTTAATAGTTATTTCTTTCATCGTATTATAAACCACTTTCCGCGGATATAGAATGTACAATTATAAGATTAAAACTAGTTTTTTTAGCCCCGAGTTGCCGAAGGCACGGGCTAAAAAAACTGGTTTTAATCTTATGATTGTACATTTCTATATTCGTATAAAGCTGGATATAATACGATGATAGACATAGTTTTTTCGTATGGATGAGAACAGGTTCCTATCCACCGGATTCGAATGAATACGAGAAAATGATTTATTTAACGGTTTAAAACTAAGGGTTTTCACCCCTATGCTATAAAATTTATAACCCATGTAAGTCATAAGTGAAATTTTAAAAGTTCATGAACAACGTAGAACTATTAATAACAAAAGGAGTAGCGTGAAGCTTTCTAGAACACAAATTGCATGTTAAAAAGGTATAATTGGCTGCAAAATAGTTCCCAAGTGTTTAGATTACCTACCATTGCATCAATCAAATTTAAAACTGATCGTATGATCCCATAAATCGCATAATGCACCCCCTCCCTCCCCCCATACCATATTCTATCCTTTGTGATGGCTCCTACTTTGTAGGGCCTTAAAATCCCTAAAGAGTATTAACCCTAAATGTGTCGTTTTAAAATAACTATAGGACAATAAAGTCTATGATAATACAATAAATGCACGACGATTAATGTGTCATCCATAAACATTTCTATGAAATTCAAAAGTCGAATAAAGCATGAATCTTTAACATTAACAACTTTAAAATAGAAGTATAATGGAAATGGATGTAGAATATGTATATTGTATACGAGGATATTATGACAGGGGAAAATAGCTTGTTAACATGGAACTCGTTTATTGGGTAATCATCCATCCAGTAGGAGGGGAGGTGATGGGATAAAATTGATGGAAAACGATAATTGTTATTTTAGCCCGCTGCAAGATTTATTTTATTAGAGAGCATGTAAGGTCCAAGTAATAATAAATCCATTTTAATGATTGAAAACTAGTAAATACATATTTTTTCTTTTAAATTAAAAAAACAATGAGGGAGGGTTTGTTATCAGTCCAATGTTGCTTTAAAGGATATTGTGAAACTGTTCATTTAGTAATGGAATTATAATTAGTGTTATTACTTCTTCACATATACAACATGGAATACAAGGATGGGGCATTGCAAAATAAACCATTCTTTTCTCCAAATTTTATATTTGAAAAGTGGCTTTCCTTTTGGTTAAAGAAAAGGTTATAGATTAGTTTAATCGTCATTGTCCACTCCATCACTGCATGCAACAAAAGTTCTCTCCGTACCGAATTACAAACAGATTGGACAATAGAAATATGAGTTCAAGACTTATCTTATTAATCACAATCTTAGGTGTTATCTAATTTACCTTATGATAATAATACTATTGTCCTGCAATTATATTTTTGATTTAAGAAAAACTAAACATTATTGGGAAAAAAGCAAAATACTTCCTGTAGGCAAATCTATTCTATCTACCACAAAAAAGGCTTATATTGATCTAGTCTTATTGGGATGGTTTTGGAATATATGTCTGCGCTTTTCTACCGCTATGAATACAAAGCCCCTAGAAGGAAGTAGCGTAGCCACTAGTTGGTGTTTAAAGAAAAAAATAGGTCTGCTAACTTTATTATAGATCTAAAAATAAAATTATAATTTACAGAATAATCTATAATTGACTTGACTAGCATTAATGAAGATGGATTATATTAATCTTTTATTGGATTTATCTTAGCCATAATAAACAAAAACAAAGTATAGTTGTAACATTTTAGGAGCGTAGCGACTCTATTATAGTTTATGTCTGTCTGTTCTTCTGCTCATTGCTTGTCTTCAACATATACATAACTGCAAAATTGCTCGTTCAAATTTAAATTCTGCTCTGTAAAAATGGATATTGAATATTATAATATACGTAAATATTATAACAACGGAAAAATTGAAGGAGGAGAAAAGGGGAGGGGATGGGGTAAAGAGGATGAAAGGGGGAATAGTTATTTTAGCTCTCTGCGTGTTTAACTTTCTTAGATAACATGAAAATCTGGTATAAGATCCAAATACCAAAGAAATAATACATCTTTTTTTCTCGATGGTTCTCCGTATATTTTGCATAAAATTTCAAACAGCTTTGCTGCTATTGAACATAATTATCCATTTTTAATGTCAGACTGTTAAACATTTATTTAATTCTAAAATTTTAAAAATAGGACGAAAACTTAACTTAGCAAATTAGGGAGCGACATATTAACTTTTAGCCAGCAATAAATATTTGTATCCTAGTCTAACAGAGTTAAATATTACAGAGTTAATGAGGTTCATAAAAGCAGCAGATGGCATGATTTGATTTATTATATTCTGTAAATAAGTTATAGAGTAACTTCGCATCAAAATATCCTTTAACTCCAATAAAAATGTCTGACTTTTTCGGGCCATTCAGAAATCGCTTAGAAAAAAAATTATAGTAAAATTCTTAACTTAACGACTCTGTGTATAATGATTGAAAAAGAAATAAAATACCAAAGCATCGCTTTAGACCTCTCCAAATTGATCATATCTATGAAACGATCTCTTGTAGATCTGACCCAATTAAATGGTTGCTTTGAAATGCAAAGTAAATATATTGGTAGTAAAAAAACCTGTTGTATTGATGTATTCAAGTAGAATACAAGCGTAGATAATTTTGTTTTCATGGTTTAAAGACCTAAAATTAAAGTCTACCCGTTACCTGGTTTAAAATTGCTTTTTTTTTCAAGGTCGTTCTTGAAATATAGTGTCACTCAGGGATAAAGGTGTAGGACAATAGGAAATTAATTCCATTTACAGTCCCAAATGACAAAGTTTAGAAGGAAAATAAACCAATAAATTGGCAAGTGTAACCTCTATTGAAATTTAAGACTATGGTAGGTTTAAAAAAGCATTACTCATATGTCTTGTAAAGAAAGAAATGTTGAATATTGGCCTTAGGAAAATTATGTCCCTAAACACACTATGAATGAATCTAAATCAATGTAGTATCGACATTCGCGCAATATAAAGATTATCTTGAATAAAAAAGTTGCTGTAGAAATTTTTCCCAAATGGCAACTTGAATATCAAAACTATTACACATTATCTTATTCCTTTATCCCTTATGCTACCAAATCTTTCTATTCATTTACCCCCCCCCCCTCTCTCTCTTAACTAAATCTTTTTGTATATCACATCCCTCTCGTCTCCAATTTTAGTCTTTGTATAGAAGCGCAGCTACTCTAAAATTTTGTAATCAATTATTTATGGGATTTTAAAGGATCGAAACTCGACAGCCGCATATTTTTTATGGGCTTGGTTTATTATTATCTGGATCTTACACCAGATTATCATGAACTCTTATAAAGGAAGACTTTTAGCGGGTTAAAATAACTCCTCCTCTCCTCTCCTCCACTCTTTTCGGATGAACGAATGGTAAATAAATGACAAGGTAAATAGCAACCTAAATTGACGACAACCTATGTTATTGTTGCGCAACTTGAGATAAATTTATCCTTGTTAGTATAATTATCAGAACCTTAACATTTTCCTCCCCATCCTTTTCGATTACTCTCCTTTTCCTTCACATAATTGTGCACCCAAAAAATCCCCCAAATGTAGGCCAAAATTTGGCCAAGTGAACCATTTTTCTTCCTTTTCGGAATGTTGGTAATAACTTTCAGTTTCAAGTGAACAATTCAAATGTTGCGTTTCCATGGGGTCCGTCTTTAAATAGTTTTTTTTCTTTTTTTACATATGCTTCAAGAAACAAGGAATATTAATTCCAATAGAAGCAAATCTTTTATAAAAAAAAGAGAGAGACGAGAAGGAGTAAGAAAAAGAGAGATAATAAAAGAAATAAAATAATGGTTATTTCTCGCATCGTATTATAAACGGCTTTCCGCGGGTATAGAATGTACAATTATGAGATTAAAACTAGTTTTTTAGCCCCGAGGTGCCGTAGAAAGCTGGATATAATACGATGCTAGACTGCATAGTTTTTTCTTATGGATGAGAACCTGTTCCTATCCACCGGATTCGAATGAATACGAGAAAATAATTTCCCGTTGCGTTAAAAAAAGACAGGATCACTTCAAGAAAAGCTTTACAACTTGTGACATAATTTATTCATAGCTCAAAAAAAGGATACATTCTAACATAATATATAGAGTAGAACGATGCCTTTTTATCCATCCGTTAAATACCTCAGCAACAACATAACTGAAAAATCACTATTCCCAAAAAAAGAACATGAAGGATATGTTTAGGCTCTGGTCGTACCCAAGGTGAATAAAATATATATTCTCTCATCTGGCCATAACTCTCACTCCCCCCGCCCCCTCCTCCCAATAAAGAATAAGCTAAAACCTGACAAAGATAATATGATACTTCACCAAATAGAAAAAAAATATTCATCGCATTCTTTCATGTGAGTTTAAAAAAAACCCAGACATTTTGACATCATTCTTTGTTTAACTGAATAAACTTTGAATTTTATCTGTTAAAACCCTCTCTAATTTTCAACTTTTTTTACTTATAAAATTACTTTTATTAGGTTCCATTTTTGGAGTGACTGAAGAAAAGTTTTGAAAAATGATTATCACCATTTTTATTTTGCACACCTATCATACTTTTAACTTTTTAACAACGAAAATTTACCATAATTCTCACCAAAATATACAAACCTTACCAAACCCTTCCTTGTTTAACCAAAATTTTATAAGGAGAATATATCTACAGTGTGTTTTTTTTATGAGCACTTTTTTGAAAGCAATTTTACCCCACTTATAGTTATCAGAATTTAATGATTAATGGCTTATTTTCTTCGTTTTTTAAGGGAAATTATGAAACAACAAAAAAAAATTACAGTTTTTGTTGAAAAAGTACAGTAAAGTTGAAAATTAAAAACTTAGGTGTCAACATATAAAAATGGTTTTAGCGCATTTTTCTTAAAAAAATGGATTTTCTGTAGTCGACTTTTGGGGGCCAGTACTCCCTCCCTGGTTGAGATATGACCTTCAAACTTTGATATGTTCTAGTACATGTCCCTAATAGTATCTGTATACATTTTTAGTTCTATATCTCAACTTTGAAGTGTTTAGCAGCCATTCTTGCAAAAGGTTGATTATTTGAGCATAAGAAAAAATGCGCTAAAACCATTTTTAGATGTTGACACCTAAGGTCCCGGGAAGGTTTATAAATATTTTCTTGGGGGATGGGACACCCCCAACCCCCCAAAAAATAAAAATACGCCCCCAAAATTTTTTTTCTATTTAAAACTAAAATTAAAATAGTGGGGTCGACTACCCCCCCCAAAAAAAAAAGTTCTCCCCCCCTAAATTTAAAAAAAAAAATTTTCTTTCATCTAAAATACGAAAAATTGGTTTGATCAAACCTCTTGGGGCAAAGCCCCTAGAGGCTAGGGGCGAAGCCGCTGGTTAGACATAAAATGTTAAAAAGGCCTCTACTGCTAGGTCGGGCAAGTGTGAAAAAATAATCAGGTATACAAGAACTGCTTTAAATCGTTTAAATAGGTCTTACAATCAACGGTTGGTTGTCTGATGGTAGTTTCTATATAAATCTAAACAATGACTTTTTAGCAAAAAAATAAAATAAATTTCTTGACTCAGTGAACAAATTATGCTAAAGTATTCAAAATCATAAAACTATAAAAAAAATTTGAAATTGATAGCTAAATGCTAAGGTCTTAAACTACGTCTAGAGGAAAATGTAAAATATTCTACCTATAATTTTGTAGTCTACGGCAATTTTGTTGGTAAGTGAATTCAATTATTTCAGTTGAATATGCTCTGTCTAGTCTAAAATTAAATTTTTAGTTAAATGTTTGAAAATTCTTAAATTTATTTGTAAATTATGAAAATATGATTACCTCACATGAACGAGTCTTTTTTGATATGGAAAAACGCAAAAAGTCAGCGGATTAATTTTTAGTATCCAGCAAACCATTTGGCTTCTCTAGCTCCAGCATGTCCAAGAATTATACGGCTGCTGTAATGGTGCGGATTTTAAAAATTTATTAACAATAAAATTATGATTAGGTATCGTATTTCCAAAAATGGGATCTTAGGTTGCGGATTTTAAAATGTGTCTTTTACAAAACAAACTGTTAGGCAGTGTTATAATTACGGTACAGCAGCCGTCTCTTTTTAGGTCAGCTAAATTATTTTAGTTTCAAAACGGCGACTAAACATGTTTAAAATCTGCGGCTGCATTTGCCGACCCCTGATGTTGAAAATACTTGTCAACCCTCTGGTTGCATACTTATTCTTCCTTCCTAGTGTTAGTAAAAACTATAATAATAGATTATCAATTTTGATCAATAAGTCTATAGGAACACAAGCACAACATTTAGTATTCCATTCAAACCAACGAAAATACTAGATTAACGACATAGTGCCGCAAGATAGATTTTTAGAAGGTCAGCTATTCTATAACTAGAGTATGGCCTTATATGATCAGTATGGCAACGTAGCAACTTTTTCTTCAGTCTGTCATAAATATTTTATTAAAAACAATCACACAGAATATCAACTATTTAATATACTAGTTGTTTCGCCCCTAGCCTATTCGGTAGGGCGAAACGGAAGTCAGGAAATCTAAAACCACCCCAGTGCAATCATAAAGCTTCATACAAAAAACCTTACCACTTTATATTGTATTTAATTAAATGACATAACAGTACACAGACAATTAAAAATGAAAAACAATTTGAAAGGAAAAATAGAGGACAAACAAAAACACACAAAGATTTAAATAACATGCTCTGTTTGTACTGTACATATCAATAAACAAAATTAAGTGAACACCTTTTGTTGATAGATAAAAAGTTGTGTTTGTATTTTACTATTTACACACGGTTTTTCTCATATTCTTGATTTATAGTTACTTGCTTCATCATTTTATATATGTTTCTTTGCCCCTAGCACCTAGGTTAAATATGGTAATCGTTGCAACTCTTTGAATTTTGTAAATAATTACCTCTTTAGTTCCTTACTCATAATTATTTTTTAATCAAAAAGAATTAAAATCTTTGGTTTGCGTATATTTTCATTCTTTTTATTACAAAATTATAATCAAAATCATTTATAAATTTAAAATGTGGCGTTTTTCAATTAAGGTTGTCTTCCGTTTGTCCTTATGCTCGATTTGCTCAGTTTAGCTTTTGTGGATTTTGTCATCCTTATTTAGATTTATGAATCGCTTGTAATGTAAGATATTAACACACAGGCTAAACATTATAAAATTTTATTTTACAATTCATACCACGAGTTCTGATTGCTTTTAGATATGCAGTATGCTATAAAATATGCTCTCTTTGATTCTGTAGGGATAGATGAACAGACGAATGCCGCTCTAGACAAAAATCAGAGAGAAAATGTTATGTAAATTGAGTAAAATAAAACTATTGAAACAAACTTTTTGACATCATTTTTTCTGTCTGCAACTAAATCACTTTTGGATCGAAGGTTTACTATATTCAGGGTCGGTCCATGCGTTCTTAATGGATAGCTTTTATCGTTAATATAACTAGTTTGTAATTGTTCTATTTATTTCAAACTTGGCATGATGATTTCAGATACAATTAGGTAAATTTTGATTTGAAAACCTACAGGGGTATAAGTATAGACAAACAAAAGGGGTTTTAAATTCACCTTTGTATAGAAAAGTACCTTGGAAAAAAAAAGATTTGAAAAAAAACTTTTGTTAGTTTCTCACAGTAATTGTCACTACAAAGCCTCAAGAGTCAAGTACAAAATAAGTTTTACAACCCATTTCATACTGTCTTTTCCACATAAAAATTACAAAAGGCAGCATGATTTACTTAATTCTACAGACATGTTGTTTAATTAATTTGTTAGATTATTTTTATTTCTGATTTTGATTAAACTCGGCCATTAAATTTACACAAAGATCTTTTTTCAGCCGCAGCTACAGATCATCTGCGCTATTTACATTTTAAACATTTCACAGACACGCCGTCCTTATTACCTATTTATTTAATAAGAACAAGTTCAAAAGTCAAAAAATTTTGTTCAGTAAACATTATTGTTTCACTCAAAATCAATCAATTGTGTGCAGATATTTGTCCTATTATCACACAACAATGGCCATACATGAAGACAAACTTTTAAAGTTTTATTTATAAATGTGTATAAATTAGTAAATTAATGCTGTATCTACCAAAACCTTACACAACACATATAATAGGAAAATGAAGTCCGTCAGTGTTGCATGAGCTCAATCTCTAGTTTATGACACCTAAAATCCTTTTTTCTAGGTTACAAGGACAATAGTATTTAGTAAACTTTATGACCGAAGATAAGCCATCTGAAAAATTTTAATTAGAAAAAGGAGTAACTCCCTGCCAAAAAATGGTGTTTTTCTAAAACACCAAACCGATTTATCAATAACTAGCGAATGGTGAAAAAAAAATGTTTCTACAGTTATAGGCTTTGCTACTTGTCAGGGTTTATAGAAATATGGAAGGCTGTCGTTCTTGTGAGTTTTCCTATCCCTTGATAACCACTGGACCGTTCAAGCTCTCCTGTTATAGGGATCCTTCAGTGAAGTTTTTAATAGGAAGTTTTTGACCGAATGCTAGACAAATTACTCTCCTTCCCCCGCCAAAAAATATTTCTACAACAAAATAATTAAGATTAATGCGGCTAACTCCATAATTGAGACACCCTCTTTCTAATATTTGTTATTTTGTGCAAACACCTTGAAAAATACGAGACAGGTTGACTATGCTCAAATTAAAATGGTTGACCCAGTTATTTTTTTGGCCGGAGCTTCAAAAATGACGATTAACTTTTCTTTTCATTTAGAAGGAGCAATAAATTATTTATAAATTCTGATTCAAAACACATATCATAAAGATTAGAGAATTATCTTATAAGTTATTACTTTGATTATACCTAATTAATACAGGAATCCTCATGGCAACGCCTCTTAAGGGGCGTTTCGTCGTATTTCACAATTACTTTTGATAGGTTATATTAGGTTAGGTGATTGCCCCGCAGGGCTAGAGCTACCCGCAGGGTTTAAAGCCACCCGCGGGAGAAAAGCTACTGTGAAAATACGAAGAAACGGGTTTAGTCCCTTAAAAAGCGTTGCCACGAAAGGGACTATACCCGAAAATTCTTAAGACAATTAAAACTGCCGAAATTAACTATCGGTTTCGCAGAATAGACTGGCGGACATAAGAAAGACCTTTTCAATATGTAGAAATGCTCTTCTTTGAACAGGGATGGGTTGGGGGGGGGGGGGAGGGCAAAGTTGATTGATTTCTTTTTCCAGGATATGATTATAATATAAGAGGTAGTTATTTAAACATTATATTTGGGCGATGATGAATTTCTCGTCGATTGTCTTATCTTCTTTCCCTTATAAAAAACAAAATTTTATCTTTTCATATTTATTATGTTCAGTCTAGAAATATGTAACCAAAAAAAAGATAATTGGCAAATTTTTCAAATATTTCAATAATTGACATATACTTACTTTCTTTTAGGGAGACTTCTGTATGATTAGTATCTTAACGTTTCGTTAGTATGTGCAGCAGAAATGTTCTATTTTTAATTTTGCGTTGATTTTGAGGTGCTACATCACTATAAAGTATACTAGCGGCTAAGACCCTAGAGGCCTCTAGTGGCACTTTAAATGTTTTTTTTTTATATTAAAAATATGGCTATTTTGCGTTTGACGCTTATTTTTCGTTGAATTATCTTTCTAAAATCGAGAAATTAAAAAAAACATCCTGTTACTTTATTATAAGGTTTGTAAATATATCCCAAAATATCACCTAGTTCTGGACATAATAGTTTATCTTGAGGTGCTATATCACTATAAAGTATATGGTTAATGATGATCTGAATATATCTAGCTCTAGACCTGGACATAATAGTTTTCTTGAGGTGCTATATCTCTATAAAGTATATTGTAAATGATGATCTGAATATCTAGGTCTAGACCTGGACATAATAGTTTATCTAGAGGTGCTATATCTCTGTAAAGTATATTGTAAATGATGATCTGAATATCTAGCTCTAGACCTGGACATAATAGTTTATCTAGAGGTGCTATATCTCTGTAAAGTATATTGTAAATGATGATCTGAATATCTAGGTCTAGACCTGGACATAATAGTTTATCTAGAGGTGCTATATCTCTATAAAGTATATTGTAAATGATGATCTGAATATATCTAGGTCTAGACCTGGACATAATAGTTTATCTAGAGGTGCCATATCTCTATAAAGTATATGGTTAATGATGATCTGAATATATCTAGGTCTAGACCTGGACATAATAGTTTATCTAGAGGTGCTATATCTCTATAAAGTATATGGTTAATGATGATCTGAATATCTAGGTCTAGACCTGGACATAATAGTTTATCTAGAGGTGCTATATCACTATAAAGTATATGGTTAATGGTGATCTGAATATATCTAGGTCTAGACCTGGACATAATAGTTTATCTAGAGGTGCTATATCTCTATAAAGTATATTGTAAATGATGATCTGAATATCTAGCTCTAGACCTGGACATAATAGTTTTCTTGAGGTGCTATATCTCTATAAAGTATATTGTAAATGATGATCTGAATATCTAGGTCTAGACCTGGACATAATAGTTTATCTAGAGGTGCCACATCTCTATAAAGTATATGGTTAATGATGATCTGAATATATCTAGGTCTAGACCTGGACATAATAGTTTATCTAGAGGTGCCACATCTCTATAAAGTATATGGTTAATGATGATCTGAATATATCTAGGTCTAGACCTGGACATAATAGTTTATCTTGTGTTGCTATATCTCTATAAAGTATATTGTAAATGATGATCTGAATATATCTAGGTCTAGACCTGGACATAATAGTTTATCTAGAGGTGCCATATCTCTATAAAGTATATTGTAAATGATGATCTGAATATATCCCAGCGTGCAACTAGCTCTAGACCTAAACAAAAACAGGCGTAAAAATTGCAAGAAGTCGATTGTAACACAAAATATCAAAAACATTAATGTTTTAATTTCATTAAAAGGATATAAATGTATTTTATTTATACATATAAGATCAACTCTATAACTTATATTTTTGATCAACTTATGTATTATGGTTTTGAACTAATTGTGTATAACTGAATCAACTTTATAGCTATGACTAAATTGTTGCTATTTTGAAGGACCTTTTTCTTCAGTTAAAAAGTGGTAACAAAGGGAGAAGACTGACTGAAGAATGATGAATCTTCTTCTAATAAAGGGTGTTGTGTTTCAAGACATAATGCTTTTTATATATAGTAGAGTGTTTCAAACGCATGGATTTCAAAAATAGTCATGTTTACTGTTCCTTAAAGGTTGTAAAAAACTTTTCCGCTGGATTAAAACGGGTCTCAGCTATAATAAAAAATCATGAATAGCATCGTATTTTCTACGAATATTTAAAATAAGATAACAAAATTAATACCAGTTTTGTTTACCCTGGCTTCGGACCTTTGGGGATAACAAAACTTGTTTTAATCTTATAATTTGTCTTGTTACTGTCCACGGAAGGTTATCTATAATACAATGCGATAAATAACTATCATATGATATAACCTTTTTGAATTATTTTAATCATATTTGTAAGTATGTAAAATAAACGAAAATTCAACCTATCTAGGGAAAACCCTCTAATATACAAGTATAGCTTCCCCTTCTGGACTGAATTCCTTCTGTTTTGCCTCTGTGTAGTAGCAGCTTTTGAACAATGCAGCAATTTATAATTGTATCTAGATAAATAGATTAAAACTTATGCTTAAAAAAATCATCCAAAACCAAAATAAAAAAAAAAATTTAAAAATAAAATTGATGACATTTCAAATATTTATTTATATTTTTATGTATAAGGGAAAAACACAGATTTGTTATACATTTTGTAAACATTGTTTTAAATAAAATATTGTTTTATATCTAGAATTTTAAAAAAAGACTTGTCTATCAAAAACTCATCTTTTGTAATACAGTTTTTGCCCTTATTGTTTTACAAATTGCTACACCTTATATTTTTCTAGCTTACTCATCCTTTTCCAGCTACTGCCACTCAAAGAAGTAGTTCAAACAGAATATTTAACATATTTTTAATTCGAAGCTTTTCTACATTAGCATATCAGTCTTGTTGTATTATAGCCTCCATTATATGAATATTAAACACAAAAAATGTCTGAAATTTTTGAGTCCTTTAAAAGTCGATAAAAAATGTAAAAATGATAACGGTTGACATACTATCGAAAAGCAGTTTTCTAATTACATCATTAAAAGCAATAACAATGATGCATTTAATCGGAGTGGTCAGGGTTGACTTATTATCGACATAAAATTATTCTCATCATATCATGAATATGTTTATGATGATTTAATAATAGCAATAAAATTGACCAGGTATAAGAAGACGAAAATTGATCATAAAGAAAAAAACATGTCCCTAAAGGATATTATTAAAACTTCCTTATATCCAAAAATACAAAATGATTTCAAAATGTTGGGCCAAGTCAGGCAAACACTAAACAAAAGCATATTTTTGTATTTTTGCAAGGAATTTGCAAAAAATATTAGCATAAAATTTGATAATAAACAGTTTTGGTTGGTTTAGAATGTGGGCCCTACATTTTTGACCCATGAAGTCATCAACCTAAAATATTTTTTTATAGATATATTAAAAATAAAATGATTTCTTAAGCCATGCGTAATATTTTAATGTACTTAACTCGTAATACAAATAATAAACAAACATAAATACTAATTAATTGAGGGTAAATTTGTTATTTGGAGGGAGGGGGGAGTGAAATATATTATAGATATATGTAAGATCTTATATGTATGTATATCTTAATTTTTTTATCGTATAGTACATATCCAACGCCCTCATTATGCAAGAAAACAAAAACTCCCTACAAGACCAAAACAAAGCTTCCATGAAAAACAGAATCAAGCTTAAATTTTGTATGAGACAGACAAACATCCTTGTACTATTGGTTAAATTTGTGTGTTAATACACTGCGCTGGTTTGATGTCGTGTGCTCTAAAGAAAATTAAAAACAAAATATTTTACTTTTTTGGGTGTTTATGTATTGAGGTAAAAACAGATAAGGATTTTAGCATTTTTGAAATATATATAAGTAATTTTAATGATTGGTCGCTTTTTTGAATAACCCCAAACGAGAAGACGGATTTTAAAAGTAAAAATTAGATTTACGATTTATTAAACAACTCATTTCGTCCGTTAGCATTTTTTTTGTATTAAATCTATGTTTGCTGCGCTACTTAAGAATGAGGTATCGTATTATTGGTATTTCTATATAAAATAAGAGGTGAGGTTACCTATCTTAAAATATGAGCTAGTTTTTGTAAACATGTCTGTTTTGTTTATCATACCCAGATTTTGATCTAATTAGGCTTTCATGACATCAGATTATTAGATCATACTGGAGGTCTTATGCCAGCCTGCAGGCTTAGAGGGACAGCAATCTGTGCTTCTAAATATGATTGCTAGTTTTTAATAAATTTTTATCCTTAATGTCATATTCTTGTTGTCACCTGCAATAAACAAGGCAGACTAAAAAATTGTTATTAATAAGTTTCATTAACATTTCCTAATTGTTTATTATTGCTACGGCTGCAGCTTTCGCTGCCATGCATTTTGTTAATCTTGTTTAATGTA
Organism: Acartia tonsa; assembly: GCF_053477335.1. Lineage (NCBI taxonomy): Eukaryota > Metazoa > Arthropoda > Copepoda > Calanoida > Acartiidae > Acartia > Acartia tonsa. The sequence continues at coordinate 38,280,545 of NC_137263.1, forward strand.
ATGTTTATTACTAGATAATTTGAATTATTTTTATTGACAGGACCTTGACATTTTACATTTAGATTTTTTCTCTATCTATTTGTTGGCTTGTAATAGGGAAGTAAACAATAAGTCATTTAGATTTTCATTTTTCGTCGTGCTGTAATGGACTATGTATGTCTGTCTTTTTTTACAGCATAAGATATCTCACTATTTTCGTTACTTAGCAATATTCACCCCATTAGACGTTGTTATTTATTAATTAAGATCATTTTCATGGATATTCTTAATTTTTTATTATTATACCTCCTTTTGGTAACTTGTCAATACAAAAATATTTAAATTGTAAAAATTCATCTGAATCCTAATGACTACAAATTTATGAAGATTCCTTGCTGTTTGCACTTTTTAATCATTGGAAAAATAGAAAAAAGTTGTGGTTGAATTAACACAATGTAACAAAAAATCTACAAATTTTATATAATAAAGTAACAGGATGTATTTCAGAGTGTATCTATATATTTGTCCATTTTGGGAGTTTTTCCACGAGTATAATATTTTTTTTCATAAAAAAGAATTTCAATAAGAATAAGTCCACCATTGTTCTACTAAAACTGTAAACCAATTGGCTGATATTGTCAAGACCGACTAACCGACATTTTAACAAGAACAGGTATTTCCATAATTGTTGCACCAATAACTCAAAGAAAAATAAATTGTTTAACTAAAAAGACTTTTCCGTTGTATGAACAAAACTATGTAAGCAAAAAAAAACAATGTGACTGTTTTATGATTTGATAATTGACAAGAAAATTTACACCCTTCAGCGAGTATTCTCATAACTAGGGCGTAGTAAACATTTTAAAACCAAATATTACCTAAACAATTTTACTAATATTTCATGTTTTTGGAATTGTAAGATCTTTTTTTAAAGCTTGTCATCCGTTTGTTTTGACATTAAGATGATTTTTTTCTTTTCTAATGATACTTAATTTTTTTTAAAATCAGGTTTTATCTATTTTGAAAGAGGGTATTAAAAACAACGAAATGTTATACTTATTGTATAAGCAGCTTCGCCCCTTGCCTCTAGGAGTGGGTGATAAATGTGAGAAAATAGCCTAAATCAGGCGTTGCTACAAAAGACCAACTCTACAAAAGACCAACGCCTACAAAAGACCAACTCTACAAAAGACCAACGCCTACAAAAGACCAACACTACAAAAGACCAACGCCTACAAAAGACCAATGCCTACAAAAGACCAACAAATATATATTGTTATATAAACATCAAATAAAGGTCATGGCCGCAGCGCTCGGCCCCCTGGCCTGCCTAGCCGCAGGTGCTTGGCCCCCTAGCCTATAACCTAACCTAACCTAATATAAAAATTGTAAAAATAATATTAAAAATTGTAAAAACAATAATAAAAATTGTAAAAATCTACCAACCACTTTCTGTAAAATCCATGAAATCCTAAACCACCTATGTATTAACAGTTGAGGATATTTTTCTTAAATAAATGTCCTGGGGCTAACATACGTTATGTTAGGTTAGGTTATAGGCTAGGGGGCCGAGCGCCCGCGGCTAGGCAGGTCAGGTACACCATTTGCAGCTATAGACCTTCCAGCTCTACGATTTTTTGTAGGCGTTGGTCTTTTGTAGGCGTTGGTCTTTTGTAGAACCGACTAGTTGGTCTTTTGTAGGCGTTGGTCTTTTGTAGAGTTGGTCTTTTGAAGCAACGCCCTAAATCATCCCTGAAGTGCACAACCAATTCCGACTTGTATTTCTGAGATCTTTAGCTTTAGACTAAAACTACCCTATTACTTTGTATAATAGGTTTCACAAAAGTCCATTTTCATTGAAAATAACAAATTTAGCTCGATAAAAATCAACTCTTTTTTGGGCAACTAATTGAGAAATATCTAACTGACCCCTAATCCCTTTTGTAGTTTCGTTCTGTTTTATATCTGTTTTATTTACATATCCCCGATTTACGCCTATCATTCAATTTCCTTTAGATCGTGGTTCTAAATCGCATATAGAAAATTACATTTTAAATTAAGGTATATCTTCCTTTTGCAGGAAAGTAGGCACAATAATCAAAGTTTATAAACACGTTTTGCCATTCGTAGTCTTAAAATCTTTGTGCATTAAAAATTGTTCTGTACAATCTTTTAAATCTACATAATGTGTAATTTTGTTTAATATATTTGAAAGTGCTTTAAATGTTTAACCTCTAACGATTGAAAATTAAGAAGTGCAGGAAAGCCCACTCTCCTTACTTCAGGGGAAGACTAAACCCAACTACAACCACATACTGAATTGAACTGATTTAATAGCAATAACTGCTAATAAAAATTGATGGTACAAATATGTATGGTATTATGTATTGCCGCCATGCAAGAATATAAAATTCACACGGATGTGGCATGACCTGACTTTACTTACCAAAATTGCACCAGTTTCTATTCTTGTGCTACAATTGTTTTTGTTATTAAATCTTTAGGATGGATATTTCTATTGCTATTTTTTCATGGGAAGAATAATGATACTATTCTGAAACATTCTACTATATTTATTTTTAAAAAGTTATTAAAATCATGTATAGAAACCAGGAGGACAGGGGACACTAAGCTGTTTATCACACTAGTCCCCAAAGTTTTATAATACCGTTTTCTTATTCGTTTGCTCAACAACTTTGGGGACTATTTGATTGTTTGGTTCATTAAATTTGGTGTTCAAACGTTTCAACCACTAATAAGTAACTTAAATAGATTTGATATTTACCTAATAGTCTAGATTCTAAAGTCACAAATATCATAATTATAGAGAAGCTTCTAAAAAAAGTAAAATTGTAATCATGTATTGTTTTGAATAAGAAATATTAAGGTTGTGAAATACCATTATTCTTGTAATGAAATGTATCAGTCTATTTTTATTGTTTGGCGTGTTTCATCACTTACGCTCATAGGTTTTTTCTACCAAATTTTCATTAACGCAAATGTTATAACTGCAATGAATTAGAAAAAGTTTACAATAAGAGTAAAGCAAAAGGTAAGGGTAATTTTAGGTTTATTAATAATTTGCTGTTCAATGGTTTAATAATTTAATATTTTTGCGGAAGTGGGGACACATCATTGTTTGTATGTGGTGTGGGTTACATTGTTTAACAACTTCTTATATTGTATCAAATTAAATCTATTCGGAACAAGAAGGATTACGTCCAATATTGAAAAATGTGTTGGGTCCAGCTAAAAATAGCCTAAAACCTTAACAGAGTCAGAAAAAGATTTAGTTATAGTTTCCCTAGGATGCATTTGTAAATCGGCTTAGGCATTCTTGAGATCCTTATTCGCAGACATAAACAATTGATGCCCAAATTCAACCTATATTTCTTTAAATTGAGAGCTTAGCTTCGCTTTTTTTGACCATAGCATTCTGGTTGTCCTAAAGGCCACTACTGTGAGAGCTAAACTAATCCCTATAGTCGTAACAACAAGTGAAATAATTTTGGTCGTTTCACAAAGAATTTGACATTTTTCTCTTTTGTAAAATTGTTGGTTTGTTATTGAAAGCTGAAATAGAATGTGTCCCATAACTTAACAGTTTTTTTTGTAAACCAAAAAATCTATTTTGCTAATAATTTACAACGCCAGCTTATCCCACCGTCTCAATACTCAAATTGATTTGGTCTTCAGGTCGGTCGTTTTTCAAATGGTGTGCATTGTTTTACGGATAAGGGGCTTATAATATCAGCATGATATTGTATTTATCAAACTAGTAGCTGCTCCCCTAGAATCTATAGTCTCTGTCTTCAAAGAAGTAGTAAAGGGCAGAAAATTAGCCTACAACCATCTCAAAATCTTTATCTAGAAATAAAATTGCCTAAAACCACCCTGGGATCTAAGTGAAGCTACTCTAAAATGGAGACTGCAATCTGTACAGTAGTTTTAGAAGTCCTAAGCTACGGACAAAAAACCTTACAACTTTATATGATTAGATTTGATTCAGCCCCGGACTGTAACGTTATGCATAGCGTATCTACTCGTCATATGGAGGTGACTGGTTTGAATCTCGGACAAACCACGTCATAGTTACAGACGTTAAAAATTGTACTTACTGCAGCGAGACATAAACTGTAAGAGAATGGGGAATGATTTGGCGAACTTATTACCAGACAAAAGCCGTGCAAGCCAAGGGTTGGTTGTCTGCAATAGTTTGGATGTTATTGCCTTGGGACTGTTTGGCCTGGCTCTAAGTTGTTATCAACGGTCCCCAGAGATATAACCATTTAATGTAACAACTTTTGTCGCAGCCTTTATTCTATAATATAAAGTAGTAAGGTTTTTTGAATACTGGAATTTATATGACCAATTAAGTTTTCAAATTTAGGAACTCTTAACATAGATCCCAGAGTGGTTTTATGCTATTTTAAGGTCTAAGTCTTGGGATGGTTTTGGGCTGATTCTTCAACCTTACAATACAGAACCCCTAGATGCTGGAGGCGCAGCAACTAGTAAGTAAAAAAGTATACAATTTAATTTTATGTTTATTAAGAAGTAAGCCAGTCGAGGCATAATAAATTTAGATAATTTATCATATTTATATGTATCACAATAGGAGACTAAGGTTATCTTTATTTCTATCTAAAATTATATCATTTATCTTACATATAAAAAGTTTTTCTTTTTAACTTCTTAAAATTTTTTTGGGGAAAGAAATTTAAAAAAATCTACTTTAACCTCCTTTCCAATAAAGATGCTAGCCAATGTCAGATTTCCTAATTTTTCTAAGCAGCCGAAAAATGTATTTTCTTACATTGTCCTGCCTCTGAACTGATTGCTTAATCCAAATATAAATGGATAATTAATTTGTTAATTAATAATTTTGTTAAGGATTCTGAATTATGATATTTTTAATCTAAGTAAAATTGGAACAACATAATTCAAGATAAAAAGTATAGGTTTCCTCTGCTTATTAAATACTTTGTTTTTTTAGCATTGGTCAACCATAAATGTCATACAGATTCCACAGGGGAGATGGTTACTTTAACTGTCCCACTTCAAAAATGAAGGAAACTACTAAAATTCTATTTTTATATATCTCATCTTTTAAAATGTTGTGTGAATAAAATATTTTTGAGTAAATATGACAGTGATATATAAGGTGAAGCTACTACAATGCATTTATCCCCTCGTATGTGTCACTTCTCCTATATATCACAGTAAAATTTTTATTTAATTATAATAATTTTACATATAAGATCTGAATATCTCTAAAAGGGTCAAAATTAGTATATTTTATGAAAATTTCTAACTTTAAATATCTTTCTAGAAGCTAAAGCCCATAGGGGCTAAAACAAAGGGATTAATTTTGTGCAAGAAATAATTGCCACAAATGGAATGAAATAGAGAAAATGAAACATTTATCTTTTTGTCAACATTTTAGAAATAAAAAAATGTTAACGTTTTTAAATTTGCTTTTGAATTCCACTGTGCTCTTAAAATGTCTTTCTCTCTCTCTCTCTTTCTCTTCTTTCTTCCTTATTTCATCCATCTTCCTACCACAAAGAGGCTTTTAAAATTCTTTTTTTGGGTCAATCTTTGTTGAATTAAGTGGAAAATTGATAGGATGTGTCGTTGTGAATAAATGGTTTAGATTGAGCTCTGGGTCCTTTTTAGGTGATTATAAAATCTCCCATCTTCTTTTGTAGTTCAGAGGCCTTTGTCATATTCTTTAAGTAGCTCAGCTACTCTAAATTTATTATTTTAAATATGATTTTAGAGCCTTACATAGACTCTCTTAGAAAACTAAAATTAAAAAAGCTTTTGCCCTTTTCCTCTTTTTCTATGTTGTAATTTTTTCTTTTGTGGTTTGACCTACCCTCCCCTAAAATAGACAAAAACCTGGCCTAAAAGAAGATACCAAAAAGAGGAGAAACAACTCAATATATGCAACATTTAGCGAGATCTCTTGGATCAGACAGACATCTTATTACCTTTATTTATAGATTTAGATGAACAACGTATTTATTAGACTAAAATTTTGAATTCTTAAAAAATCAGTTGACATAATCCTTTCCTATGCAACTTTTGAATGTTGTCATACTTGTTTTTAATCTTTTAAAATATGTGTTCCCAGACTCTTCAAAAATTAAAGCTTAAAGTAAGCTTAAATAAAATTATAATATGTATCTATACATTATACATTATACATACATGTTGCATAAGTTTTTAAATATTTTTGTTATTTATGTTAAAATTATAAAAGGAGTAATGCATCTGTAAAATAATAAGCAATAATTTCTTACTTTAGATTATCCTTGTGTAAAGTAAGACGTTTTTTGCTTCTCGCTATGCTTTCCATTTTTAAGGAAACTTACTGTACCGTTATAGTTTTAGGCTATTATACATTAGATTTAAGTCTTAGGACGGTCTAGCCTATTTGGTGAGCTAAACAAGTGACAATATAAAAGTAGGTCTTCATAAGAACGATAAGTATGATTCTTTGAGTTAAATGAACATAAAATTATATTTAATCACTCTTTGACTCTACTGGGTAGCAAAGTGGATAATAGTCGTCACTTTTGCTTGCTGATATAGACCTCATTTATTTTTCATTTCGTTTATCCAGTAGGAGGGGATTGGATGGGGGTATCTTTGGGTTTAGCCAGCTGCGAGCATCACTATATCAGAGTACATGAAAATTAAGTACAACATCCATGTAATAATATATCGATTTATCACAAGGGAAATACTCGTAGAGATGCTTCGTTACTTTATATCAGCATTCCCTCATAAAGTTGTCCTAAATTTAGTTCTAAATATTTCAGGATCTAAATTTGGTTAATGATAATCTAGTGATGTTTGTGTGTGTCTGTGAGTGTGTGTGTGTGTCTGTGTATATGTCCTTCATGACTATTTAAATCTTTGTTATATTTTATACAAGAATAGCTATGATGTCCTGTAGGCACTTTGCAGGGATGCAAGGGATTTGATTAATTTATTTAATTTCTTTTGAAATACCTATAAAGGTTTTAAAATGTCAACTAATTCAAGATTAGGTGTAATGTTGGTTGAGTTCTTAGCTTTATTTTCATATTTTCTTGGTTAGATTTAAAATTTATCATAGGGGTGGGTAACTTTACCCTCCCAAGAGAAATAACCACAAGAAAAATTGGAACCCTCAAAAACAAGCAAGGAAAATATCTCAGATTTGTTCTACATGAACACGAATCTTGTCATAAACATTGACAAATTTTGATTTTCATTCAAATCCATGGGACCATAAAATATATAAACTAACAACAATTTAGACCCATTTGTATCAAATGTCATAAATATCAAAAGATAAACAAATTTGAGAACATTTTGTCCTCCTAAAAACTGAGCATATTTTCAAAATTTAAAAATGACCTTCCAACGCATCATTAATGTTTGTTAGTTAAAAAAAAGCTTGAATAAAAAGGGATGGAAGGGTGGATAGATAGATGGATGGATTGATATTAAGGTAGTTGATCTAGTTTTCAAAGGAAAGTAAAATTCAATACATTAAAAATAAGATGAAGGACACGAAGATTAAGATGGTCCATTGCCATCTCCCCACCCCCCACCCACACCCACCTCACCCATCTCCGCGAGGAGGAAGTTTAAGTGATCAACACACACACACAAAGTATGGGTGGGGTGTGTGTGTGTGTGTTAAGGGCGGTGTCAGGGTAGGGCAGGGCATGGGATCGGTCAACATCTTTCTTCACCACAACGAGGATCTACTCCACATCCTTCCCATCATCATTGCCCGTCTTCTCTCTCTCTCTCTCTCTCTCTCTCTCTCTCTCATGCTACATTTTCTTCCGCAAGTGAGAGTGTGTGTGTGTGTCGCACGCCGTAAAAGAGACGAAGGAAGAACCTCTCTTGTCTTCTATGTATATAAATAAATGTACAAGATGATATATATAATATACATAAACGGAGTCATCCTCCCCCCATCTCTCCATACCCCTGAACGCATCTCTTTTCTTTCTCCTCTCCTATCTTCTTTCTCTCGCACACACACACACACCCACACACACACACAGTGTCGTCGCGTCCAGAGTGGCATCTCTCTTGATGCCCCAAGTTATATATACATACTTACATGCGTGTGTGTGTGTGCGTTACAGGGAGAAGCGCACTGCACAGCTACGCTCATTTTTTCTAAGGAGGACGTCTGAACGCAAAGAGGGCACATTTACGACACATACTCACACACACACACACACGCATGCACACGAACACATATGTGTGTAAGTTCGGAAGAACCAGGAAGGGGTGAGACCAAAATGGAAAATGATCTAGAAAAAAGGGGGAGGAGTACAGGACAGGGCGGGTGGGGTGTGGTCGACCCTGCCTGTGGATCAACCATACCCCTCCCATCCTTTCTCTCCTTCTCGGCTATCTATCTATCAATATAAAATGTGTATCTATCTATATTAAAATAAGATGGTTGGCCGTATATTCCGCTCTAGTTTGATGATCTAAATGAATGTGCTCCCCCAGTGTAGAGATGGTTCACTAAGATGGTCCAGTTTACTTTCAGTTAAGAAGCATCCTACAGTCCCCCACATACCAGTACCTGGATATACATTATATATGATAATATATATTTACCTACAGGACATACAACCATAATGTTCTAAATAAAATTACCATACAAAAATTGTTGTTAGACAGTGTTAAAATGTCAAGAAAAATTCTGAAATAAACTTGTCACTAAAATCTGTGCAGACGAAATTAAAGTGATTTTAATGATGATGTGATTTTATTTAAACAAGCATAAATTTTGGTAAGTTTATGTATTTTTGCATAATTTTCACCTTTTTCAATAAAATGGAAGCTGGCCCGTTGGTTTTTTTGTACATAATAGTTTTTTATATCAAAGAAGTTTTAGCGTCGCATAGAAAGGCATCGTAATTTGGTACAAAAATATAAAAAAAAGTTTTCCCCATCATTCAATTTGAGGCATAAAAGCTTTGCTTTAAATTTGTTCTAAAGAAATCTAAAATGTTTAATTTGGAGATAGATTACAATATAGATTGAAATTTAACGCCAAATAAAATTTAAAAAGTAAAATAAAGTAAAAGTTAGGTATAGAACTATTGGTTAATTTAGTTTGTAGATAAGTATACCTCATTCGAAGATAGGTATTCTTTTGTAGCGATAAACTAAACAAATTAGCTATTATCTTTGAACGTTAAATACAAAGTTCTAACTAATAACTTAAAAATGATTATTATGAATTATTTAAAACTATAAATTTTGCCAACCATTTTGTGATGTGAATGTTCTTCTGCATGTTCATGTGTGTGTAATTGTATGTGTGTGTTTGTGAGCAGAAGTGCAAAAAAGGTATTAACTATAATTACCTACTACTATTAGACCCCTCTTCAGAAATTGGTTTTGACCTTTACTCCCAAAATTCTGAGTAAAATGGTAAAATTGTTTTAATTGAAGCTGTTCGCCTCAGTTTTCTAGACATCAAATTTTTTTTAACTTTTCATTATAAAAATTTAATCTAAAAATATAAGATTTATAGACAACAACCACAAAATTAGCTACTTGAAATAAACAACATTTTATTATGAGGTCATGTACAGAATGTCATTAAATGTTAAAGTTTGTTTTAGTCATAAACTTTTCTCAATCATTGATTTTTATGAACCCAACAAAGCGCTGGAAAAAATAAAGTCATAAAATGTTTTAGTAGCATAAAACTGTCAGATTCAATGCTTTTCAATCTACAATTTTTTTTTCTTGAACAGGGCAAAGAAAAAATTTTACTGGTGGCTGTAAATATAAAACAAGAGAATGCAATACATTTTTTTGGCAAAATGCATAATATCCTTTAAGTAATTGAGGCTTCTTTTTAAATATGCAAAAATAAATCTTTTAAAAATATGTTTTGAATAAAGTGATTTCCTATTTCCGAAAACAAAATTAATAATTTCACAAGTAGTGCAGCAATAACTAACATTATTTTTAATTAATAATATAGTATATAGAAACGTAATTTTTGGTAGAGACATTGTCAATAAATCACTGAATATCATTAGATAACTCATTAATAACTTAAATTTATCAAATACGTCAACAAACATGAAAGTTATTGTGATATTATGTAAGTTTTAATAATTTTCTTTTCCATATATTGTAACAAACTAATTTTTATCTTTATATATGTTTTATACATAAAGGGTGGGTGGGAGTATAAAATTTGGATATAATTATTGTTTTTTGCCAGTTTCTAGCAATTTTTTCTAGCAAGAATTCTTATTAAGCCATTTAAACATTATAAACTTGGCCTCTTATGAATATTTGAGAAAAATAATGTTTCAAAATTATAAACATATTTTAACCCAAAACATTAATAGCTAAAAAAATATACAAGTAAAGTTTAGAGATTGCACTTTTTTTCTTAAAAAAATCAATATAAAAATTCTGGTTATCCCTAGTTCTATTAGCATTTTAGGGAAATTATTTTCGTAATAAATTTATATTACATGAGGTGATGTTTATAATGGTTATTGTTATTTTGATAAAATTTTGAAGTACAATAATTTCATTATTTTCTCTAGGTACCAGATTAAACTTTGCAAAAACTTTTTTTCTCGTAAAATTTTATAAAAATGGTGGCATGTTTTTAACATGTTAGTTGGCATAAACAATACCAGCAAAACTGCATTCTCAGGGACAAGGGATAATACATCTGCAGAAATTTAATTTATTTCTTTCATTTTCTTAATTGGGCACCAAAATCAACATTTTTAATACTTTAAGATGCTGAAAACTATTTTTATTATGTATTAATAATTTAAATTTTTGGCTAATTGTTTTTTTGTTTTTGTTTAAAGATACATATTCCTTGTTCTTAAGCATTTTATTTTCATAAACTATAATTACAATATTTTTTGGAGGAAAAAAGATTTTTTATAAACAAATCTTGACGAAAACATAATTTTTACAAGATATACTTCTAAAAATAGTAAGCTATTCTAGCATTTTTTTTTTCTAACAGTGCTTAAAGCTTTAGATGAAACTTAAAAACAATACTATTGTTTATTAAAAAGGTCACTTTGCTTTGTTTGCATTTTAAAAGTTTTGTTAATAGAATCTTAGGAAGTTCAATTCTTTTTTAAGCCAATTGATAGTTAAATTATTAAATTAGGATTTTAAGTATAAGTTATCTATTATATAACGGCTAATTTTCATATTTAAATACACAGATAAAATTATTTTATCATTCAAATATAGCTCAAATAAAATAGGATAGGTTATATTGGTGTAAGTCATGAAACACGGATAGGCCAATAATGTTTGGTAGATAGGTTTATCGACCATTCTCCTACTTATCTATCCCGACTAATCAATAGCCAAGCATTTCTATAAGATAGTTTAACCTATCCGTGTATCCTGATAGGTTAGCCTAGCCTAGCCTAGTGTGAGTAGCAAATAATTTTACAAGCCTCATTCCACAGAAAAGATTTTTAATGAACCCGTTGTTAAAGTGTGTTATTGAATCGTGAGTATTGGATTAGAATACAACATAGATAAGGTGTACATTCGCTTCAGCATAATATCATATATTTATTTATAGTGTTTCATATTCATTAAAAGGGAAAATAGCATAAGCATACAAATATCAGTGTTTGGTGGTCTTTACAAAAGGTTATGATGTTTGTTACTAATGAGTTGAAAGTGTAACATATTTGCAAAATTGAATAAACACCCACAGATACTTTATTTAGAAAGGATTGCTTCACCTTAACGACTAATCAAAATGTAAAAATTTACTAAAAGTAAAGAATAACATATATAAAATGATGTCCTTTTGAGTATTCAATGATTTCTTCGCAATTATCTTACGCATCGAAGCTAATCTATTAACTGAGAATGGCCGTTAGTCCCTCCTAATAAATATCACTCTGAGTTCAAGTAATTTTATAGGTAAAGTGCTAAATAAATATTTTCTAGTGGTATTGTACCAACAACTTAGATTTTGAAATACTTTATGGACAATGTGCATTTAAAGAGACTTTAAAACTTTAAATGCCCTAATGTTTAGCTTATGGTTTAAAAAAGGCTCAACTTCTGACAAGTTTTTATATTCTTGTTATCAAAGAAATTTACAAAATAATTTATTTTTAAAAATTGACGTTTTGATTGAGTGAATTGAAAAAGAACTGCCGTCTAAAATTCTCATGGTAATGAAAGAAAACCCTTGAATTAAAGTATCCATCTTCTTCTAGTCAAAAATTTTCATGAGAAATTATTACAGCTTTTTTGTCAACTTTAGTGAATTTTCAATGAAAGTTTCGGAATAAGGATCAAGGTGAAAAAAATGTTTAAACAAATCCATCATTTTAAACTTACAAGGACAGCTATGTCAATAAGCTGTGCAGCCAGTAATATTTTTGTATAATTAATAATCTTTGGTTGGTATTATCAAAATATCAATGAATGCCACATTAAATAAAAAAAATTTAGTTTTAGTTATTTTTTAACTTTTTGGGCTGTGTTTGCTCCCCACTATTAAAAAAAATGACTAGTGCTAAGCTTCCTAACACTCAGCAGCATCACAGTGACTACCAACTACTTTAGTAAACCGTATAAAGCATAACAAATTTAAAAATTAAAATTGAAAGGTCAAGAAAATGAAGAAGATTATTTCACATAATCAGTAAAATTTTCTCAACTTTTTATCAAATGTAATTTTAAACAAAATTACGTTTTAATTTCTAGTAGCGTAGCTACTCTAGAGCAAGGGCTTGTTCGTGCGTCAATCAGTTCAATTATATATATATTCTTCTTGCATTTTAACATTGATAAGTTATCTAAAGAATATGCCATATAAAGTGATTTATTTACAAAATTTCAACAGTTACCAATATTAAAACTTTTTCTACAAATCAAATATCTTAACTATTTCAGTACATAAATTTTGACTCTAACTACAAATCTATTGTTCGTTTTATTTGAATTGTTCATACCTTGTTATTGCTGCGCTACTTATGGATATTATTGTCCTTGTTTTAAAGTAAAAGTAGTTGTTTGTCACGATTTTAAAGATATTTTAGGATGACATTGAAATATTTAAATATTGAATAAAAATGTTAATTTTTACAGTTTTTTTTATTAATTTTAGATTTTTGGAACATATCATTTTAATCAGAAAAATAAACCTTGCTTCGAATCCTTGGCAGTTTCATAAATCTTAAAAAACACAGAAACATCTTAGTATGTATATAGTTAATTATGTAAGGATGAATTTAAGGCAAACAAAAAACAAGGATAAAAATAAAATAGCAATTATAAACTATTCCGCTATGTAAATATGCGACTATAAATATCATTTTTAACAATAAGATAATAAAATATGTATTTGTGGTGGCAGTTATTGCACTAAATCCGTCTTATCACGTACCAATCACATATGGCTCTATATTAGTTTCAAACTCTGATGTAACTTCAATCTAATATTAACAAGTTTAACTATGACCATGGGTAGCATAGTAACAACGCAAAGTAAAACAATTTTTACGGAGAAAAAAGTGTACGTTGATAAAATAATTGGAATTTTATGAAATAGCAAAAAAAGGTTTGAGTTAAAAAAATATCTTACATAACCTTTTCTGACCAACAGACGTATGTACCACACTAGTTGTAAAGTAACTGCGCTTCTTATATTACTACATATGATATTTGTCTGAAAATAGTCTTCATTATTTCACATTAAGTTGCCTTAGGTGCATGTATGCGGTTCTGTTACTAAGAACAATACTTCTATATAAGTTATTTGTGTCTGCACTTACATTTATTTATAAACTTTTTCAGTTTATACGTTAAAAGAATCGTTGCAAAATTAGAACTATGCTAAAATGCTTTTTCTAAGAACCATTGAAAGTTGGCTATTTTCCTTTGCCTATTTTTTTTAAAATAGCTTATCTAAATGCCACAATTTTGTAAATGTATCTACTCTATAGTTCGTAAACAAAAGGACTTACTTACATAATAAAATTTTACAGATTTTTGGATGGTTATTGGATAAATGCGTTTAAATAAACAACCTTTTAAGTCTGTTTCTGAGCTCGCTGATATGAATGTTGTCATTTTTGTTTTCTTCATAATATATTTATTAAAGCTTCTTTCTCGTTATTTTTTCTACCTTAATTTTTTTCTTCAAAATGAGAGCATTTTTTTATCAAAGTACGACAACTTTTAGTTAAGCCCTATTATAGAATTTGTCGTCAAGTTTAAATATTTGTAATACACGCCTCGGGTTATTTAAAGCCATAACCGCAAGGTTTAAAACATTTTGTAAGTGCATTTTTTTGTGTATATTTCCGCTTACCATTTCTAGATATATCAATATTTTTTAATTAGGCAGGTGAAAATTAAGTACCCAAGGCTTTGATAATAGAATTATTTTTAAACCTAAATGATTTTAATTTTGTTTGATTTTCAATTTGCAACTTATTATATCTAAGCAATTAAGTTAGGCTTAAAAATTGTTTTTAAGTTTTAATTTGTTAATACTAAGGTTGCCATTTTTAATATTAATATTACATCTAAAACATAATAAATTTCTACTCTAGTTAAATCTAAGTAATTTGCTTTCAAAATTGTAAAAAAAAACATTAATTTAATAAACATAATCAATTAAATTGGCATTTGAATTGCATTCCTTTCGATTATTTACATTTTTTACAATTTATCCCAAAATGTTGATTGTTTAGCACGAGGCAAGGGTAAACCGCAAATAGGAGCGCAATATACCCAGTGGCAAGGACCTAATTCCACGCACACACACACACTCACATATTCTTCATAGAATGCGAGTATTTTGGTTTGCTTGCGGCTAGTATCATCAACACACACACACACACTCACGCACATATGATTCTGCGCGAATTATACTGTGCATGCTACATATATTTTTTTTGCATATATGTACATAGATATATACATCTATATGCTCCTCTTTCTTGCAATCATGTTCCATACATGAAAAAGGAAACGTTTATCTAACAAGTAATCTAAATCTCTCCCTCCCACCCCCTACCCTACATCTTTATCTTTTATATTAGATATCTCCTCAATATTTATTGACACGGAGTAGGAAAGGAGGGAGGGGGGTGGTAAATGCTAGTAACATAATATCTTCAATCGTGTTTATCCCTGACACGATTTTGCCATTTTATCTGCAAGTTTTAACCGCCCGAATTACCCATCGTGCTACTTGGGAGCCGAGTCTACGCTCTCTCACACCAAGGCTTAATGCCTCAATTTTGTAAATGTAACTTCAATCAAATTTAACGAGTAGCAATGTATACATGTGTATATTCTTCTATATGAAGCAGAATAATACTTTTTTTTCAAGGCCTTGATTGCTTACATATACTTGAGAAAGAATCCACCTTGCTAGCTAACCCCACCCTTAATCCTTCCCCCACAGCCGCGTTTTTAAAGCCCAAAAAGATTTCACCAATTCTACACACTTTGTATGTACATGTATTTTGCACTACTTACACAAGCAGAAGCTTAGGCTAATAATGATAGGCCTTAAATTGGGGAAGAGTCGAGGTTAAAAGATGGGTTTGTGTGTATGATATATTTTATTTTCAGGGGGTGATAGGGGAGGGGGGGGGGGGGTAGTGTGAGTTGTTAACCCATGTTTTATTATCATGTTCGCGGCTACCCTCACACTAATCACTTTTTGGTTTCCTCTACATTCTACAATTATTTCAAGGGATAAGCAATAAAAATTATAAAATCTGCTGAATTCTTCTTCAAATAAAAATTTAATTTTACCTACAACTGCATGATTAAAGTGTTGATTTAATAGTAAGAGTATCGGATTGGTATCCTACCCTATGCGAAAATCAATAACCATGCATAGCCAAGTAAGGATAAAGGCCGTGAAAGTAAAGTATTTGATAGAAGTTGATATATTTTTAGGCATTGTACATCAAAGACAATTTATTTTTATTTTTCACTGGCTATTCCTTCCACCTGAGCGTAATTTGTTTGTAAGTCAAATGGAGTCAAGCAGTGATTACACCAACATAGACATAAAAACTTTGGCGACGATTTATATTTCAACACTTTTTTTCACGGTCCTTATAAATTGTTAAACAATTTTATGTAAGAAAACAATATTATTTCAAAGTGATTCTCATGATATGGATGTGATCACAAATATTTAACATTTTTAAAAGAACAATAGATTTTAATGCAGTGAAATAGAGAAATACTCAAATTGTAATATTTTATCGGGCTGCTAAGAGTCATTGCTCTAAATTTTGCAAACCCTGTTTCCCATCCCTAATCATATATTTTACGTGGCGGAACTGCCCTGTTATAGAGCAACTCTAGAATTATACTTCGCAAGGTAGAAAAAGTATTTAAAATATTCTCCATTGAGCTATCTCTTAGTTTTACTTTACATGACAGAACAGCAATCCGTTTTGTCTGACCTGCAATAATTTCTCCTCCCCTCGTCATGAATTGATAAATATGGCAAGTCATATCTAACTCATGCTTTCCTTTCAGTTCAGTAAAATAAACAATTTAATAAACAAAGCAAATACTGTGTTCAAAAACTTTAAATATCATCCTGAGACAAAACAAAAGTTAACTGGACTTAAATGTAACTTTTTTTTGTCAAGAGAAGAAAAAGTATGTAATGAAAATCTTATGCACAAATTCTCTATAAACAAATCATATGACAATAATCTTTTGATAATTTAAAACTAAACAAGGACAATTGAGTCAATAAGAAGAGCAACAGTATCAAGATTATTTACGATGCAGTTGACAAAATAACAGTAAATGATTTATGTACAGTAACATTGTCCTGTAGTAGATTGATATTTTCAGAGATATAAAGGGAGAAGACTATGACACATAAATTGATGTACATCCCCAATGATGATAAAGAAATTTATCCTTCTGTACAAAAAAAATTAATGGTTGAAACGTTTGGACATTCAACTTAATAAACCAACCAATCAAAATTCAATTATTTTTTTGCCAGCGAATAAGAAACGTTGATATAAAACTGTAATAAACAGTCCAATGTCCCATTCCTCTCTAGATTTAAGTCTGTGTTCAAGCGAATTACATAGTAGCTGTGTGTTATTAAAAATACATATTCTCACATAAAATTATAAAAAATTTAAATTGCCTGAAGTTTAAAATCCTATGGAGGATTAGAAATTTTAATATAACAAACAAGGACAATTTTCACCTCTGGCTAATAAGGATAAATATTGTAAAACTTTAAATAAAAAACGATCTAAATCTAAATGAAAAAAAGGCTGGTTGAGAAAAAAGTGGGGAAATTTAGAAAGGGATAGGCCAATAGACGAAAAATTTTGTTAACCTTCATTGCCAACATCCTTCCCTAAAAGAAATTAGTAATGAAGAGAAAAAAGGAGTAAGGAAAGAAAGAGAGGATAAGAAAAAGAGAGAGGACAAGAGACAGACAGTTAAGAGTATGTGAAGTAAATTACTTTAATCTTCTTTTTTAATGGTCATCTTGTGAGTGCACTGTAATTACAACTCATTTTCTGATACCCAGATAACAATTTATTCTATAACAGTTGCTTCGCCCCCTACTTCTAGGAATTGAATGTTCCCCCAAAATATGTTTGGTTCAGCAGTTTATGATATCTTACTAGACGTACATACAAACAACTTACTGCTTGATACAGGCATAAACAGCATAAAAAAATCCCTTAAATAGTGTTTTTAATATATTTTTTTTTAAATCTACAATTTTCCCATCAACTATGTTTAAACATAATTTCATTTTTTAAAGTCTTTTCCGGGAAAAGAAAATTTTACATTAAAAGCCAGACAAATTTTGGGGAACTATGCTTCATTTCAATTTCCTTCTCCTGTGTTATTGTCAATAAAATAAAAAGTCACATTAAAGCAAAAATATCAAAAGTAAAATATTCTTTTTAAAAGGTTTTTGGAAGGGATGGGTTGGTGGGTTTGAAATTTGCAACATAAAAATTCAAATGCATATAAAATATAGAAAAATATTGGTTGAATTTTGGTATTGCCATATTGGAAGACATAAATTTATATATGATACAGATTTTAAGCTAATTATTATACCTCTTATTCGTTATTTTGAGCTTAACCTTTGGCAGCTTATTGAGGAAGATTTTTTGACTAATTTATATTTCATTGCCTTTTCCATCTCAAGAACTCATAGATATTTTGGAAGGTTCTTTTTGCTTAAAGCCAAAATTGGGTAAAAAAGGGTCCATTTTCTAGTAGAAACTAAAATTACAGTTCTGAAGTAAATTACAAATTCAAAGAAAGGTTAGATCCTGTGTGGGTTTAAGGCTAAACTGGCATGAATTATGAATTATGCTTCTTCTGCCTTATTTTCAAAGAATTCCAGCCCCATAATTGCAAGGTTTGAGCTCTACATACATGGCAAAAGCATACAGTTTCATATGTTTGTATGTGTGTGTGTTATGAGCTACCCCTTCTTTGGTGCATATTAGATAATTTAAGCAGGCCAGCTTCCAAAATTTTTAAAGGATTTTTTAGTTTATGCATATATGTATCATGAATGTGTAACTTTTGGAAGGGTTTCAAATATTTTGACTTTCATGTATTCAAGGAAATTCTATACTTTGAAGAATAAACATCTAAAAGATTGTTTTTGGGGAAGAATTATTAAAAGGAACACATTTAAATTATGCCTTATGGTGTAGTTGAGTCAAAAATTTAAATTAATTCAAAGAAATTGAGCTTTGTTTATCCTGTAATTTATTCTATTTATTTTTTTCAGGTTAGAGGCGTTATTATCTGGAAGTGAATATGGTTGACAGTGTACCCCTTGTCTTGTTACCCCACCAGTCTAGTCCCATGTTCCATGGAGTATCCCCCGCAGTTAGCCTTGCAAGGATGGGCTTCCTCTTGTCCATCCGAGAGCGCGGTCTAGTTCCTGCAGCCGCAATATCCCCGCCAGAAAGCACACTAAGCGGCGGCGATGTTCCGTTTGACTTAACAAAGCCGGGAAAAGAAGGTGGCCTTGGCGGTGATCAACCGCTCGACCTGCGAGTGGACCGGCGCAAGTGTGATAGTGACTCCACGACAAGCACAGTCGAGGATGAGAACAGAAACTTGGTGTCCGTGGCGAGGTCGGACAGCAGACAGAGCTCGACTAGTCCGAGGTCTCCCACCAGCCCCACAAGTCCCACCGAGGAAGCGGAGGACCCGGCCGCTTCGCCACCCCGCATTTTCCCACTAAATTATTCCCTAGTCTGTGATAACCTCCCTCTGTTACAATACAAATACCCACCAACCTCACTGTCCTCCGCAGACCACCGTGCCATATATGAACGCTTTGAGAAGGGCCTCAGGATTCCCCAATCTGCGGTCATGTCACTGCCCACCTCTCCATTATACTCTAATCCAGCATTCTCGGTAGCGGCCGCCGTTCCGTTTAGCACCCAGCCCACTAGTCGTGACATACCAGTACAAAAGACTTTGAAATCAATGTTAGGCGGCGGTAACGGTACCAGCGCCGGTTTGGCAAAACAAAACAAAGAACGATATGGCTGCAAGTATTGTGGCAAAACTTTCCCCAGGTCGGCCAACCTGACACGGCACTTGCGCACCCACACTGGTGAACAGCCGTACAAGTGTCAGTTCTGTGAACGATCTTTCTCTATTTCCTCGAACCTGCAACGTCACGTGAGAAATATCCACAACAAGGAGAAACCATACAAATGTCATCTTTGTGAACGGTGCTTTGGCCAGCAAACAAACTTGGACCGTCACTTGAGAAAGCACGAAAACGACGGCCCTACCATCCTTGACGGCCTTGGGTCCAGTCGACATAAATTCTTTTTTCCCTCCTCTAAGTCTGATCAAATGGACAGCAGCCGGCGGGATGCGCTGATGGCTGCTTTGCAAGGTGTTGGCGTTACATCAGCTGTTGGTGGCATGCCGCCTAGCCTGGCCTCAACACAGCTGGTGTCGTCTGGCAGTGGTGGCAGTGCCAGCAGTATCAATGGTTCTCTCGGAGATCACGAGCTCAAGATTGACGAGGATGATGATGAGGATATGGAGGAATTAGATGTGGATGGAGATACCGAGGATACATAAATCATTAAAAAACCAGATTTAATCTTCATAAACACACACACATACACCAGTAGTCAAATATTTATATCTCATCAATCATATACTACAACTTCAGACTTCTAATATATCTCAACACATATAGCAAAAGTGATTGTGTTTTTAAAAAAAAAACTTTAAAGATACCCCAGAGCCTTATGATTATAGAAGAACTGAAGTACTTAATATGTTTGTAACTATTGCATATTTTCTAACTGCCATTATTCTTTTGTTTGTTATTACTACAGCTTGTTATTTAGTTATCTTTGAAACTACATTGTTACCTTGTTAGTAAAGGGAACATCAAAACCAAAATGTGATGCTAAATTTATCATTATAAAATTGGACAGTTTTTGTAAAATTAAGGGGCGTACCACACCCCCATTAAAAGTTTAAAAAACACCCCCTTCCTTGCATTGTTTTAGTTTAATCATTCACTGTAGCTGCCAGCCTCCCCCCCCCCCCCCCCCCTACTTCTCTTCTAATATAATATCAAAATTTCATAATTTCAACATTTCAAAATTTTGTAAAAAAAAATATTTGCATCACAATGACTTGATCTTTTTAAACTCTAAAATAAAGCATTTTTAAACAGTACCTAAGGATAAACATAAGTATAGTTATCCTTAGATAAATGTTCCGTATATCATGTTGACCTGGTTGTTACTACAAGCCCAGGGCTGCCATAATTCTAGAGTGTAAACAGATCTGTACAAGTATTATGTTCCCTTTCTTATATTCAACAGGAATTTTCTCTAGTCGATACATTTTATGTTGATTATTATATTATTATTATTATTTTATTGTTGTATTATTATTATTTATAAATTATTCTGTTAATATATTTTCTCAAACAAGTTTTGATTTATTTATTTTTGCCTTTTTTTTTATAATGAAACAAGGATGATATAGTCTAAAGTAGCGAGATGACTTTTACACTTTTATTCAAAAGCCTTACTTGATTAGTAAATTTGAAAAAAATCATTTAATAATATATATGCTAAATATACAAAAAAGATAAACGAAAAGATAGGTGTTTCTGTAATTGAACGATTTTTAGAAATCCATTGTTGTTTGAACTTCAAAAACGGTAGGTTCGGTTTCTTTTTGATCCAATAGCCGATTTGTTGAAATTTTAGTATGTTATAACGACTGGGTTCGATTTTTAATTTAACAAATCGTGCATTTTCGAAATGATAAAACAAACTGTTGCCTCTAAACTATTAACCCTTAACGGTCGGGGGGGGGGGCGTTGAACGCCCCCCCTTCCGGTTTTTTCTATCTCATTTTCTGTGTGTGAAAGATAAAGAGCCCTAACTGCTTGACTTTTTAAGTTTGGGTATGACACATAACTGAGAGTTGGAATTTTTTGAATATCTCCATCCTGGCGGGCACAGGATGCCAGCAAACCTGGCAGGGTCATCCAGGTAAAGAGCAAAAATATTTTTTTGACTAAAACAAAGCATTTTATCATACCAAAATACTAAAAAATCCTCTAGTAGTACATCCTTATATGAAATACAGGTGTTCAAGTAACTTTAAGGTTCCAGGTATGATCCTGCAGGTCCTGATCCTCCAGGTCTCCAGAAATCTTTAAAAGGCTCCTGTGGCCGCAATTTTTGACTTAGAGACTTCAAATTTTAAACTTAAGCTTTTCTTATATGTCTACATAACGTATTAAAATTTCATGAAGATCCGCCGCCGTTTTTCCGCCGACCGCCGACTGCGGCGGCTGGCAGCTGCCAAGTACAGCTGCGGCCGCTGAAATTTATATTTTGATATTTCTAATGTAAAATTTACACAAAAATAAACATTTTCTGCAAAAAAAAATTCTTCTAGCTTTAAAAATAAAAAAATTACAGCCGTTTGAAATTTTTAAGTAAAAAAGGACCTAAAAACAAAGGTTGTTAAATAAAAGGGTGAAGGAAGCGAAAATTGACTTAGACTTATAAAAGGTCGGAAATTCATTATCAATCAGGGGACTTGCACAAAAAAATTTAGCCCTCTAGCTCTAATAGGAACTGAGATAATAAGGGGGGGCGTTGAACGCCCCCCCCCCCGACTGATTAAGGTGCGGCAAGGGGCCCGACTGTAAAGGGTTAAGAAGGTTTGCTTTTATTTCTTTTTGTTGCAAAATAAAAAAAATATATATTGTAAAACTGGGCCATCTTGGGTGTATTTCTGGTGCTATGTAACACGAACATAAATTCAATGATTCCAGTTTCTATGCGTAACATATACAGCCTTTGCTAATTTCACCTGCAGATGTAAGTTGATTCTTAACCACCCACCCTTTAGCTTCCCGCAGGGCTATATAATACTGCACGAATGGGAGGTTCAGGAAAGTGAACCCCCTCTTTATTTTTTAAACGGATAATGAAAATACGTGAATATTATTACAGGAGGAAAACCGTCGTTGCTAACATGGACATCATTTATTGCTCACTTCGTTCATTCAGGGAGAACATGATATTCTTGCGTAAGATCCAAGTAGTATTAAATCCATTACTTCTTATAAATATAAAATTTAATATTATGATTGAGTCGTGTAGACGTATCATAGTTTTAGTGTAGCTCCGCTTCTTAAAAGGTTTTTAACAGGCCGCTGGATAGGATTCAAAGATTCAATTATTGGAATGTAAGCAATATTTAGAAGGAGGTTCATTGTGAATATGTAGGAAATTGAAAATTTGTCAGTATTGATAAATTTTTGCTAAACCAGATGTGTGCAAATACAAAACCATTCAGATTCACCAAGAAATGTTTCAGTGCTTTTCCACAAAGTGCATTGTTGAGCACATAATTTCTACCCCTCCCCCTTACCTCCTTATATTTAAAAAGAAAGGGGGAATTATCATTTTTTCTCTTGTTTATTACTTTAGGTCCGGTTAGGTTAGGTTATATTGGGTGTCTGTAGTCCCGTGTGTAAAGGGCCCCTTGGAAAGTGGGAAAAAAGTGCACTTCCCTATTTTAGATTTATTTCAAAAATAAATGGGGGGGGGGGTCATTAGGAACTTTGTGGGTAAGCACGGAGATATTTCTTTTTACTCAACTAAAAGTTAAATATTAATATCAGAGCATCTTGAATAATTTTAATAAACTTAAGGGATTTACAGAAAACCAAAACATGTTTAAATCATCGATTTCTGTGTTTAAAGATAAAAATGGCATTCAGAAGGCCTGGTATTATTTTAAACAAAAAAATATTTTTAATAGCGTTCTTGATTTGAATTTGAATTCAGAATAAATTCTCTTCATAAAGTAACATTATGGTAAAAGTGTCTAATTATTGTAAACTAATTTTTGCTTTGTCCCTAGCTTAACCTTTTTAACCTTCTGAAAAAGATTAGGGTCTGTTTAGGATAAATACGAAACTTCACTGTCATCTGAAGTTTTTAATAATTTAAAATTTAACAAGGATGACAGCATCCATAAAAGCGAAGCTCTGAAACGGTACAACAGACGAACATTAACTCTTGTAGAGTGTCAGAACGGTACATATAAAATATGAATATATAAGTTTTGGAAATTATATGTAAATTTGTTGCAAAACTTCTGTTTAAAAACATACTGACATTTTTTAGGACTTGATTATAGAGATGCTTCGCTCAAAATATTGTACCTTATTGTAATATGAATCAGTATTCTAAAAATCAGATCAATCGGATGATTTTATCACATAAAAAATTGTTGTTAAAAAAGTAAAAAAATTTTTTTTGTTAAAATGAACGTACGAACATTCTGGTAACGATTATAGATTTGCTACGCTTTCTAAATTGTACCTAACTAATACAGGAATCATCATGCAAAGTGTGAAATCGATAGGACAATTCTAAAATGCCTAAATCAACGAAAAAAGCTATCCTTTACGGACTGACGGACGGACTGACCGACCTTAATTATATAAAAGCTTTGGTTTTAAAAATGCATTCAGTTTATCATTATTGATCTATTTGTATTTTTAATTAGTAAAAATTACACTCTTAATTAGAGATTATTTGAATTTGAGGGGTAGCTTTAGCTTCTTAGTTAATTAACAAAATTGACGTTTCAACAATTTAGCAATTTAATATACATATGTTTCATTATTATTTGTCGCATTTTAACAATTGGAATTTTTTGATATAGCTATCTAAGGCAGCACCTGTTCTACAGCCGCAAAAAGGCACTTTGCAGCTTCCAAATAGGTACCAAATTATGTTTTTGTTACTTTTATTAAGCTAAGCTTTTATGCTTTAAATCTGCAGCTGTCAACGGCCGCCAAAAAAATTGGCAGGTACATAAGTTTTAGGTGTATCGAAAAAAATTTTTGGATATTTTTCTGTTTTGTATTGTATGTATTTTAACTAAATGCAACTTTTATATTTAGCCCCGCCTATACTTTTAAACCAGCAATATATCATTCATCCCATATTTAGAAATCGCAGCCATTCAAAAATAACGTTTGTTGTAATATGCGGGTACCTTTTTCAGCTAAAAAACGGCTAGATGTTGGTAAATGATAAGATATAATACAATAATTTTGGGGCCAAATTCGTAATTCTGCAAGTTTACCCCATACGTAGACTGAAATTATTAGTGGAAAAGTTTGGCCACTGTTAATAGGTAACCAAATCAAGAAATAATAATGAGTGATAATGAATTGCATATGGAATTTATAAATAACTAGTATAATTTAAATTCTAATGGCCCCACTGGATCCCAACCCATCCCATAGTTGTTGTTTTTTTTCAGAAAGAATAATTGTTTAGTTCACAGGTACCTTTTAGAATTGCTAATTATAACATATGTAGTGAAATATCTAATCAAAGTAAATTGTTCCTTAGTTACAATATATGGAGTGAATTTTACCTTGATGTCTAACTTTTGGAATAAATGTACCTAATGACTTTTTTATTAAAATATTTTTTTTGTGGTTTTGTATGACTTAAACTGTAAATGGTAACGTAGAATAATTATAGCAATACAAATATAAAATAAGTTCGAGGGATAGGAATATTGAAGAAAAATTAGATTTTTTATTTTGATATTTACTTATTGACGTATTGAGAATTAGATTTTATTAATCATAATTAAGATAGCATTAAATAGTAAATATTGTTAGTGCAATTTCGTTCATTACATTACATCAAAATGACGAAAAACAGTATATAGAAATCGTAGAACAACACAACCACAACTTCTTCTAATTGTCAATTGGCCAAATTTGTTGATTTATTTCCCAGTGACCTATCTCTTTATCTGATATTCTCTCATACAAATTCGTCTTAGCTTTATAAGTTTAAACTGAAAGTATGAAAGTTTATATTTAGAGTTCCCAGGTTTGGCGTGCTCAGAGATTTATCAGGGGGTGTGAAACCTTTAGGGAATGAAAAACGGGAAAGAATGCCTCACCAATTTTCAAGGGGGTTGTTGACACCCTCTTTTTCCGCACGCTAGTGGTTTCCAGCCATTATTTGAAAGTTTAGTTTTTGTTCGTTTTCCACAACTAGTAGAAAAACAGTTTAGGGTAATATAAATAACTGTTTCATTAAATAAATGTAATGTATAACATTTGCGCCAAATTTGTTCAGCCTTTAGAACTAACAAAAAGTAATACTCTTGTAAAGAATACCACTTTTAAACCCATAACAAATATAACTGGTGCATTATTTGCCAAATGTACCACTTTTCTGCACTACCTCTCCGATTTTGTTAATACTCTATATTTTGGTCCGTTGGGTGATTCAAGGATGCTGGATGGCCAAAAAAAAGTTTCAGAGTCCCTGGATGTCTAGATATCTAGCTATCTATAAAGGTAGGTAACAAAAATTTAAAAAACACCCATTTTTTCACAATTTTAAAAATTAATTTTTTCATCAATCTTACATCCAACCTATACATTTTATACACCAAAATGATCGTTTATTCATGTAAAAAGCACACATAATGCTATTTTGGCCAAAACTCTAATCTTACAGGGTGTCCAACAAAAAGTGTATTTTGGATATCTAGCGTAATACCCAAAATACCTGTCCGAAAAAAATCATTTTTTTTGGCTTAAATCCTGTGTTTTATCTGTGGGCATATGTGGTATATAACGGTTCGGAGGACCCGGGACTATAAGGTTGTCAAATTTTATTTTGGAACACCCTGTAAATGTGATTTTTGTGTCTGTAGAGCTAAAACTTGGTCCAAATTGGCTATTTTTTTCAAATTACTCTAATATGTGTCTTAGTATGTTTGGCCATAGTGTTTTCTGACCAGATCAATATTTTCCTATTTTTTGGACACCCTGTATTTTCAAAAAAAGAGAAAAAATTTTTTTTTTTTTTTTTTAATTTTTTTTCTATTTTTAAGTTACTTAAAACTGTCATATAGATACAGATTTTGACTAATAACTATAATATTTGCCTATTTTACAAATTTTTACACTTTTGGGACACCCTGTGCATGTTTTTGAAAAATGATGGTTTTTGCCCATTTTTGGGAGGAAGGAGTCGTTTTAAGGCCATAGACTATTTCTTCATTTTTGTAGAACTTTTCAAGATACATCATTTGTTATTTATGCAAAAAGCGCAAAAACCGAACCGTTTTGCCGTTATTCACTGCCAAAGGCGGAATTTTTTACGTTTTTTGCCGTTCCCGAGGATTTAATGCGCATTTTAGGTAGGAAGACGTTAATTTTTCAAGATAACTGTGAAATACTTTAATTTAGGCATTTTATTTTACTAAATTTCATGTAAAGTAAAAATTTTTGTATATCCAACCGATTTTTGTCAAAAGGAATTTCAAATGCACATGGTTTATGTTTTTTTTATTACATATGTTATAGCAATTATTTATATTATATACACTTCATTTTCTTGTTTTAACAATTGAAATCCATCTCGACGAAAAACGGTTAGCTGCACAAAAAATTTCACTTAATATGAATTTTAGAAAATTAAATTTCCTAAATAAAAGTATTTCAGAGTAATCTTGAAAAATCAACGTCTTCCTACCTAAAATGCGCATTAAATCCTCGGGAACGGCAAAAAACGTAAAAAATTCCGCCTTTGGCAGTGAATAACGGCAAAACGGTTCGGTTTTTGCGCTTTTTGCATAAATAACAAATGATGTATCTTGAAAAGTTCTACAAAAATGAAGAAATAGTCTATGGCCTTAAAACGACTCCTTCCTCCCAAAAATGGGCAAAAACCATAATTTTTCAAAAACATGCACAGGGTGTCCCAAAAGTGTAAAAATTTGTAAAATAGGCAAATATTATAGTTATTAGTCAAAATCTGTATCTATATGACAGTTTTAAGTAACTTAAAAATAGAAAAAAAATTAAAAAAAAAACAAAAAAAATTTTTCTCTTTTTTTGAAAATACAGGGTGTCCAAAAAATAGGAAAATATTGATCTGGTCAGAAAACACTATGGCCAAACATACTAAGACACATATTAGAGTAATTTGAAAAAAATAGCCAATTTGGACCAAGTTTTAACTCTACAGACACAAAAATCACATTTACAGGGTGTTCCAAAATGAAATTTGACAACCTTATAGTCCCGGGTCCTCCAAACCGTTATGCACCACATATGCCCACAGATAAAACACAGGATTTAAGCCAAAAAAAATGATTTTTTTCAGACAGGTATTTTGGGTATTAGGCTAGATATCCAAAATACACTTTTTGTTGGACACCCTGTAAAATTAGAGTTTTGACCAAAATAGCATTATGTGTGCTTTTTACATGAATAAACGATCATTTTGGTGTATAAAATGTATAGGTTGGATGTAAGATTGATGAAAAAATTAATTTTTAAACTTGTGAAAAAATGGGTGTTTTTTAAATTTTTGTTACCTACCTTTATAGATAGCTAGATATCTAGACATCCAGGGACTCTGAAACTTTTTTTTGGCCATCCAGCATCCTTGAATCACCCAACGGACCAAAATATAGAGTATTAACAAAATCGGAGAGGTAGTGCAGAAAAGTGGTACATTTGGCAAATAATGCACCAACTGTATAAGTTGCGAAACCGGATTAGAACCGGTTCTCAGCTATACTGAAAAATTATGTATGCATCGAATTACAGGAAATTTTCAACGAATACTAAACATAAAAATAAAAATAATGAATCAATACCAGTTTTGTTAGCACGGACCTTCGGCCTTTCAGGACTAACATGCCTGGTTTTAATCTTAGATTTTCATTTTAATAATCACGGAAAGCTGTATATCATACGATGCGCGATAAATAAGTATTTTAGTTATAGAAATGCTATTAAATAAGTATGGAATAAACTTTTCTATTTCTAACACAATTTTGCTCGCTGATGAACAATTAGTAAATAATTAAGGGTAAATTTGAAAAAAAAATACATCCAATTCTAAATTAGGGTTTTGTTCTCCTCTTTTGTTTAAATAGATTATTTCATACATTTTGCTTTATTTTTTACTTTAAATAGATGCTTTTGATAATATCTTAAATCCTGACCTAAACACCTTGGGTAGTAGGTTAAGAAACACCCAACAGACATCTAACTCCTTGATTGCACGACCTGAGCTGAGTCTGTTTTATGCCAAGGCATTCCCCCTATCCCAACTATTACAGTCGTGCATTTTACATCTTTAACGTTTATAATGACGTTGTGTTGGGCCGATATTCAAGCCCATCTCCACTCCGGTTAAGATCAGATTTGCTTCGTGTTAAGCCACGGTCGACATTTCAGCCATAAGACAGAATGCTTCCATTTTTTTATAAGAATTTGCAAAATGTAATAGATATAAAAAGTTATTCGTATTATAAATCCCAATAATTTAAGGGACAGAGAATATATGTAGAGTATCTATGCTTTTGCTCAAATCTTTTCAAAGGGTGCTAATTAGTTTATTCTTTGAAATACAAGTTTATTGATTCATTCCAATAATGAGTGTCTATTTTTACTATGTTGACATTATTTTTCTAAAAAAAATACTACCTGCCTGACCCCAAATTCAGAAAAGCTTCTCTTTTAATAATTATATATTCTCGTAGCTCATTCACTCATTCTAGGTTAATTAGGTCAAATTCTTTTACACCTTTTTAGAGGCCAAGCTACTCTATAAGTCAATTGTTTGTCTGCTATACCCTCTGGAAGTATCTTCAAATATGAAAATCATTTATGCGCTTCGGTAATAAAAAGTAAAAATTAATATATAGGGTTTAATTCTGAATCATTTGCCCCGCGAGGAGGAGGGTCTGGGCCAACAAAACCCTAATTCTACTATCTTTATTTATTTATTTTTAAAATCTGTAATACTATACTATACATGATGTTTCAGTATGTCACAGAACTTGTTCTTTCTTCTTCTTCTTTTTTCCCGTTTGACTCCATGCAGCTTCCCTTAATGTTGAAAGTTTTTATCCTTGTTATTATAAGAATCTTTCTTTATAAAACCCCGGTTTAATTAACTTCTTATTTAGTCCAATCTTAGAATAATAGAATGAAAGCTAGTGCACTCTACAAAAATGAGACAATGAAGTGGGAATATATGTATTTTGAGGACAACCAAAATCAGCTACCTAAGTTTAAATTTAAAGCTATCCTCTAGTAGAATACACTATAAGATTAAGTCAATTTTTAGACTTGTAAATCACAAAATTTAAGCTAAAAATTAATCAATTAAAAAAGGAGAAAATATTTTTTTCAGAATCTAAAGATCTCGGAAACTGCTAGCCGAATGCTTTTCAATTATGCTTTATGAAATTCTCATGGTGGTTTTAGGCTATTTCACTGGCATCTCCCACTATCCAAAATTGGCTAGGAGCGAAGCAACTAGTAGTATATAATAGCTCCGAATTCAGTTCATTTCCGCTGAATATAAACTTGTTTTGTACCTTGGTGAAAAAAACATATATCGTGTGTTTAAAAATAATTCAAGTTAAAATCAAGTATTTACTATTTCATCTCTTACAACTTGTTTTTAAAACCAAATAAAATATGTTAAAAATTTGATTGCCTCTAAGTTGAGAAATAAGATTTGAAAAATATTTTGTGCTGAAAAATTTAACAAAATTTATATCATTCATAAGCAGCGAAGATTAAAGCACAACTTAAATAAAAGACAAAACAATTTATTTTGACCTCTAAAGTTAAATTAAATTTGACTTTTATATCTTTATTTTTACGACTGTGACATCATGCTTTTTCGCCATAAAAAATCTATTTAACAAATTAGAGTAAAAGGATCTTGTCTTTCCTGTCCTGTATTATAATTTTGTAAGGTAGTTTTGTTTGAAGCTAAGGATCTCGGAAATACCCTGGTAAAACGTTAAGGAAATCTTTATCAATATCTTGGGGTTGTTTAGGCCATTTTACTGCCTTTCCCGCCACCCCCTAGTAGAGGCTAGGGACGAGCTAGAATTTGGTAATGATTATAGAGTTGCTACGCTTTCTAAATCGTACCTAACTACTACAGGAATCATCATGCAAAGTTTGAAATCGATAGGACAATTCTAACATGCCTAAATTAACGAATAAAATTTATCTATCTCGGACGGACGTACGGACGGACGTACGGACCGACCCTAATTATAGAAAAGCTTCGCTTTTGAAAAACTAAAATAACTGAAACAAATTTGAAAGGAAACCCTGATATCATCCAAATCTTAAAACTGTTATGATGTTTTGTTGAAAGTTTATCCTTAGGCAAAGTTCGGGTTGGAAACCTTTAACACCAAATCAAATTATTAGCGAATTTTATGTAAAATTACATATCAATATGTGTGATTTTGGGATATTATCGGATGCTGTACGTATTGGTGCAAAAAATGGGGATAATTTTTAAATTGATTTGACGGGGCTGTTTTTTTACGTCACAAGTGAGGGGAAAGAAAAGGGAAGGAGGAAAGAAACCCCCTAGAAAAGAGATGGGGGTATGACGTCACACGCCAAAACAATTTTAAATTTGTCCCCATTTTTTGCACCAATACGTACAGCTAAAAAAAAGTTTTTTTTTACAATTATGTTACTAGTAAGAATAGTGAACAACTGACGGAAATATTAGCTATTCTAATGATTATTCTTCTCATTTTCATAAAAACACCAAAAGGGGAAAGTTTTTAAAAAAGGGTAAAAATAAGGCTAGCGCATCACTTTTATTTTCAACTATTAGCAAAATATATTATTTTGCAAATCTTGGTACTAGAATTCCTTGTAACGTAATTGGACCACCCGGCCCCTATCGCAACTACCCCTTATATAAACTTAGTCACAGCAGCGTTTAGCCGTGTCGTCCTATTATGGAAATCAGCTGTGTAAAACTAGCTACAGCCGTCACATTGTTTTTCAACAAACCTCAGCCGTGCAAAATCATGATTTATACATCTACAAGTTGCAATTCCGGAGCTAAGCCGCAATAGTGATGTACAACCAACTGTCCATGCTTTAATTTAATTAAGGTTTATTCCATTTTTGTGGCCCTTAGGGGTAAAAGGCCCAGGCCAACAAAACAGGGATTCATTTTAGAACCTAGTAAAATTGTCTGACTCTGATTATGCCAATGAGAGGCCACTATAAATTTTACCATTGATCAATTACAGTGTATACTGGCCTCTCATTGGCTATTTTTTTACGTCATAATCAGAGTCAGACACTTTTACTAGGTTCTTCATTTTATGATTTTTATTTTAGTATTTGTGAAAAATATTCTTGTATAATAAAAATACAAAACATAATTTTTCGGTATGACCCAGAGCCTGTTTTAATTCAGCGGAAATCCAACTGATTTGGAGTCATATAGGAAAATGTGTCGCTGGTGGTCCACTTTTACTATATGGGATGTTGTCGCAAATTCTTTGGTTTATTTAACTGGCAGAACCCACCCTCCGACAACATTTAAAGAATACCTTATCCTTGAAATTAGCAAATTTCATGTCGGTTTTTTAGAGCAAAAGTTTTCTACTGCTGTGTTTTGTCCGTGTGTAATGTGTATGTAAAGTTTTATTACATGAAATATATTAAAGAGATAAATTATCAAATTAAATACATATTTTGTTAATCAAAATGGTAATTAAAATTTTGAAACAATTG
The DNA here is from genome assembly GCF_053477335.1 of Acartia tonsa. NCBI lineage: Eukaryota > Metazoa > Arthropoda > Copepoda > Calanoida > Acartiidae > Acartia > Acartia tonsa. The sequence continues at coordinate 38,312,751 of NC_137263.1, forward strand.
TAATTAATTTATTTTTTCTTAGTTTATTAATATTAAAGCTTGTTATTGGATATCAATAAAAATGAAGGCAAATTTTCATTTAACTATTTGTTATATTTTGAATCTTGAATTCCTTGTTTGTTATTTGAAAATAAGTCTGTTTTTTTATCAGGTCAAACATTTTTATGCTTTAATATAATACAAGTTTCCTTAAGAAACATAATATTTTCTTGGTATATTATGTTACATTTCTTTAAGATTTAAACGAATTGTAGGAGAAGCCGCTGCAGTTACAATAAAGATCTGGAGATTAATTTAAACTTTCACCTTTTGGTAGCATCGTTAAGACAATCAATTTTGCAGTTCGTTTAAGGGCAGTAATGCTCAACGGCGGCAGATTTCGATTTTATTTTCAATGTCAGGTACGATAAATGCTGCGACTTGCTTGTAAAATTCATTATTGTAATATTCATTATTGCTGCCATTTAGAAAACGAATTAATATTAATATAACAAAAATAAAAAATGTGTCATCTAATGATTGAAAGACAATAACTTCTGCTTGCAAATGTTGATATCTCAATTATAAACCACTGGTCGGTACTGTACTATCTGCTCTATACTCAACAATACTACACTTATTAAAATTAAACAGAGTAAGATTAAATAATTATATTTATTATATAGTTATTCATCTGTAGACAGGCTGGCTATACAGATATTTAGAGGGAGTTTTAGTTGGCCTGCCAGCTGGCTGATAAATGTCTATGAAACGAGTGACTAACAAACTTTTAATTAATTCAAATATAGAAAATTTATTTATGAGGTTTATTTCAGACCTGTTAAAATTAATGAATTTCGAAACAGTTATAAATTTACGGCGTATTTATTAAAATTAAATATGAATATATAATATAAATGTAATAAGGAAGAAAGTTGACAAAAACAGGCGCTAAACTTGTCAGGGGTCGGCATAGGCCACTCAGATCTCGAAAACAGTGACAAATTTTCTGAATAACTAATAATAAGATTGCCTATTGAGTATTATATAATCTTTTTCTCCTGTTCTACTGTTCAAGGTAAATTATCTTGATTGGGCGTGATTCTTACTCTATCATCTGGAGAACCCAATCAAATTATCCTCTTGTAATGAGATACGATATTCTAATGCCAACGCCAACTAAAGGATATCAGTTAAGTATCATCCTACAGGCATCGAATTTTTAAAACACAACCTTTTTCTGGAGGTCACAAATTTGTATTGTAACTAGTTGCCACTGTTATCGGAACAGCCATATGCCATGGATTATTTTTTAGGTTTTCCATCCCTGTGGATGAATAGCTACCTTTTCATAACAAAATTGAAAACTTCAAGAACAACCATTGTCTAATTCACCACAGGGGGCATTCACACACACACGCATATATAAACACACAGACACACAAACACACACACACATAGAACCTTTAAAAAACACTTTGCTAGAGCTGTTTAAATCCGAGCAGTTTTTGTATTACACCATATTACTAAAACATGACATGGTGGGTTTTTAGATGTCCCCACATAAACGTTTTTTTTTAGAAATTTACATTATTATTTTTTGCGTTTGAAACTCAGAATATAGGGTTTGAAACTCAGAATACAGGAATAAAAAAGATATATTTGTATTGAATAATAACAATTTATGGAGTAAAAGGACAGAAGAAAACTTTCTTTAAATTCTTTACAGGTCTTAGCTTTACCCTAATAAACCTAAAAAGTGATTTATTTGTGATAAAACAATGATTTAATATTGATTCTTCAGTCAGGTTTCACATTTTGCTAATAAGATCTTGCTATCAACTGAAATGACTGAGTTCTCAATTTCAGGGAAGTATTGTATAGGTCCCGGGCTATTTTTCCGTCTAATATTTTCTTAATTTAGCTGTTAGGCAAGAACACCGGATTTACAATAAAAGGAGAGTGTATGAAGGAGATGGATTAAGTTCAAAGTCAGAAACTGAGGAATTGGTCAGTACGTGGATTTAAACAAAACATTATTCAAAAGATTGGATGCTTGTTACTTGTATATAAACGGCGGCGTCTCTACTATCCATGGAGAGGGGTTGGGGCTAATTTTAATACCATTTTCAGATGTGATAAGAAAAGAGAAGCGCAGTAAGTGCCATTTGTCTTAAAAATACGTCTAAAAAGTTGGAATGTGAGATGAAGTGGGAAAGGAAACTCCCAAAAAAGAGATGGAATCAGACGTACTTTACGACGTCACACATGACACTTTGCAGCGCTACAGTAAAAAGATATTTTTCTCTCAGAAGTGTTAGCCTTACAGTTTACTTCTCCGCAAATAGCTAAAACCTACTCAATATAAAAGGAGATCCCAATCAATGAAGCAGTTTCTGAGATCTTTAATAAAATATATTATATATATTTACTGGGGAGATACGGAAAGTGTCATGTGTGACGTCATAAAAATACGTCTAAATACATCTCCTTTTTAGGGGTTTCCTTTCCCACTTCTCCAATAATATTCCTTTTTTGACGTATTTTTATGACGTTACACATGACACTTTCCGTAACTCCATTTTCTGGCATTTTATCTCTTTTGGAACATGATACAAACTAGATATATTGTTTGTGTAGAAGATTATCCGTATTCTTCCATCCCTGAAAAGAATAGATAGATACAATTTGGACATAGAAAGAATAAAGAAAAGAAGGTGGCAGGGAATTTTAACTTTTTATTTGGTGTTCTAGCAATCTCAAGAAAAAACTACAGTGCAGCTACCTTGTACATATAAATATTTTTTTTTTGTCAACCCATCAACAACTACTGCTGTAATATCTAGTTGTTAATGATAAACAAAAAAATAAACTGTATTTCATTATATTCACGTGCTTACTCTTTGATCCGTAGATATCTTAACTTTCATTGTACGACTCTTATTTTGACGTCATAACATTAATCTGACAATCCTAAATGTAATAAATTAGAATAAGGCAGAAAAATTAAATAAATGAAATTCAAGCAATAGGTATTTTTTAAGATTTAGATTATTTCTTAACAAAAGTGAGCCAATTTAACGAACAGACGTAAATAAGATGCTTTAGAGTAGCTTTGCGACTATCACTCAACACAGCTAACTCTCTTAAAAATCCGCGCTATGATCAATATTTAATTATTTGCAAGAGTGTTAGCGCTCCAGCTTTACATATATGGTGTACCCTATTAGTTTTACAAGTTTGTTACATGTAAATTTGCCATGTTTGTAAACATAGCATATATGATTTAAAATATAATGCAATTTTAGCTGCCAGCATCTTAAAAAGCCGTAGCTGCAGTCGACACCTCCAATAATAAGACAATCTGCCTAGCCGCAACCGTTTAAAACTGAAAATCAAACTACTGCTTCTTGAGAAAATGCAGATATAGCCGCGACCAAAAAAACCTTCTAGTTGCATCCGCACTCTAATTGTGCTTTTAGAACAAGCAACAATGAACTATACACAAAAATGAGCAACCGCAGTCCTTTAATTCATGATAATTAAAAGTAGTGATAGTTCATCCCAGGGAAAACTATTTCATCTAAACTTTTCGTCAAACAAATGTAACAGTTTATTTTGATAATATGCGGACAAATAATTTATTCTATTTATTTTTGACAATTTGGTGTAAAATAGGTTTCCTACAGATGAACAATTCCGTTTCCCTGCATTTTAATAGCTTGATTCTTTATTAAAAATGCAAAAAGATAATGATTCTAGAACTTTTACTACTACGATAACCAACTAACTCCTTTTTTTGAAAAAAAAAATAGACCTCTGATGACCATTAATTTCTTTGAGGAAATGCTAACAGGGAATATTTATATACATATACATGATAAATACATACATAATATATGTGCTGGGTTATAAAGGTTAGAATTAAGGAGTAGCATCAAAATTTTCTCAAAATATGACTTCTTTTCTCTGACCTTTCTGTGGAAAACTATCCCCTCTCAATTTTTGTGCCACCCAACTCTCTTTTTTACCATCAACTTGCTTTATCTTTCTATCTACTTCTTCTATATTCTAGCGGCTGTGCCTCCAGCCTTCTCATAACTTTTTTGTTTTCTTTGGATAGCCTAAAACCAGCACATGAAAAATAGAAGCTGCTCTAAAAGATAGAGATTAATACTTTTGGATGTATTAGTCATCACTCATCGATCAATTTACACACACACACACACACGTCCTGTGGTAAAAAGCTTACTTTTTAAAGGGGTTTTAATCAGGGTTTCTAAGGGATAAGACAATCCCAAATGATGGTAGACAAAATTATCCCTTCTCTAGATTAAAATTTGTGGTTGAAAAGTGTGGACACTCAAAGTTTTTTTTTATCAAAAGTTCTCAAAGTTTTGTGCATTGAAAAAAGAAAGCATGGCTTTAAATCTTCGTGTACCAGGTAAATTTTCAGTCCAATGTCCCCACCATCTTTGGGAATTAATGTTGTCAGTCTTGTCTATATAGAACCGAGGATGATAGCATCCAAATGGAACGAAGACAAAGTAGGTTATACAATTATATTTACGGATAAAATCACATTCAGTATGTTCAGAATTTCCATATCCAAAACAGCACAGATGAAAGGACATTTAAATTTACAGAGCAGCTTCGCTACTACAAAAAAAAACACATTTTAAACTTCCAGATATGATTAACTTTTTTGAACAAAAAGTAACAATTTAATCTCCGCCTACCTCACCCATAATCCCAAAGAAAATTTGGAAATTGAAAACTTGAGTAAAAAGTTGAGGAAGGTGAAATCTAATACTAAGATGGGGATAATTTAAAGGACATTCATTACTTTTAATTTTATAGTTCTGCAGCAGCCAATTTTTTGTTCGGTTTCGCCGATAATCTAACAACCTTGCGGCTTCGGTTTGCTTGTTTAAACGGCTGCAATTTTGACTCACAATGATCCGATTTCTCTCAAATGTGTTTACAATAACAAACTTCCAATAAAATCTCATGTTTAAATAAAATTGAAAAAAAGAGCATCCCTTTTTAAAAATGAAGTAGAAGCAAATATAAGGCTACAAAATGCTTGTAAATACACTTAAAATACTTAGAAAGGGTAAACTATTTTTGAGAAGTAGAGATGATTTTCTAAAAATTGTTAAAAGCGACGCTTATAAGATTTTAACAACTCTATAACCATCGACATAAGGTTTGCACGAACATATTAGCTCCTATGTTGATTTTGTTATGCAAAGCACCTATATGCCTGTGATTTAACTGTGAACTAATATTATATTTCTTTAATATTTTCTATAATTTTAATTTTTATAGAACTTCTTAAAGTTAATCCTCTATTTTATTTCAAACTCTAATGTTTAAGAGGGAAAGGAAAAGAGGTCAAGCTGAAGATCGGTCCAAAAACAAATAGCTATATAAAAATAACATCAAAATTATGGGATAACTTTAGCTTAAAGTAATTGTGATATCATACTTTTACACATTTTAGAAACTGCCAACCACCCTCACCAACCACCCCCCCCCCCCTAAACCTTTAACATTAAATATGGAAATTTTGAAAAACAAGCGTGTTTAGATCAAGACGTTTGAAATTAATTGTTTTTGACAGGATAATTTTATCCTTTACACAAGTTTCAACAACACAAAGACCCTGTCTCGAGAATATGTTGTAAGCTCAAGTTTCAAGTCAATTTTGGCAATTAACTTTTTTATAACACTCGCCAAGGCTGGTATTATAATTCAATTTTAAGTCATTAAATATTTTTTTTAAATTTTAAAATATTTCCTTTATAATATATGTACTTTTGTTATCAAAATATGCATTATTTTTTTAATCATAAATATTTTGTTACATTATATCGGATTTATCCTAAGCAGGATTCGATAAATGAAAAAATGAATAACCTTTTTGTCTGTAGCGAAGGATATCGCTTTATAGCTTTAGCTAAACCAGTCTAATTTTCTTTGCAGTGACGTTTTTTATAGGTCTAGGAAAGGTTTATAATTTTTGGGGGGAGAGCGTCTCCACCCTCTCAAAAGAAATCGCCCCAGAATTAAATAACCTATTTTTTTTAAATTTATCGATAATGCACTAAAGTTGTCATAAACCATGAAAATTGTTCTCTATTTCTACTAGTTTATTTGTATTGTTCTGTTTTTGGAAACAATGAAGAGTGCACGTCTTTTAAATTGATATTGGTTACTTCTTGCATCATATAATTATACAAGTATCCCAATAACACACAAAGCGCGAGCCGCGAACTTACAATTTGCGCATTTATGATGGATATAGAGTATATGTGGATATTATGACAGGCTAAAAATTGTCGTCAATTTAGGTTGCTAACTTTGACATAATTTTTTTGTCAGTTCATTCATCCAGTAGCCTTAAAATTGAATGCATTTTTCATTGTGAGGGGGGGGGGAGCGTTGATGATTTTTTTAGAAAGTAAATATTACACCCAACGGCCGTTGTTAACTCATTTGCAATCAAAAGAGGCCAATTGCTATTGCTTCACCACTGAGGCCGTCCAAAAGAAAAATATTGAGCTTGAATTAAATATGAAATTCAGAAGAGTTATTTATTGCTTCGTATTATAGACAGATTTCCGCGGATTTCAAAATGAAAATTATCAAAAACTAGTTATGTTAGCCCCAAAGGCCGAAGGCCCAGACTAACAAAACAGGTATTAATTTAATGACTTTTATTTTTTATTCGTGGAAAATTATCTGTAACACGATGCTATACAATACATGATTTTTCAGTATGGATGAGGACCGCCGAATATTATTTGGTCGGTTTGGAAGCCAAACTGGAAATGACAATATCAATATTTGATTTTCTTGAATTTGTATTATTGTCTACTTATAGAAATACTATGAGGCATTTGGCTTGGGGCCTTATGAAGGAGGTAGGTTTAGAGAGAGAGGATGGGGGGGGGGGGTAGGCGCACTTCTTCTGGTCAACTTTAAATAATAATTACTCAATTCATATGGTTTTCTTCTCTTCCTTACACGGTGTTCTTACAAGACCCAAATGGTTTGACAAGTAGCACAATTTTTTTATGAATTTTTGCTAACAGAAATTTAAGTTATACTTTTATTATTGGCAAAGAAATCGGTTTTTTATTGGAATATTTTTTATATAATTCTAAGGCTTCTGTAAGTAAAAGTTTCAGGAAAGCCCCAGATAGCTATCTAATTCTTTAGGTTTAGGGCCTAGCAAGGGCTGCCTGTAAGGGTCTTTATGTAATCCATGTTGCAATATTATTCTGCTGTATTTTTATTTTTATGTGGAGAACTCCTACAAGTAAGAGAGGTAAGTATATATATATACATATTGTAGGATTGTTCCTTATGTTTAGAGGATAAAAAAACTCTAGAATTTGTATTTTAATGATTTCAAATTAAACAAATAAATTTTTAACCCAAAAAAATCTTGATTTGTATAAATACTATAAACCAACCAACAACCTCTCTCCCTTTTAACCCTATTGTTCTAAGTTCTGGATACAAGCTAACATAGTTTTCTAATTATGTAATTGACCAACAAGTCTTTGTGATGTATTAACAAACGAGTCCTTATACCTAATATAAATTAAGCTTATGGACACCATTGTCTTTGTTAATTACCATATTTCTAGCTACATTTAAAATGAATCTTAATTGCTGGTTTATATCCACACCCAGTTCTTCTTCCTCCATGCTTCCTCTACAAATAATACTAAAATTATTACAATATAAACAAAAGAGAAAATAGAAAAGAGGAGTAAATTTTACATTATTTTCTTATTCGTTGGCAAAACAACTTTAAGGATTTTTTTTTTAATTTCGATAGGTTTGTTCATAAAGTTGGGTGTCCAAATGTTTCAATCATTAATTGCAATCTACAGCGATTTTGTGCATCATCATTGGGTCTGTGCTTTGTCTTATCCCTTTAGACCCCTGAAAAAAAGTAGTTCAAATCTCCGTTATGAAATGTATAAAATGAATAAATAAACATATGACATAATACATAATTTATTTGTTTTTTTTTCTTAAGAAATGTTATTTGTCAACAAAACTAAATTTGATTATGAAGGAAAAACATTTCTGTTCATTAATTATTAAAATTGTTTTTCATTGTACACTTTCTTTGTTTCCAGGGATCTCAAGGGATAAGACAATAAACTATAAATTAACCCCTGTGTAAATAAAATATTCAATGGAAAAATTTGCTAAAAAGATATGTTAAAATCTGTTAACTTCTGAAGAAAAAAAATTTAACCTATGATATAAATCTACGTCTAAACCATTTTTAACAGTCGGGCTCAAGAACGTTTAGATATGCCTAAGCCATAGGGTAGCTGCGCTACTTGAAAATCTGACCACAGAGCGATGCCTTAATTTTTTTAACAAGAGGAAATTGCTTTTACAAGAAAAACTGCATTTTTAGCATTTTTTTTTCATTAAAACTAATTAATTGGTGAGCTGAGAAAATCAAGGATGGGAGGGGTTTGTCAAGAAAGGGTAAATAGCAGCTTGATATTGATGCTGTCTAAAATGGTGCAAAAAATGGGGACAAATTTCAAATTGTTTTGGCGTGTGACGTCATACCCCCATCTCTTTTCTAGGGGGTTTCTTTCCTCCTTCCCTTTTCTTTCCCCTCACTTGTGACGTAATTAAACAGCCCCGTCAAATCAATTTGAAATTTGTCCCCATTTTTTGCACCATTTTAGACAGCATCCTTGATATTTTCAATAAAAACTCTTTGGACAACTACAGATACGGATGATATTTTCCCCAAAAAGTGTATAGCCCATGCGATCAGCTGTTCCATGCCTGATCACATATTTTGTAAGTGCAACTACAAATATTCTTATCAAGACAATTGTTTCCTTGCAGCTTCAGCCGCTCTATGTGAACAAGGTAAAGCTACAGATGCATTAATTCAAAATCCTTAAACGGGCAAGACAAAATTTGACAACCTGCAGCCGTATCTGCTATTAATAACGGATTTAAGCAGATGCTGCTTTATAAGTGGTTACCGAGCTCACTAAGCTAGGGCCAATATTTGATGTGCAAATCTAATATACCATATCATTTGATTTTTTGTGTTATTACAGTTATTAAAATGGAAAAAAATGTGCAAATAGAGTTTGTCAAGGATGTGGAACTTTTGGGCAAGTAAAATAAGAAACAGCAAGTAACTCAATAAATGTAAATTTTAAATTTTAGATTTCTATTTACCTAATATACTATAACAATTTTTACCAGCGGACTTAATCGTCCTTGTTTTATATAAAAAATCCTCATAAAATACTACCCAAGATTAGTTTTTACGTTTTTGGAGAGATAAATAAAATGTTTCCTAGTTTTGAAAAACTTTCCAAAAAAGACGCTGTTTACTTTATATCAGATTATATACATTTATAACAGTTAGGTCCAAGAATTAAATTCTAATAACTACTTGTGCTGCTGCTTCAGGAAGGGAGGGTATATTGGACTTTAAATTATACTTATCAAACTGAAATTATCTTATTTATTCTCTCAAAATGTTGGGTACATTTATTGATTTTTTATTAACAAAACTTTTCAACGAAAAATTAAAACTTAAAAGGGTTGGGTTTGTATATCATCAAATGGGTTATACATTAATTTATCTTCCATTGTCTCATCCCTTTAGTTACCTGTGTAATGTATCGTGGTAGGAGTTGTTGAGTTTACTGCATTTGTTTTATTCCTGTTGTTATACCTTGTTGAGATAGGAATCTTGCTTCACTAAAGATCTTTGAACAACTTCAAAATTATATGCGAAATATTAATACCAATTTTTTTTATAATTTTTAAAATTCATATTAATTTAGTACATTTCAGATACTTGGAACTAAAAACTTGTAAAAAAACACATTTTATCTTTAGTGAACAATAATAAGTTTGCATACCTAACTGTATAAAGTAATTCTGTTTTTGGAATGACAATCAAATCTGAGATGTTGATGACAAAAAATTAAATGTTATGACAATATTTTTGCTTTAGTTGAGAGTAGCTCAAGGCCTCTAGTTATTCCGTGAAAGGAACAACTACATAATATCTTATATATAAAGTGGTAAACTAAACAGTTTCGCTCTATTATATGGTCCTAGGATAGTTTTAGGCTATTTTTTCCAAATTTTTGACAAAAATTCCTATCAATAGATTTTGACTTAATTCTCAAAAGGCAAATTTTATTTAATTGCCGTTATCGAATATCTAGCAATAAATTTTATTGAAATCTTTTTGTGCTGTTGGGAAAATTGAGGATGGGAGGGGTTTGTCAGGGAGGAGAAATAGCAGCAAGAAATTTTGGGAATAGTCCCTTTCGTGGCAACTAGGCGCGATTCGTCGTATTTTTAAAATGGCTTTTTTATAGGATATTTAGGTAAGGTTAGGTTATATTGGGTTAGGTGATTGCCCCACAGGGTTAGAGCCCCCCGCAGGGGCTAGAAATAGGAGAAAAGCTACTGTGTAAAATACAAAGAATCACCCCTTAAGGTGCGTTGCCACAAAAGGGACTATACCCGAAATTTTAAATCGAAATGGTTATGACTGTTGGATTTTAATCTATTCTATTTTTTAAGTGTCTGCAGACAATATTCAAGTTTTCTTTTATAAAATTGCCGTTTTGTAGTTGTGACAAGCCGTGAAAAATTTGTGGAGGTGATAATCACTTAAAAATGCTCCCACTTTTGATAGATCTCTCTAGATGCTTGTATGTGTGTGTGTGTGTATGTGTGAATGACTCTTTTGTATTTTTATTATTTTTATACTTGAACTTTCAACCTATATTGAAATTGTTTTATTCTTTAATACATTTTGAATGAATTGTTAACTCAAAATGTTACCTACAAGATTTCCCCATAATTTTGGATGTTTCAAGCACATAATTTGCCATGTAAAATATATGAATATATTTAGGACTATTTCTTTTAAATAAAAAAATAAAACTTATATCCGCCAATAAAGCTTAAAATAAAGGAACTGAAATAATTTAATGTTTGTTAGGATTATAATATCTCATATTCGTTATTTTGAGATTTGAAAGATATGACATATGATGTCATAAAAAAGATTTTGGCGCTATTACACCTAGCAAGCTCCCCCAAACCATTTCCCCCACATTGTTTTAAAATAGATTGAAAATAAGGAAGATGTAGCCTATACCTGTGGTGCCCTAACCCTGTGGGGCTACCCTTTTCCCACTATAATCTTAGGTAAAATACAACCATACTAACTACCCCTCTCAATTTATTTCAAACTAGGGGGGGTTGGTGGGGGGGGGGGGGCATCCATATTTCAAGATGATATAGCTCAAAGTAAAAGTGTTAATATGTAAAAATGTGTATATGATCATCATTAAGAGAATCTAGGTTGACAGAACCAGCAGGGGGCAAACTTAGCATCATAATTATTCAAATATCCAACTGACATGTCTTAAATATTAATAACAATGATCAGAAATTCCCAGAAAAAATTACTCTTTAACTATAATAAGTATAACTAAAATTTAATTATTTTTTAATGCTTATAAAAAAGTAACAGGATGTTTGACTGTCTGTCTATTTGTCTGTACCGAAGGATCTCGCTAACCGCTTAACCGATCGGAGGTCTCGGGAAGGTTTATAACTATTTTGGGGGAGGGTACCACCACCCCAAGAAAAATCACAAAAAATCAAATTTTTTTTTACCTAAAGAGACTTGTAGCATAGCAACATAGCAGAATATCGTAGAGACTTCAAAGCAACATATATAGGTATCGAAATATTTTTTAAAAAAACATTTAAAGTGCCCTGAAGCGCTAGTTCTATAAAAAGGATGAAAACTTAGTAGTGCTTGATTTATTTTGACCTGGTTTTTAACCTTACTGAAAAAACATATATCGTATACTAAAAAAGAAATTATACACAAAAAAAGGCAATACAAGTCATAGAATTAATCTTGTTTTGTTGGCTCTTTATAACTAAAGTTTACTTAAAATTTTGTAAATATCTTCTGAAAGTAAAAATATTGTTTGTTTGTGTAAGTAAATGTAATGTATAAGAAGGGTGTAACAAGAATTTCAAACACAATTCAGTGATATATGAATCTTCTTACCTTAATTGTTGTTTGTAGCACATCTTCTCTTCAACTTTACATGTCTTCCGTTCAGTCAAAGATTTATCATATGTTTACTTTTGGATTTAAATATCCCAAAAAGAAATTACAAATAGTTTTCAATATGAAGTGTTGAATAAAACAAGATATTGAAACTAAGACTTTGAAAAAATTAAAGCCATTTTTAGTTTTTATAGTGAAAGATGTTTTTAACATTTTTTCTTAACCTTTTTTTTATGGAAATTCTTTATAAACAGAAACAATTGCGTAAACAAAGATTTGCCAGAGGTTATAGGTATCAGAGAGATTTAAAGATGATGGAAAGCAAAGAAAGATCATTTATCACTTGGCAGGTTGGAGAAAGAGACTTATTTCTAATAAGGACTTATAGTAGAAAAGTGTTATATTTTAAGAATTATTAAAGGCGAAGCCTCTTTATAGTAAGAATTAGAGTTAGTTTAGTATATTGTCATTGCTGTTAGGAGCGCAGCTTCTATAAACTGTATCAGATAATGTCTATTATGTTTTTCCATTATTACTATTCAGAAATTAAATGCTCTTTTTTTTTTAGAAAGATTTGAATAATAGTACATATCATGAGGTTCCTTATTTTTATAAATGTTTTGTATGAACTATATAGCAAGTAAAAGAAGTTTTATACAACACAATTTGCGTATCCAGGAACCAACTGTTATATTTTGGACATATTTAGAAGTAGAAGAGGATGGGAAAATTCCTTTTTTTTCAGTTGTCCCTAAAATTAACCTCTCTCCTTAATTTTTGAGAAGTAAGAATCAAATGCTTATTCTTTGTATATCAAATATCAATCATGATTTTTTGTGTTATAAAAAATTAAAATAATAAATAAAAAATTAGCAAATGCTTTATAAATTCTGATGTTACTATTTTATTCTGTATGATTTCTTCCAAAAGATGAATAAATCATTTAACACAAAACACAACCTTTACCTACATTTAATATCTGTATATATTTTTAGAGCTTTTTACTAAAAGATTTCAATCAAAATCATTTTTAAATTAAATATTTGAATATTTAAAGAAAAGCGTATAGTCCCTTTCGTTACAACGCCTCTTAAGAGGCGTTTTGTCGTATTTTCACAGTAGCTTTTGGTAGGTAATTTTAGGTCAGGGGCTAAAAATAGGGGAAAAGATACTGTGAAAATACTACCAAACACGCCCCTTAAGAGGCGTTGTCACTAAAGGGACTATACCCAAAGAAAATAATAAGGGTTTTTAATATCAGAACAACTCAAATGAAAGCGATATTGGCAAGAGTCCGAAGTAAAGAATGGTGTACAATAACAATCAGAAATAATCTTCAATACAACTTAGATCATTAATAAAAATAATCCTTATACAGTGCAGTGTTGGTCATACAATAGTTATACAATCATTTGTACAGAGTGTTTAATAGCAGGGAGGGTAGGGACATTTGACTGTTTATAACACTAGTCTCCAAAGTTCTATAATAACGTTTTCTTATTTGTTGACTTAAAAACTTTGGGAACTTTTACTGAATTTTGATTGGTTGAGTGTACAAACGTTTCAACCAATAACTCTTATCTACAAAAGGAGTAATTTTGTGTATCGTCGTTGGGGATGTACATCAATTTATTGGCCATTGACTTATCCCTTCAGGTCCCTGGTTTAATAGGGATATAGAGTTGGGACAATGGATGATAAATCAATCTTCCCACAATCCAAACTTGAATGGATTGAATTGGTGTATATGAAACACAGTAAAAGTTAGATATACTTATCTACTGAGCTAGGTTAACCTATATAAATACTTTTTCTTCGTTTATCGGATAAGTTTTTAGTAAAGAATTTTTAATAATTTTGAATACAGATTTATGATTAATATCCACTAGATAAGAACCGGTTCTCAGCCATACTGAAAAATTATGCATAGCATTGTATTACTAAAATTTTTCATGAATATCAAAATAAAAATAATATCAGATTTGGTAGGCAGGGCCTTCGGTTAATTGGGTCTTACAAAACTGGTGTTATATTTTAATATCCGCGAACAGCATTTAACTTTAGCCAGCACCGGTTTATAATCAAGCATGTATGCAGTTAAATCTATCTAAAACGAGTAAATACTTCCTTATTGAAAATGCGTCGTTTGATAATGTGTTTTGATTGGGTTTAAAGTATATGAAACAAACTAAACAAATCTTCATATCAACCTAAAAAACATTTGTGGAAGTTTTTACTTCAATGTTAAATAAAATCTTTAGTGCGTACTTTAACTAGCTTAAAGAGCATGGCTTCTCTGAAATTTACTATTTTAAAGTACCAAAAAACTCCTTTATTCGTTTAATCCAAATTCTTATATTTTTTTGACGTATCTTTGAATCAAAACTTAATATTAGTTGCCTTGCCGCGCCCCTAGCTATGAATAATGCATTGAAATCTTGTGAAGCAGTATGTTCTGCTTTGAATCACTTTTAAATTGGAGGATGGTACATTTTTGTGTTAAAGTGTGTTTTCGATAATTTAACTGTAACGAAGCTCAACAAAAAATGCCAAAAAGAAACTAAAGCATATGAACAAATATAGAGAAGAAGAACTTTTACAAGTAAAGAATCATAATTTTCTTTAGACGTCTGAACTTATTCCACCTGAAAACTAATTAAAAGCAAAATACTTATTGCAATCACAATACTAAAGCTCATTTTAGTGCCTATATTGACTTCATACAAGACAAATGAACAATTATAGGCAAATACACAGACTAAATTACCAATGGCAGGCCAGTATTCCTTTTTATTGACCAATGGTAGGCTAGTATGACCACATTTTTTCAATGGCACTTTAACAAGCTTATTAGACGGACGGTTTTCTTTTAGACTGACAATCCACAAATGTAGAAAAGATTTTTTGTAATAAATAAAAAAATAGTGTTTGTGTATATCTGTGTATGATAAATATTTTGGAGTGAGTGGACCCCTTAGGGGTAACATACATAACAATTTTTATCAAACATTCCTGGATAAAATAAATTGTTTTCCACAAATCTTGAAATAGTCCGATCTTTAAAAGTTTCTTTTTGACCTAGTTTTAATTATATAATACCTTAAATAACATAAAAGGCAATTTCTTATTAATAGTGTAAAAAGCGGCAGATATCTAAATAAAAAAAGTAGATAATGGCTCGCAGCTGAAAATGTTTTCAAGTTTTTGCGGTTTTTAAATGCGGCTAAATGTCATCAAAAGCCTAGGGCCGCGACAGGCTTCAATAAAAGCAGTTGTTTGTTATAAATTGTATAACTATAAATATTTAATGTTAAATAATACTGATAAGTTTTCTTGTTTTAAAACTGAGCTGCTATTTTGAAATATTGCCCTGTTGTCCAACATAAAATACAATCCTTACCAAAACCAAAATAAAACCAATTCAAATTATTTCTTTACCACAACATACAAAGGAGAGGGGTAATGTGTATGTTATTGAAAGAAAAAATAGATTGGTAAAGAATAAGTACAAATATGTAATTGTTGATAAAATAATTTGTATTCTAACGAATTTGCTGAAAATGTTATATAATTATGGTAGTCTCAGCCAAATGTTAGTGGTTACCATATTAAGCTGACTTTTTTTTCTTAGTGCTATAGACGAAGCCGCCTATCAAAATTCACATTGGTAATCATCTCGTTAAATTACTAATCAGGCAACTAAAAATAATATAATCTGTAATATCCTATTTTGGGACAATCTCTTCTGCAGTATTAGACTTTTCAAAAACTTCTAGAAATCAACTAACTGCTTTAATTTCCAGTCGCGCGGCTCAAAATAGGCAGAAGACGAAAAGCCATGCTTTCTAGAAAACATAGCTTAAGATAAATTGAATAGGTTGAAAAATTACTTTGAGGATAAATTACATTTTTTTGAAAGAAGACAAATAGGTTAAAGGTGTATTTGATACAATTCTAACAAACCTAACTGATGCTAGTCTAAAAGTCTCCAACAAATACCCTTTTACAGAGCAATAATAAGATGGTTCAAACTTTAGTTTTTCCAGTATGCAGGGGCGTCCAAGCTTTTTATTTTGGGGGGGTAAAAATTTTTTAAGGGGTGGGGAATCGGTTTTGGGGGGGGGGGTAAAATTTGCTTGGGGGGGGGGGGGGTAATTACCCCCCTTGAAATCTGTTGGCAGGGGTAAAATTTGTTTACCTCCCCAAAAATTTAGTATTAAAAATGCGCGCAAAGCGCGCAAAAATTTTTTTTGTTAGAGATTTTCTATTTTGGGGGGGGTATTTACCCCCCCAAAATTGTTTGGGGGGTGGTGAATATCCCCTCCTAAATGGTTTGGGGTGCCTACGGCACCCCCAGGGTAGGGGTAAATTTTAAATGGGGGGGGGGGGTAAAATGAAAAAAAATTCGTTTGGGGGGGGGGGGTAATCGCCCCATTACCCCCCCCCCCATGGACGCCTATGCCAGTATGACTTCGAAACCGATTAATCTTTTGTTGGATTAGTTCTTAGTCATACTGAAAAACCATGTATAGCATCGTACTCTAGACAATTTTCTACAAATATTAAAATAACAATCATAAAATTAATACCAGAATATTAGCCTGGGCCTACGACTCCTCGGAACTACATAACTGGTTTAATCTCATAATTTTTAATTTTAATATCCACTGAAAGCTGTCTATAATACGTTGCAATAAATAACAATTATCGTGAAATATACATAAACAACAATGTGTTTTATTAATTCAGCGTTCTAGAGAGAAATATATCTTTAACAATTCTAGTATTGATTTTCTAACTCTATTAGTCAATGGTTAAGTAGAGAACATGTTACTTCAAAGCCGATCAAAAAATTTAAATCATTCATTTTAAACAGAAAATTATTATAAAATATTGAAATGCAGTGGTTGTCATTAAATTTCTTTCCATATTTAAAGCAGAGGTGATAGCAACCATTCAAATGCAATTCAAGGACAAAAAAATAAAGGAGTTTTTATTTTAACTGTAGAAGGCTTCTAAAGGATATTCACTGGTTTTTGGATTACAAAATAGGAGATTGTTTGGAATGGTAGAAATTGAAAGGAAAAATGTCAAATTTGCTATTTCCATACCTCTGTCTCCGGTTGTATTGTAGTAATACAATGAGAGATATGATCATTTGAATGAAGATCTTTGGACGCCATTTTTTACCACAGGAGATTCAGTCTGGACAATCACAGAGTTGCAGGTATAATCATGCAAAAAAAGGTTTTCTTACAGAACAGCAATATACATATCCGTTTATACAATTTTAAAAATAATATTTCTCTCGAAAGTTGTATTAAAATATACTGATTATTAACTATCTTAATTTCTTGGCCATCTAAGCAATAAAGCAAAGACATCAAAAAATACTTTTTAAAGTCAAGCTGTATGCAGTGGATGCAGCTTTTCATGTTAGAAGAAATTGGATAAAAATCAGCTTGAGTACTGTTTTACAAAAAAATAAGCTGATTTGACAATTTCTGGTCTGCAGCTGTAGATTACTGATTTTCTTGCGGCTCTCATAGATTGGCGGGTGGCTCTATAGCCCCAACTTAAAGTAGTTTTACGTTTCATATAAACTTTTAAAAGAAAAATTTGTCCTCTTCACTACATATATAATCCTGTTATTGTCTTCACTGAAATCTGTCAAAATAAGGTCCAAAGTTAATTTATATTGTGTGAGATCTGGTACACACCATAGGTCACACTTTATTTATAGAAACCACTCTTGTAAGGAGCATTGTTATTTTATATGTCTTTTCTTTATACTTTTTATTTCATTTAAACATTATTGGAAGAGTTTTAAACTGTAGATTGAAAAATTCACTGAGTGATACTTCCCAGCTATTTATTGAAATATATTTCGTCTTGAGTTTAGTTGGATGTTAAAAGTAAATTATAAATTTTCTTCGTTTTTATGCAGTATTTTTTAAATAATATTATTCATTTTTATCCTGGGAAGGGAGGCAGTAAAATGGGTTAAACTCATCCCAAGACTTTTAAATGAAATAGCCTGAAACTAACCTGAGGCCATTGTGAAGCTTTCCTAAAATGGAGAACTCCATCTGTTCAGTTGGTTGTTAGCAAACAACCAAAAAAAATACATCTTTATATAACAAGGATAAAAAGTTTTGTTAAACTTAGTTTTATATTGACTTTACTTTAAATAACAACTCTATGTCAAATATGATTTGATAAATCTTTTTAGTGTGGTATTTTTAGATTTTTCTTCAAATATACATATAAATTGGTGTGCCTTCGATACCGAAAAATACAATAGTCTGAAAATAGCAAAAGAACAATGGCACATAAATTAGAGTGGATATTAGAGAGATTTGAGTAAAGGGAAAAGATTGTGATTGCATCAATGATTGCAGTTCTGATTACTTTTAAAACAACGAAAGAAAAAAGCGGAAAGGTAGGCACACCCATGTTGTAAGTGAGCATAGGAATGTTTGAATTCCAGCTGTGGGATAAATGATCTTCACGGGCTCAATCAAACAGACAGTTTTTAGGACAGTAACATTTCATTCGGATATATTAGTAGCTTCTGTAATAATCACTAGCATATAGTGGCTCATTATTCGAAGGAGGAGTGATGAGAAAAATAATTGGCTAAAATTACCCCAAGACTCAACCCTAAAAGTAGAAAAGTCTAAACCCATACAGGTGATTTAACTTAAGGAAGGATGTGATATTTGGCTGTTTATTAATCTAGTCCCCAAAGTTTTATAAAAACGTTTTCTTATTCGTTGCTTAAGAACTTTGAAAACTTTTATGAACTTTGATTGGTTGTGTGTCCAAACGTCTCAACTTCTAATGGTAATCTACAGAAGGGTTAATGTTGTGAAAATACATTAATTTATCGGCCATTGTCTTATCACTTTAAATCCTATATAAATCCTATATATAACTCATGGTTGTATATATATATAACATATAAGAAAAATCTTCAATGACAAAAAAATCATTTATTTTCCATCAAAATAAAACCAGTTCTAAACCCCGAATTGCTGATCCGGGCCTTGATATAACGGGAATGATGGGAATAGTCCCTTTCGTGGCAACGCCCCTTAAGGGGCGATTCGTCGTATTTTTAAAATGGCTTTTTATAGGTTAGGTTAGGTTATATTTGGTTAGTTTTTTGGCCCACAGGGTTAGGCAATTGGCCCCGCAGGGGCTAGAAATAGGAGAAAATCTACTGTGAAAAATACGAAGAATCACCCCTTAAGGTGCGTAGCCATGAGAGGGGCTATACCCGGAATGATTTTATTATCGTACATTTAACATTTTTATTCGCATTGTCCGATGCTGTGAGTATTGGTGCAAAAAAATGGGGACATGATTCCAGTTACGTCATATTTTTCTTTCCCGAAAAAGGGAAGGGGGGAAGAAAAAAAGAGATGGGAGAAAAGGGGGTTTTCCCCATCTCTTTTGAAGAGATTTTCTTCCCCCCTTCCCTTTTTCGGGAAAAAAAATATGACGTCACTGGAATCATGTCCCCATTTTTTGCACCAATACTCACAGCATCGCATTGTCCTAAATTACCTGCTAAAATTTGATAAATACTGAAGAAAGATTCAACTATTTCTTTCAATAATATGACAATGATGATAACATCTATAAAAGCGTAGCTCCACAAATCAGCCGAAAGAAAAAAAAAATCAGTATTGATTAAACGTCGAGTAGCATGCACAGAGTTTAATTTATGAATTCCATAGTTTTTTAGAGATAATATTCTTATGACATAGTACCTAAACGTCATAGAAATCATCTACTCTAATATCATATCCATAAAATGAATATATCATACAAAAATAGCTTGAAACGAATTTTTCAAATTGATGATTGGTTAATGATTAACAATACCAATAACCAAAACATAAGATCCATTACACCACACGGCAGGAAGGAAACACCAAAACTATAGAAAAGCATCGTTTCAATAATGAATCATTTGATTCTCTAATCCTTGATTATTGATCACGAGTGCTTCATCTAAAGAGAAACTACTACACTTAGATTTTTATTTATCATAAGTCCTATAACTAAAGGGACACCACTGTTTTAGATTATCATTAAGATACTACGATAATATGAAAGAATTGTCTGATAAAGATTAAACTTGTTATTGTACAAAATCTGTATTAGAAAATGGCGTTGTATGATGTACATAGCATAATTTCATAGTTGATAGGGGCATTGTCCAAAGGTATATTTTTCTTTAAAATATGCATGTGTGGGGGCCTAAAGCCTGCAGTGTACTTTTTTAGTGACAGACATACTGATACTTTAGAACAAAGGAAAAGGTTGCTAGAATAACAGAAAAAAAGTTTAATTGGGTTGTGCATTTTAAACCCCTGTCTACACCAACCTTGTGCA
The DNA here is from genome assembly GCF_053477335.1 of Acartia tonsa. Taxonomy (NCBI): domain Eukaryota; kingdom Metazoa; phylum Arthropoda; class Copepoda; order Calanoida; family Acartiidae; genus Acartia; species Acartia tonsa. The sequence continues at coordinate 38,333,269 of NC_137263.1, forward strand.
CGCCCAAGAAAGAGAGAAAATTAGGGCGTTTCACAGTTTTTTGAAGATTATATGAATTTTCAATTTACAATAATGTCCAAATTGATTGATATATTTCATTTGTGTTATCAGAAAAGCAAGGTTGTGCAATCATATCCGCATATTGTCTTATCCATTAGAGCAAAAAGACATTACCATAATATCTCTGTATGTTCCCGCAAAGATCTCTAAAACGGCTTTTAAATTAAAAAAAAAACCAGGTAATTATATTTTACATATATAAGTTTTAAAAATTTAATCGATACCCATTGAGGCTAGGGGAGGAGCGACTGATTTTGTTAGTCCATTGGTCATTATTTACATTTTTAACCTCCAAACCCCACCCACTCCTCTGTTTAAATAATTTCTACCCCCCACCCCTAAAAAAACAGGGGCGTTCTTGTTAGGACTATAGTCTTAAATTGGCATAAATATTGAAAAGGACTTATAAAGACAAAATAAATTTGCGAGTAGCTCCACTTTAAAATTGATAAAAATACCATCTAAATACCACAGCGAATCTACAAACCTATTGTATTCGTGTTCCTTCCTTGTACACTTAAACAAAGGCGTGCACACTTCAGGAGGGGGGAGGGGGGGGCTATACAGAAACGTTTTAGGTAGTACTATACCCCATACGATTTTTTTGGTGAGAGGTGGTAAAAGATAATGTTGGAATACAAAATGTCTATTTGCCCCTAACCTTTTAGCAAAAAGTATGCGCACGCCAAAGCATTTGAAGATTATTAGTATAAATGAACTCGGCCAATCATAGGCTATTGAAAAAGATTGAAGTAGTGTGGTAAATGCCTTAATTTAAGGCAAATCTAACCAATTTCCAGGCACTTGGCAAATAGCGTTGTCATTCTAGGCTATTTACACTGGTAAGAAGCAAAACTTTTATATAATTGTTAGTTAGAATCGCCATTTCTAATTCAAATTGCTCTTATATTCTTTAACATAAAATGTTGTAAGTGCAAACAACTCTAAGAAAGGTAATCAACCCATGTTATAATGCCATAAGAGTTAATTAAGGTAATTATCTAGCTTTTAAGCAGTTACATACTAAATATTTTTTGTTCTTTGATAGTTTCATCACTGTTCTTTTGCCCGATTGTCAAATATGTTTAATTTTCTGAACTAAACATGATTGTACTTGTTTAAAAAATATGAAGATAATTAATTTAGATCTTTTGAAACCTTTGTAAACAAAAATCAATTTATAGATAAACTGACAATTACTTGATTGTCGTATAACGTCTCACAATTTACAAAGATACCAACAGTAATACATTAAATGCACAGCAACAATATATTATGATTTTTCCGTGTTGTCCTGTCTTAAAAAGTATAAATATATGTAAGAAGTAGAATAAAGAATAGACAGTATAGAACATTTTTTTTTACTTTATCAAAAAAAGGCAATAAAAATTGTCCATATAAAAAAATATAAAATATAATAAAATAGATATGTCCATGTCAATTTTTGGCTCTAGGTCCGGGGAACGGGACCCGACTGTTAAAGGTAAAATATACAGTAATAAGGATGAAAAGTAAAGAAGAACAATATTACTAATTTTATGAGTTTTTTAATAGTATCTATAGTTCATAAAATATGATTTTAAAAATATAGGACGCCATTTTCCCCTCCCTGTCAAAACTCTCTCACCCTCAATTTTTCTAGCGCCAATAAATTAGTTGTAATGGAAAAAAATATTAAAAATGCAGTTTTTCTTGCGAAGCAATTTCCTCTTGTTGAAAAAATTAAGGCATCGCTCTGTGGTCAGATTTTCAGTAGCGAAGCTACTCTATAACTTGTGCATATATAAATGTTCTGAGGTCAGAAGTCAATAGTTGTTTAGATGTACATTATATGTTTTAAAACTAGACATATTTGTTACAAATTCTATTGAAAATCCCTCTTTAGTTTGGATTCTATTTCGTTTTATTTTATAATTTTTTAATGAGCACAATAATTGTTTAATATTTCTTAACATGGTTATTAAAAATAGAATAATACTTAGCTCATAAGACTAAATTTATACTTGTTGTGTCAAAAGTTCGCACGCTCCCCTTTAACTCCAACTCCCAGTTACCTCTAACTCTCTCCACTTGAACAACGCCTTGTTTAAGTATTTCTTTAAGTAAAGCATTCCTATATCTAGGACCGGTAGGTTCGTACGTCCGTCAATATCTAATAACTATGATAATTAAATATACATCTTTGAAACATCCTGTAACATTTTTTAAAACGTAGCAACTCACGAAACTGTTTCTAATAAAGCTATACATATTTACAAGAAAAATAAATTTAATATTTTCTGTATAAAAAGCAAATTCTCTGCTGAGAATTCGTTTTTTCTTCTTTTTTCTCTTTTTTATAGATAAAAGAAAAATATGTCTTTTTTAGTTAAAAACTGGGAAGATTTGAGAAATGATAGCAAGTATCCTTTCTTCACATTTACCTGATTTCAAGTTATTTTAGCAAAAAATTCTCTTATCAGGGGCGTTTAAGGCAAACAACGAGAACTATAAATGTCACTTAAGGCCAACTTTTTTTCTCCCCAATTTTCGGTGAGTTTTGTACGAAAAAAAGGATGGCAAAATCCATTACAGTGAAGCTTAGAACAATATTAACAATTACTCAGTTACAGCACTTTTGGTTATCTATTTGATGTGAAAATGCAGAATGTTTTATACGTATGAAATCAAATGAGGCGTAATTATAACTATACTCCTAGCCTTTTACAGCATTATTACTAATCGAACCAGGATTCAGGATTCAGTCATTATTTATTCAAAGTCACATATTTGTTGTTTAAAATGAACTTTCTAAGTTTACTAAGCTTTACAGCGCTATCCATTACGGCTGACAAACGAACCTATGGACCGACCCTATATAAAGAAAAGCTTCGTTTTCAAAAATAGGGACACGTTAAAGTCAGACAGAAGTAAGCACAAGCGTCTAGTTTTTATTGGCCGCTGAAAGAACAGAAGTTGGTTTTGTCAGGGAGGGATGGGACATTAGACATTAAATTATACTATAGTAGCTTAATACTTATTAGTTTGCTTTTTAAAAATTCTCGTCTATTGTCTTGATTTGTCTGTTCGATCGACTACATAAAAATGCAAATAAAAATTTATTTACTAAAAGAAAACATAAACAATGAACATATTTATTAAGAAGTCAGATATATTATTTAATCTAATATTAAGTGTTTTCCCAAAAGTTTGGAACACAGAAACTCCTAACGTTTGTTTGTTTATTAATTTGTTTGATTAGGTGTCGTCATATTGGGTACTGGACATCCCCACAGGGTTAGAGCACCACTGTGTTCGATAGACACTTTAAGGGAAAGAACAAAATAAAGATTCAAGGTATTTATTTAAATCTAGAGATTTTTAATTATGATTTAATTATATTTATGTATCAAACTAAACCAACAAATACCGACTAAAGTAGCTTCGCTTCTGTTATTGTTCTTTTATCTAAGTCTGATTTTAAATTGTTTTTATATTGACCTCCCACTGTTACGTGACATTGAGGATATACGTATTTGAAAAAGTTCTAAAAAATGTAGGCAATAAAGTTCTGAAAAGATTACTAGGTAGAATGAGGAAAGGTTATGAAGGGGTCACTATTTAATATACTCGACTACTTATTCTAGAGTTTACAAAAATATGTGAAAAAATTCTCTAAAAAGCTAAAATTCAAATACTCAAGTAGCTCGATATTTTTAATGGATAATATTTCATATTATTGCTTCTCTATAATTCTGTGTATCTGTCCGTCCGTCAGTCCGTCCCTAGTGAAATGAGGGGAAAATGTGATTGTCTCGGCTGCTGTTAAAGATACCCAGCTGTTATTTTTGGTGAAGATTCCTTGTAACAATGAGTATCCAGTAATTTGTTCCGTCAGTCTGTCGTTCATAATTCAAAAGACACAGACATTGCTATAAACTCAAGATTTTTGTGCTGCGCTGCTTATGTATATTGTTCTTCTTGTTTATCATTCATATACAAATTCTAAAACTATATTTGCGAAAACTCACAAACACCCAAAATACATTCTGCAGCATCAATTTATACAAAGAGAAAATTGTGCGCTAGTAAATGCTAATTTTTTGTAGCGAAGTTTCCCTAAAATTCTAGGTCTGTTCTTCGGAGTGTAAGTACGTCCATGTTGTCATGAATGTTGCTATGATAAACTAACATATTTTTTCCTCGCGTAACCTGCTCTTTATTTTTCTCATAACTCTTTGATAATAAGCCAAATTATCTTTTTTTTTCTTCTTTTTTCTATCACGATAGGATTTTTTATCTAAAATATTGTTGGTCTACTCTTAATGTGCTACTTATGGACATAATTGTTCTCTCTTTTTTTAGGGTGGGGGGGGTGGTGGTAGAAAAAGAGCGATGTAAAGACATGAGATGGGGAAGAACAATGTGTAAAGTATATTTTAGCAAGAAAGTAAGGTTAGAAAGAGGTAAAAACGCAAGTGAGCAAAAACGTGGAGAAATTGTAGCTGGACTATGTTGGACGTATGTACATATGACTGGGGCTCGGCAGCCACGCATGTTTAGTGTTCACTGTGGCGTCGGATGTGATTTTTTAAAAGTTTGAATGGACTATGGCTAAAATACAAAATTTAATTTGGAAAGCTCCTGCAGCATTTGTCGGCAGCTAGAGATTGTTATTAAACAGAAAATTTTGTTCAGTTACGGATTACCTTCTATTTGATGACTGCAATAGACGGATAGCTACGGATTTTTAACGCGGCTGCGGTAGCCGAGCCTTCCGAATGGATACTTTAGGTAGCCTAACAAGGCCTCAGGCTTAAAGAATATGCCTTGAAATACTGTAAATTTCTGCCATAAAATTTTGTATGCATAAATTTATTCATTTGCCCAAAATAAATTAGAAATTATAATTTTAATGTGGTTACTCCTTGTCATAAACTTTCTTCCAAAACTTTTTTTCTTCAAAATGAATAGTTTCTAAAAGAAATTTTTAAACAAATATACAGTTGAATTTAATTTACATAAAAATTTTAGCTGAGCTTGATCTTTAAATCGTTTATAGGTGATTTAAACCGGGGCGATTCATTCAGCGCACCATCAAATTATTAAATACCAATCTTTAAATCGAATTTGCATGGGCGATTTGGATCAGGCAGTGGCGCGGTACCGGCGCGCCAATGCCACTCACCGAGTGGCATTGCCGGTTCAAATCAGGGTGAATCATATGTAATAAATGGATATTTTTTTAATCACTTTAATATTTTATTGCAAAACTATCGAGAAAACATTTTTATAGTTATTTTTAAAATAAATCATATATTAATGTTTTATATAAAATACCATACTACACCTTAAGTAATAAAGTTGTACTGGCGCGGATCAATATTTTAGTGAGTGCGCAAGCGATCTAAAAACACCGCGCCGAAAATCTTTTAAAAATCAATGTTTTATAGGTGCGCTGTGGGTCACCACCAGCGCACTTACGGTTCACCTCTGAATCGCCCCGATTCAGCGCACCATAAAAACGATTTAAAGGTCCAGCTCTGTACAACTAAAATCAATATTTGAGTGAATAAATCCGCCAAAACAAAGTTTAGAGACTTTGGCAGCCGCCGCTACGTTTCGCCGGATTTATTTTTAAACAGCCTAGCTTCTTAAACTAACAGCAACCAATGGTGAAGTCTTTGTTGAACTGCCCAAAAACTGTGTTCTTGCAAGTGGGAGTGGACATTGGGCTGTTTATTACACTAGCCCCCAAAGTTTTATAATAACGTTTTCTGATTCGTTGGCCAAACAACTTTGCCAATTTTCATCAAATTTTGATTGGTTGGTTTATTAAGTTGAGTGTCCAAACGTTTTAACTTTTAATTGTAATCTAAAGAACAGGTAATTTTGTGTATCATCATAGGAGATGTACATCAATTTATCGGCCATTGTCTTATCCCTCTAGATCCCCTGTGTGCTCGACTGTATCAGGAGTGGGATTCCTATGAAAAGGTGGGCTCTGAATACAATATTACTTTCTCTTCTCCCAAATTTTATGACATTGCAATAAGTATGTCGTGTGCTAAACTATTTCAGGTGGAAAATTTTATAAATATTTGCAATGTAGGATTCTAAGAATTTCCATCTGCTTATTCTAAATTCAGCGAAGCAATTCTATTGTAGTATGTGTTCAACAAGTTCCAACTGTAGAAACAATTAACATTAAACTATTCTTGATTTAAGATTCACGTAATTATGATGTTTACAGAGATCTTAAGGGATAAGACAAAGGACAATAAATTAATGAGAAAATTGCCTATAATTCTTTGAATATATAATATTGTTGGACCAGTGTATCCAAAAGGGGTGGATACAACCCCTTTTGCACGCCTCTGCTCAAATTAAGATTTCATGTATTTTAATGGAGAAATAAATATATTACATGAATTAAAATTAGCTCTAGCATTTGCAAGAATTTTTAAGCCAGTGGAAAAAATCCACGTGTAATTGAAAAAAAGTTGCGTAAGTTATATTTACATACGTTGTATATGTATAATTGTATGAGTACGACTGGATGTATAATTCATAGACTTGTTCAAAATTATTTTAAATAATTAAGGTAGCATTTTTATTAGATTGAAAGATAAGAGAATAAAAAATGTAACGATTATAAAAAAGAAAGAAAAAGTAGTCATATGTTATTGGTTATAATTATAAACTATTCCAGAACCTATGAGAAGCAAACCTGTAAAGAAGAACCACATCGGTTCAGCGGTTAGCGAGATCCTTCGGTACAAACAGACAAACAAACAAACAGACAGACCGACACCCTGTTACTTCTTTTAAAGGATTATTGATAATTATTTAGAATAACTTTCATGGTTGTTGTTATAAAATATTCTTTAACATTTAAATGTAAGTTATTTTGAGCCATGCTATTATGTATGTATGAGTGAGAAGACAGAGTTTTGGGCTCCACCCCTCATGAACATTTACATGTGTTTATACGATTCAACTAATACCTGCGACCATGGCTCTATATGCTAGGTTATTGATTGTACAAAAGTTGATGTTTTTGACAAGGCAGCTTAAAATGTTTCTATCAATGTAATCATCGTCCAAAAAAGTAGAAATTAAAACAGCACAATTAAATCATAATATATCTCTAATAGACAGGGATCATAAGGGATAAGACAGTGGAGGATAAATTTAAGTAGCCCCCAAGTACAAAAAAATGTCTCTTTAGTAGTTTAAAATTATTGGTGGAAAATATGGACAATGAACGTTTAAACATTTACAGCCCAATAAAGATTTATGGATGAAAATCTATATAGTTTAAGCCAACAAATAAGAAGTCTTGTTTGAATCAATAAGGCACAGTATGATTTACAGTCCAATGTCCCTATTCTTTCTGTTGTGCTAGTTTATTTGGTTTGGCTGTATTAGTTTATGTTGGTTTCTGGGAACATACTCATGCAAAAATATATCTTAGATTAGCAGAGATGAGAGAAATTACTTTTAATAATAGACATACAACCATTTAACTATCAAAATTATAATATTTTATTTTGTACTACATTGGTGGTTTCGCTACAAACATATATGTAGAATTAGATCTTATTTGTCAAACATATATGCTGTTTTTAAATCAACATAAGATCATAATGATATTTCGATTATTTGTCCTTTAACTTTGTTTATTCGACGTTGATAATTCCGGTCTGTCAATAATATGACACTCTTAGTAACAAGTTGTAAAAGTATAGAGATTAAAAAAAACCTATGTATTAAATTCTAAATTAAATCTAATAGAAGAAACTAAATTTAGCTACGTCCTTAGACAAGAAAAAAAGGTTGAAAAAAAAGGCTCCATAAGGAGCAAAGCCATGCGACCCTCAGCCGCGCAGCTTACAGAAGCCTGCCTATACACCTCAGCTCACATATTTCTGCCAATGCCACCTTAAGCCTCACTTAGCCTTAACAAATCTTAGACAAAGCCTGCCTAGGCCATTCTACGCGACATTATTGAAGCTAGATGAGCAGCTGTACTTATTAATTCGAGGAAGCTGAGAGGTTTTGAAGAAGTTGCTGTAAATTTTAGTCTAAGCTAAAGCTACTCTTAGCCACCAAGTTTTGATACAGCCAACCTCAGCTGCAGCTAGGAGCGCGTCAGCTTACTTTGATTTATCTGTTTAACAAGGATGACAACATCCATAAAAGCGAAGCACTGAAACGGTAGGACAAACGGACTGCTTAAAAACAGGATAATGTTTATGGACATACTTACATTTTTGGACTTGGTTATAGAGTTGCTTCGCTTATAATATTGTTCTTTGTTGTCCCAGGAATCAATATACCAAAAATCAGATCAAACGGATAATTAAAACACTTGAAAATTTGTTGTTAAAAAAGTAGAAAAGTCAACATGTTTAAAATGAACATACGGACATTCTGGTAATGATTATAGAGTTGCTACGCTTTCTAAATCGTACCCAACTACTACAGGAATCATCATGCAGAGTTTGAAATTGATAGGACAATTCTAACATGCCTAAATTAACGAATAAAAGCTATCTATCTCGGACGGACGGACGTACGGACGGACGGACCTACCCTAATTATAGAAAAGCTTCGGTTTTAAAAATGTATAATTAATAACTAAGGTATTGTATATTTTTTTCAAGATTGAAGTACTTCACGCCTAAGCTTGTTTAAAATCTACTTTTGACAAATTTGAAGATTATGAAAAGAGTAGGAGGATGCATAGACACAGGGATAAATCAATGGCAAATAATAAAAATAAAAACTTTCACTTCTCTGATTAAAAAAATCTTTGTAGGTGTTTTTGAAATATAAAATCTTCAAACCTTTAGAAATTGATTGAATTATTACTTGAAACTCCCAGTATTCCTGAAATAGAGAAGGAAGGGTTGTTAAGAAGATAATTCGGAGTTTCAACATTGTAGTTGAAAAACAAGGATGACAACATCCATAAGTAGCGAAGCACAAAATCACGTTTCCCCATTTTGTGACGGACAGACGGACGGAAATTTCGAATAAAAGAGTAGCTTCGCTATTTTATAATGGTATATTTAATTTCTAAATTTAAAACTTTAAATAATTCTGCTTACATTTTAAGTTAGAAACATTGCAAGAACATTTTAAGATAAGATTAAAGGATGCTCTGACGAAAAACCAGGGAAAAGAGATCGATTAAAAAACAATAACTATGAAAAACTGGCAACAAACCACCTTTTTAAGGTTAATTAAATGAAAAATTGAAGAAGTATAATTCTCGATATAAACAATACAACAAGAAAAATCTTCATTGATAATAGTTATAAATTATCATTGTTTCTTTTGTCTGTATCTTAATATTTCAATAACTTTTGAACCAATTGAGTTCTTCATTTTAGGGTAGCCTCTCTCTAGTCCTTGGGTTGTTTTAAGATATTATTTTAGATTTCTTGGGATGGCTTTAAACACTAATCCACTAGATACTAGGGGCACATTAACTAGTATTATTAAAAAATTCTGGTTAAAACTCTGTAAGGTTAATTTTGTTTTGTTTCAAAAGCTCGTTTATCATAGAAAAAAAGTTTATTTCTTTAATTCTATGCGTCCCTTTCGCCGTGGTTAAATCTGTTCCTGAAACTCGTTCACTTTCAACTTTTTGTGGAACATATCTAGGAAAGTAAAAGTTTGATGCATCGTTTAAAACAGCTAATTTTCAATATAATATAAGAGCTTTTTTGGCAGGGTGGCCGTCTAATGAATGTACTGTAGATGAATGGCTTACGAATTGTTTGCATCAGTTTAGTATTATAGGATCTTAAGTTGCAGAATTTTTTTCTCTCATAATTTTGCAACCAACTTTCGGATATTTGTGGAATGAATAACAGTAGAGGACTTTTGGGTAAGAAATATTCCCAATAATTGAAAATCATTTTTAACATCCAAGTAATTTATCATTAAGAAAATTGTAAAATATAAAATCTAAAAATTAATAAAGCTAAAATTTCTAGTAAGCCAATATTTAGTTTTGTATGACAACTTTAGTTTAATCTGGTGTAAACAAGAACTAGTTCAACCACTTTGACACACAGTGTTCTCAAATATTGGGCAGGGGTGCAAAATTTATATTTGTATATTATTTCATGGATTTATTAACAAAATGACTGCAAACAAATCCAATTATTTATTTAAAATCATTAGTTATATAATTTAAAATTTGCTAATGTCTAATATATAAAAAATTTATGATTAAGACCTTCGTTAGAGAAAACTGTAACTTTAGAAAGATAAATATTTTTGGTGAATGAGCACTTTTTGACAAGAGCATGTACAAAATTTATTTTGATTTTTTTAAATGGTTAAATTCGTTTTCTTTTGAAATTTATAATTCTTATTCAGATTAGAAAGTTTTGATAATTAGAAAAATAATAAGAAAACATTTGATAAGAATTTTGACTGTTATGTTTTATTTGCTTAAAGCCAATATACGTAAGTATACTTTTCTCCGTTGCAATATTTCTGTTTATGTACAACTAAAATCCACATTCAACTATATTACTATTTTTAAACTTTGCGCCCCCCCTCCCCCCCTTGTTTATTTCCAAAGTAAATAATTATTGAAAATATGAATAGGCTTATGTATGGACTGGTCATGTAGATTAAATTTAATGATATGAAATAAATCACATGTTACAATTATAACAATGAATAAGGATGTGATGAAAATGGATTGCCCATTTCTTCCCTAAATTCCAAAGTTGTACAGCAGATAACCCAATTATTGCAAACGCTATTTTCAGCTACTCCGGCCAAAGGGAAAAGCGATATAATGTATAAACGATTTATACATTATACATTCAAAAATTTTAATTTTTCAAACTTTGATTTTTTTTGGAAGTTTGAAGCATTTTTAGGTAGTAGTAAATATTAAGATAGGGGCGGAAGCTAGGTACACTTTCGGAAACTAAAATTCAGTACATCTGAATAAGACTTTTATGAATGAAGGGTTCAGCAGCTGCCTATGACCGCTTTTATAGATAATTAATAAGAGAAGAATCAAATAAAGCTGATTGATAATGAAATTTATAATAAGTCTGCAGATTTTTAAAAAAAAATCTTACACTTTATAGCTAAAAATGCGGGAAATGTTTATTACATGAAATGTGGCTGCGCATGCCTAGCTTCTTATATATATGTATTAGATATAATCCAATAATTTTAATTTAAGAAGTAAACCTTAAGATTTAATATTGTTGTTGTTGATGATATGTTTGAAACTTTGAAATTTGATCCAATTTTCTAGATGAGAACACTTTCTATTCTTCAGCTTTTAATCCCTTTTAGTGGATCATCCTATATTTATCTCTCTCTCTTTCTTTATCCTTATCTCCCTTTATCTCTCTCTCTCTCTCTCTCTCTCTCTCTCTCTCTCTCTCTCTCTCTCTCTCTCTCTCTCTCTCTCTCTCTTTCTTTCTCTCTCTCTCTCTCTCTCTCTCTCTCTCTCTCTCTCTCTCTTTCTTTCTTTCTTTCTCTCTCTCTCTTCTTTCTTTCTTTCTCTCTCTCTCTCTCTTTCTTTCTTTTCTCTCTCTCTCTCTCTATCTCTCTATCTCTCTCTCTCTCTCTCTATCTATCTACTTTATTTAAAAGTAACAGGATAGTTCTTTTTTACAATGTACTTTCGTATAGGTCCTGGGAAGGTTTATAACTATTTTTAGGGAGGGTACGTACAACCACCCTTTTAAGAGAAATCGCCCCTTTCTATTTTTCCATTAACTGTGTATGTCTTGGTTTTAAATTTTAGATAGGCTTCACATTGGTCATGGGATGGTTTAAGGCTTCATTCCCTGTCAAAACTGTTGATATTCTATCGAAATGAAATTTCAAGGGTTTATTTCGACTAAATGGGTTTTAAAAAGTGGTCTTGACTAACATAACTATTGTTAATGAAAGAAACTTGACAATACTTACGTCGACTTTGTACCTTAAAATAAAAAGTGTCCAGGGCTGACATAATATCGACGTATCGTCGCATTCACCAGAAGAAAAATAAGATTCAATTTATGTATAAAAGATTCGCTACAAAATAACATTGAGGTCAGTAAGGTGAAACCTGATTAATATAATTGATGTCTTGTTATTCAGGGCCGTGAAATCAATTATTATTCGGTCCTCCACCCCTCCCCCTTACCTTCTCTGTCTATCCTTGCTCCCCCCCTTCCCCCTCCTCTCTGTCTATCCTAGCTATCCTCTGTGTCTATCTCTATCCTGCTAGACATGATATCAAATATTTGAAGCACGTAGTGTGTATAATCAAGCCTTCATCTCTCACATCAACTTTTTGGCTAAATTATTGTATTTTAGAATTAATATTAAAAATAATATTGTCCACTGCAACAATAAGTTATTGAAACTGATTCTAATTTAAGCATATTGATAGTAGACTTAAAGACTTAAAATATTATTTATTAGTGCTGGAAAACTTTTCAATTAAAAAATATTGTAACTTCATTGCCCATAAAATCCATTACTTTTTAAAATAATGAAAACTAGGTGTAAATGTATCGTTATGTTTAGGATCGGTTAGCAGGGCTCGGCAATAACGAAGTGGATTGTTAAAAAAGGATGACCCTGCTTCGGGATGTTAATTTAATTTGAACCTGGAAATTTGAAAAATCGATTGAAACTAAACCAGAATAAGGAGTACACAAATCAGTCGTTAATAAAAATGAGTCCATGGTTTAATTTTAATATCAAGTTGTTATCCGCCATCAATAATGAGTCGTTGATTGCACTGAATGAATTTCTAAATTTCCAATAAAACGCTTTTTGAAAATATTTATTCTAGTTATATTTTTATTCCTCAAATGTGAGGTATGTTACGCGTGACCAATATCCTTCCCTAAATTATCTAATCTAATAACAGGCGTAAGAACCAGAGAATAATTATATTATTCTAGATGCTCAATGATCAGTCCAACTTAGTAAATTAAATTTTTTGTTTATATCAAGTCACATATAATCCAATACCAATACCATGGCAAAATGTTTGGACCTAAAATCTTCCTAAGCAAATCTTTATCTCCAATAATTCAACTTCTTTCTTTGCAATATTTTATTATGTGTTCAACTTCTGACCAATAATATAGTTGATTTGTAACTACACTTTTTTCCTATTAGCCTAATAAAGTAGTTGACCACCTAGACTTGCTATATCTATTACCTATATTTTTTAAACCAGAGAAAACTTTCAACTTTTTGGCACCCGCATACACAAACCTTTAAATGTACATTTAAAATAAAATCTTTTTTGTCAAATATGTTGTGCACTTTTTTGGACAGTAAAACAATGCAAACACGAGTTTTTTTTCCTTTAGATTGTTCTTTAGATTTGGCAGGTTTACTTTTCAGAGTCTAAAAGCTTTTTACAGATATATGGTATAAAAAAAACATGAAATGGTCTCTTGTTCACAGAAAGGTCATTGTCGTAAAAACTATGCTTTTACATTTATTGTATTTTTTTTTGTTTTGATCAAAATTATTACCAAATTTAAAAATTTGGCATGAATTGTCTATATATTTATGTCCTATAGGAACTTTCAGACAAAGAAAGTGTAAACAAAGAGTTGGTGGCATTAGGTTGATTTTTATAATCATTTGTCCTTATGGTCAGGTCAGAAAAACGTCACGGTTAGCTCTTTTCGTTTTCAAACTTTGGATGATGATTCCTGAACAGTTAGGTACGATCTTGAAAGCTTAGTAACTCTATACTCGTTACTATATAGTCAGTACTTCCATATAAAACATGCTGATTTTCATAATTTTTTGAATATCCTATTTATCTGATTTTTCTTGATTCCTTGGATAACAAGGCACATTATTGTAAGCAACGCGTCTCAATAAACAAGTCCCATAAATGTAAGCATGTCCTTAAACAGAATCCTGTATTTGCTCAATTTTGCAAAAGGTTTATATACAATTTTGTTTATACCTAACTTACTTGCAGAGAAGCTTCACTACCTACTTGTAATAATGATAATAGGCCTGAATTTGAAATATTTGTATTGTAAAGAGCTAAAGAAGTGTGTCCAATTGCTATTACCTGTTACATCGTATACAGTAGGAATCTTAGATAAAGGAATCAATAAATATATGTACATATATCAAATCTATTAGTGTACATAAAAATGGATCTTTTTAGTAAGGACGGACTCGGCCTAAATGTAGGAAAGCTTCGTTTTTACTCCAAACTTTCTTTATAGAATAGTTTGAACAAGTAATGTCCCCATAAACTCCCCCCCCCCCAAACACACACAAAAAAAGTAAGTTTTAAGGCCTATTTGCAGTTCTCTAAAGCCAGATTAATGCTGTAATATAAAGAGAATAAATAACTAGGCTTAGTACCATATATATTTTGTATATCTTAGAAGAAAAAAGAAAATTTTAAACTACAATATAATAGTTGCTAACTAATATCTTTTATATAAATTTTTAAAAATATTTTTTTCTACATGGTAATTTAGCATTTCAAAATAGGACGACTTAAATATTCCTTTATTGAAAGTTTTATAAAAATAAGTAATATAGTTCACTATTTTATTTTAATATTTATATAATTTGAATAATATACGCACAAGCCTACTGCATCTAATACTTTAATAGTTGTATTCCATACAGGGATGAAAGGTTCTAGAAATGGCAATAAAATAAATACAAAAAAAATAAAGTCAAAATGGTCATGGCTGACATACCATCGAAATGATCACTTTTCTATGTCAGTATATAGTATGTATAGTGTTTCTATAATCAGAAAACAAAAATTTAATATGGTAACAAGAACATTCAAACCTTTTTCTTCTTTTTTTGGAGGGAGGGGGGGGGGGGTAAAGTAAGATTTTTAAAGGGTAATCTAATGTACATATTTTTAATAATTTTGGAGGAGCCAATTTTTATTCTGGGGGAAGGAGGGGGGGGGGGTTGCAAACACCTTTTTACCTCCCCCGTGTATGGTACCTATCCTGGTATCCGTGGTTGTTAGTCCAAAGATATTTGTTATAGAATTATCTCCACATACCAGTAATGGTCCATTAACCATATGCATTGTACACGCTGGAACCAACAAATACGGCGTCCCCCTAATTACGCAAATCACATTAGCAAATGAGCAAATTACAAAATTGGCCGTACTAACTCTTATCCTGTCCTGTCGTTAAATGATAGGGTGTCCTTTAATTGGCGTTTGTAAGCTACTTTAAAGTCACATAGGACACAATTTAATCAGAACTCGACAGCCATTCGTTTTTAATGCGACTCGGCTGCTTAAAATAGACGCTGCTTAGCTGTGAATTGTATTGGCTATTGTTGAACGTAGCTTCGACTGCAAATATTAAACCATTGTTTTTAAGATTCTATAATTATTTTTTGTGTAATAATATAAATTTTATTTAAAACTATACGTCTTTTTTGATTAAGTTGAATTAAAGACTGCTAAAACCAACATAGAATATGCACATTTGTGAAAACACCTAAATAGGAGGCCCAAGGCTTTGTAACAAATTTAAAAGGACTAATAGCAAATCGTGGACCTATCGAGAAATAAAAAGACTCAATATCAAATATCTTACTTTTAAAACGAAGCTTTTCTATACTTTGTTTTATAATAAAACTTTTATGTTAATTTAAATTAATTTTTTTACACTAGAGTAACCGTATGCTATCTATTTGTATATTTTCTAGTAAATTATTGAAGCTATGGGCGAGGCAAATAAATTTTAGATAAAGAACTATTAACCTTTTCTATACATGTAATTATAATAACATTTGTTCTGTTTCATGTATTATTTAATTAGGCAGGGGTAAGGCAAGGAAAGTTTTTTTTTCAGTTTTGTGTTTGTATTATAACAAGGATGACAAAATCCATAAAAGCGAAGCTCTGAAACGGTAGGACAAACGGACATTAACACTTGTATAATGTCAGAACTGAATAATCAGAATGTAAATGTATAAGAGTCAACGCAAAATTGTAAGTAAATTTGTTGAAAAACTGCTTGATACAGAATATTATTTATGGACATACTTACATTTTTAGGACTTGATTATAGAGTTGCTTCGCTTATAATATTGTACTTTGTTGTCCCAGGAATCAGTATACCAAAAATCAGACCAATCGGATAAGTAGGACACATACAAATTTGTTGTTAAAACTGTAAAAAAAATCAACATGTTTAAAATGGACGTACGGACATTCTGGTAATGATTATAGAGTTGCTACGCTTTCTAGCTCGTACCTAACTTCTACAGGAGGAATCACCATGCAAAGTTTGAAATCGATAGGACAATTCTAACATGCAAAAATTAACGAAAAAAGCTATCCGTTACGGACGGACGTACGGGTGGACCGACCGACCGACCCTAATTATAGAAAAGCTTCGCTTTAAAAAACAAATACTCTTAGCCATAATGTCAATATTTTAAAATTATTACATGTTTTAAAGTTTTATTAAATCAAGGTTAAATGTTGGTCCAAAAGTTGAAGTTAATATCAGCGAAAATTCTTATTTTCGCAAAACAATACTGCATGTGAAATCATCACTTTGTAGGTATGAATAAAACTTAAATGCTCCAATAATATTCTGACATTTTTTTTGAGAGGCCCTTAGTTAATCTTGAGATATTTTCTTCATATTCCTTATTCCTGTTAAATAAGAGTTGATTAATCAATATAATATGTTGTTTATGAAACAAATAGAACTAATTAATCTTATATTATGATTTATTTGATATCATGATTTGAAATACGAAGGAAAAAGAACGTCAAACGGAAAAGTATTTTTTTAAATAAGAAAAATATGTTATTCGTTAATCATAATGAGCCAAATTCTTAGACTAGCCTTAGAGTTTGGGTTCACTAAGTCTAACATAATCCTTCATGTTTTTAAATGTAATGCTAAGAAAACCCTTTTGTAGGTAGCCAAGAAAAATTTTATACGAATTGGCCTAATATATGCAATTTAAAACATACCCGGACTTGGCAGCCGCGAGTCTGCCGCGACTAAATCTCATATAAAAGCCCGTTTGGATGCTTTGACATTTTCTTTTAAAAGAGGGATTGCAAAATTTGAGTTAGGTTAAGGCTTCAAGCTAATTTTTGAAATTGTAAAAGCTTGATTTTCCAGAGACTTACAGGTGGCTGAGGCGCGGCTGCAGAACCGATCTCATAAATATTAACAAAAACTCAACCATTCAGAAATCTTAATATAGAGCTTAAAAATGTTGAGACTTTGTTATAACAAAGCAAGAATTAATCTTACCTCCTTGTAATCCAGATTTATAGGGGTTCCTCATTTAATCTTCATTCAGGTGTCCTACAATCATTACAATTCAAATATAATCCAACCTATTTAGGAATATTGTCGTCCTTGGTAGACACCCTTTTAAAAGTTGAATCTAGTGATTCATTTCACTCTTGAGGGAGGATTAAACAAATTACACAATTTTCGCTGTGGGTGTCCTAGCATGTTTTGTATATCTAGATGTGTTTTTAGTAGCGCGTAGCTTCTCTACAAGTTTTTTAGCTAGTAGTTTTGACTGTAGTTTTAAGCAGATACCTTAGAAAAGTATGTATTGTGCTTATCCAAGACTCACCATACAGAATAATTACAGACTTTCAAATAGACAATACTTTCTTATACAGCTACTAATAGCTTTTATAAGAACCTTCAGGGGCTGTTTACCTCCAAGAAACTATCCCAAATAACTGATTACTGTTTTGTTTTACTGCACACAAAATAAGACCTATGTTTTTAGTTGATATTTTACTTGTTAAATTTTTAGAAGACTTTCCTGTTTTCTTTGAAAGTTACGCTACTATCAAATATTTTTATTCTTGTTTATATTTGTAACATATGTGTGTGTGTATGTGTATGTTGTATGTATGTTTGTGTGTGTGTGTCTGTTAGTTAGTGTGTTAAGGGGCCTTCTATATAAATAATAGTTTGGTTCTAAAAAACCTCAAATTTAAGAAAAATATTGATTACAAAAGAAAGTTCTTTTGTATACAGTTTTATTTATTTAGTTTTTAGGCTTTGGGTGGATTTATAGGTTATACACAAGAACAATTAAGGCCATATGCAGTGCAGCAACAAAAAGTTAATGTATAAACGTGAATATATTGAAAGTTGGTTCATCCAGAGGGAAGTGGATAAGGTAAAGATGGTGGATGGGGGGAGTCGAGTCATTTTAAGGTAAATAGTGAAAGTCGCTCAATGTGACGTCATAAAAATGAAGGAGATGAGAGGAGAATTTGTAAAGAAACCTCCTAAAAAAGAGATGGATAATCATTTATTTTTATGACGTCAAATGTCTTTTTTGAGCGACTTTCTCCATTTACCATCTTAAGTCAGCTGCGAGAATCACTTTATTAGAGTACATGTAAATCTGGTGCAATAACCATGTAATATTATATCGATTAAAAAGGTATACATATTTTTATGCAGTAGAATGACATACAGTCATACTTTCAAGCACATAATTTTTTTTATAATACTAAAATATAAAAAAAATTATCTACAGTTCCATTTTTAAGACCTGATTATAAAGATGCTATGCTTATAAACATTGTACCTTGTTGTTCTAGGAATTATTTTCCAAAAATCAGATGAATCGGATAATTTTAATTGTTGTCAATAAGTTTGAAAATCAACATGTATTGAATAGAACTACGGACGTTATTGATTGTAATGCTGCTACGCTTTCAAAGAAAGTTAACATATTACAGGAATCTTTATTCAAAGTTTAAAAACGAAAGGACAATTCAAAGATGCCCCATTAACGATAAGACTATCCGTTAAGGACGTACCGACTGACCCTATTTAAAATAAAAAATTTGCTAATAAATACGACGTTTTCTCTTAACACATTAAAGTCTTTTTAAAAAATGTAAATTACAAAGGAGAAACGCAGAAATAAAATAAAAATTGAAATACATATGTATAACGATTCTTTTGTAAATCTATATTCTTGATTTATCTAAATTTGATATAGAATAACATTCACACACACACACACACACATGTCACATACACAAACACACTCACGCACACAAACATACACACACCTTAAGAAGGACCCCAAAAAGATTAAGTTTTTTTCCCAAGACCATATTTAAATATTTAAATTGTGTCGACGACACGAACATGTCCTCTTATCTTTTTATAGCGAAGCTTCTCTATGACTCATAAAAGAATGTTTGTCCAGCAGTCTGTCAACCCCTTATCCGTATAAAACCCATTTAAATTGACGGCAACCTTTTTGTTTTATGAGAGATGTTAATATATGCAAAATAATGAACACAGTAATAGTGTCTGACTGATTATGACGTAACAAAAAAATTAGCCAATGAGAGGCCACTATAAATTTTACCATTGGTCAATAACGGCCTCTCATTGGCTAATTTTTTTTAGTTACGTCATAATCAGTCAGACACTATTACTGTGTTCCAAAATAATATGGTACAAGTAAAATTAACAGAAGGATTCTAAATTTGTTGATATTTAAAAAAAAAAACTAAAACATGTATGAAGTTGATTGGGGGATTCCTAGATAATTAGAAAATATATGTGAAACTTGTTTGTCTGCCCTAATTCGCCCACAACATGTCATTGAAGACTTAATCTTCATGTACAGGAAGTTGTATCCGGAAAATAAGATCAAGTATATGTTCACATACAATAGCTTAGTTAAAATATGGCCAGTTATAGGGTTTTTGTTTTTGATGAAATATTATTTAAATTTCATATAATCAAGCAACTATGCTTCCAAAGTTAAAAATCCTTCAATGAACAAGAAAATTACTAATGTAGTAGGGTCATTTCGATCTTATATGATAAAGAACGAGCGGTTAATCCCCTAGAGGCCTCTAGAAGAGGATGAAAGTCGGCACTTCACTTTTACATTTTCGTTTTTAAATAAAATGCAAATATATTAGGTGGGTGGGAAGTCTATTTTTCTTGGGAGGGTGGTGGTAAACTCCCCTCCCCTAAAATAGTTAAGAACTTTTCAGGACCTATGAGAAGCTTTACTGTAAGGGAGAACCCTGATAACTCAGCGGTTAGCGAGAACCTTCGCTGCAAACAAACACACATTCAGGCCGATAGACAGATAGACATCCAGCTACTTTCACATAAGGATAGCTGGACATCTGTGGGATCATTCAAATCGCTCTGTTTTTAAGAAAACTAATCCATATATTCAAAACGTGGCTTAGCATACAAGGAAGATCTTACACATTGATAATGAACCAAGATAAATAAGATAAAGAGATCTCTATGAGAATTTTCTCATACTGTCTGATGTACACATTTCCGTCTTGACTGACCATGCATAATCTATAGTCTGTCCAAGTATAATGATGTATGTCCGTACGTTTGCTTGAATATTCTAGAAATTACTATATCTATAGCATGGATATATTCATAGCTATTAAATAGTGGTAGGCATTGTAGATTAATCGTTGTTCCATACTACTTTGATTAGATACTAGCGGATACGCCACTAGCCTCTAGGGGCTCTGTATTCTAGGAGGAAGAGAGGGCTAGAAAAATAGCTTAAACCCTTCCCATGACTTAAATCCTAAAAATAAAATGGCTTATAAGTTATATTCATTACAGGAGTTATGTGAAGCTTACATAAAAAAATCAATAGGTTCAGTAGTTATTGAGATTTTAGGCTCAAGACAGAAAACCCTTACACCTTTATAAATTAGGAAAAGCTTATTTAATTCCATTAAATGAAATAAAGGTATTTTTCTTTCTTAAATTCATAGATCTTATTTTCATAGTTTTAAAATCTCTTCAAAATTTCAATGAGACTGATTGGATAATATAATTAAGCAAACCCCATTTTAAAATAATTTCAACAAATATCATATTATAAGTTTCAAAGAATAAATTATAGATTTTATCTGAATTTTGGCGGCAAAATGAAGATGTGCGCTGTCATATTTCACCATTCAAACATGAATATCACGCACCACACACACACACACACACTCACTATGGGTCAAAGGTTGGCATCCTAACTACGGGCTGACTCGTCTTCACGTATAGATGTTGTGTGCTATATGTTTGGTTTAGCGCCAAAAAAATTGTGGATATGCGTGAAGATGCGTCGCAGATGCCATGCCGCGTCGTTGTTGATGAAGATGCGCTATTCACCCCTCCACACGGTACGTATTCAAACATTTTACGATGAAGATGCGCGTTTAATAACATTCTACTCATCTTTGACCTTGAACATAATTTTGTTGTTGGTTTAAAACTAAAAAGTGGGAGGAGCCTATTTTGATTCAGTATTGTACGGAAAATATGCGTAGAATATAAAATTATATACAAACATGAACGATTTTGTCCATTGTAGTAAGCATCAACTATTTTAGCGCAGTAGTAATATTTGAAATCTAATATATTAGTCAAGTGTACATTTATTAATAATTTAATAATATTACTATTACTTATTACATACTTCCGGCTGTTTCCCTAGTCTTAAAATAGCCTAAACCATCCAGGGACTTATATGAAGCTTTCCAAAAAAATAGAGCTCAATTGGTTCACTGGTAAGCTAGAAACAAAAGTCTTACATCTTAAGACGTATGTAACACTGACTAAACCTTGTTAAAGAGTAGTTGCGCAAGTAGAACTCCTTGCATTGATTAAGTAGAGATAAGATGCACAATAAACTCTTTAAACAATGACAAATATGTCCATAAGTAAAAATAATTTCATAAAAAACTACAATAATAATTTAGATTTAATTGGCTCACTGTAAAGCTTTGTATATTTGCGTAATTGTTTATTAGTGTGTGTTTGTGTGTGTGTGTATGTGTGTGTGTGTAAGTGCATGCATCACATTCTATTTTAGATATTAATACACAGAAGGACGGACTGGACGAACGTACGTATATCCTATGTTTATAGAAAAGCTTAGCTACTAAAGAAATGGCCATAACCATAGCATAAAGTAGTTTAACATGTGCCAAAAATATATTTATAATACATTGTTGTGTGGTGCATTTGGAGTTTTAAAGTTCTATACAACAATGGTTCATTGATTCATATCAGTCGTACAGGGATAGGTCAATGAGAGATAATCTTTTTCTCAATTTTCAAACATAAAAAAATATTTCTTCGTTTTCATAAATTACAAAAAATTTGTGAAACTAAACATTTGCACAAATATTAGTTAATAGAATAGAGGATTATTGCTGGAAACTTGGATTACATACTTAAATAAAGGACATTTTCCTCTCCTCCCAATGAAATCAAAAGAAATATTTTTTAAAAGTTAAAAGAAAGAAGAAAAAAATAATAACGAAAGGAAATTGAAAAGAAAAATCAAAATATTAGATAAAATGAAAAGAGACAAGGAGATAGAAAACATTGTGGAAAAAAAATCAAAATGATAGGGAAGCCAGACAGACCGAAAATCAATATTTACTAACAATAAAATAGCATTGGAACTTTAACAAAATTAAAAGGAGATATTGCTATATTGCTTTCCTTGCCCTTAGCTTAGTTAATACTTGCCATAAAATAATGCATTTTTAAGGATGTCATCCTCGCTCATATGAGATTACTAAAAATAAAAGGGAACAACAGTCAAAGAGTAGCTGTTTTCTCTATGAAATATGCAGTTGGAGAAAGGGCAAATAAAAAAAGGAACATTTTAAAAATATATGAAAAAAAATATCTCTTTGTCAAGTACAGAAGAATGACAACAAGGTTAACAACATCCATAGTTCGAAAGTAATATTATGTTTTTTCCTACCTCGTCTGTCTTTTTGAATCTCATTGTTTTAAATAATTTTGTCTGACTTTCCATATACCTAAATGTCCGTATATTTGTCTGATTTTCCATCAGAATGTCCGTTTGTTTATTCTTTACATGTATCCATGTCTTAATTTAATTAATTTAATATTATGTGTAAATCTTTTTGAAAATTCCTACTGTTTGGTTTGGTCCTGCTATATTATACTTATAGTAAAGAATTGTAGAGTTGCTACGCCAATAAAAATGAATGTACTCGCATTCTTCGTGTGCATTGAATAGTTTTGATTAAATGATGCATTGTTTTCACAAATATGCCCTCTTTACCCCAAAAATTTAAAGAATTTATTTTTGGTATGGACAGCACAGGACATATAACAGTCAACAATAAGATGCTTATTATTCCTTCTTTTAGATACAAGTAGTTGCGCCCTTTGAGGACATGAAGAGGGACTAGGGGGATGGTAAAAAAGTTTTAATTTTGAATTAGTCCAGTAACGAACTCTATTAGCTTCTCGGAACCGTATGATGCATGCATAGACGTCCAAGCTTTTTTTTTGGGGGGGGGGGTAAAATTTTTTTAAGGGGGGGGGGAAATGACGAGCGAAGCGCGCCGCAAATTTTTTTTACCCCCCTAAAATTTTTACTCCGGGGGTAAAATTTGCTTGGGGGGGTAATTACCCCCCGTGAAATCTGTGGCAGGGGTAAATTTATTCTTTATTTTGGGGGGGTATTTACCCCCCCAAATTTGTTTGGGGGGAGTAAATACCCCCTCCTAAATGGTTGGGGATGCCTACGGCACCCCCAGGGTAGGGGTAAATTTTAAATGGGGGTGTTAAAACAAAATCGTTTGGGGGGGTAATCGCCCCATTACCCCCCCCCCCCCCTTGGACGTCTATGGATGCATGACTGTAAGAAAAAATTAACCAAGCTGTTAGTGAGATCCTTTGGTACAGGCAGACATATAGACTCTTTGACATAAGCATAAAAAATTATATTTTGCAATAACATAAAATATCTATACAGTAAACTTTGATTTGGTTAAAAAGTAGGTTTTAATTTATCAGAGGAATCTTATTAAAAAGTAATTTTCTTACAGAAGCCGAAAATTCTTCTTTGTATCATGAATGAACAGTTATGGAGTAGAATAAGAAAAGTCATTGAACGTTTGCTTTTTGCTTTTAAGACAGACAGACAGACATTTAAAATAATAATGTGCCTTCGCTATTAAAACATAAAAAAAACATATATTTCCTAAAATAAGAAAACAAGGTAAAGATCTCCATAATCCACATAAGCAAACTCGAAACTTAGATAGGAGAAAAATTACATTTAGATGTTTTTTTTTCAAATAGTGGCTAAAATCAAAAAGCTTTTTTAGTTATCTTCCCTAATTGTAAAAATAGGTTTTACATTTTGAACCATAAAGTAAATATTCACAAAAAAGAAAGATACCAAAAGCAAAGAAAAAGATAGATAGAAAGATAGGCCTTTGATGGATAGATATGGCTAGAAATAGAATCATTTAACAATACGTGACTGATTGCGGTATTCTACTCAAGTAATTCCACCTCGAAGCAAAAAAAATAGATTGGAAATTTGAACATAAAAATTTTTATTTACCAATGTTTTTCTACTTTTATTGTGTGTCTCTCTATCGAAGGGAGGTGTGTCAACATCAACTTCAAATTTATTGGGAATTCGTATTTGAACCTTTTTTCACATTATAAATAAGTACAACCCCCTGGAAAAACCCTTTTCACCCCACTGCTCAAAAAATCAATAAATGTGTGAGTGTAGATATACTCCAAATAGATTCCTGGATCCAGTTTTAGGGTCATTTTTTGTCTCTAGCTCTTTTGTAGCGACTTGGCTATGTTATTATCATTTTTTTGCAGTTTTATATAAATACTTCTTTTTTTACAATGATACAATATACATAGATACCGCGATTCAAATATACTTAGAGGCAAAGCTACTCTACATGTAAGATTTTTAGACTTATGAGGTGTTAAATGAAATTGGTCTTTGCAAAAGTTGAATAATTGTATAATCAATACTTGGAATGTACGGGATTTTAAGTAAGTAAATTTAGAGAAATTATTCAAAATTATGACATGAGAACATAAATAAATAATTCATAGTGTCATTTAAATCGTTTTGTCGACATTATGTCAGTTATCGTCACTTTAGTATAATGCCATACTAGACGTGAAGATTATAAAAAAAATAGCTTTAAACTTATATTTCATTATTACATCAGCTACGGCCACTTTTTTCTAAAACATAAACCATTGCAATTATATATCGACAGAATGGAAACACCTTTGACAGGGGAAAGAACTTGAATCACGGGTCATATAGTACATCAATGACAACTTTTTTCGCTCCTTTTTTTACTTCTAAAAGTTATAATCCTTGGTATACAATATACCAGGTTACATCAATGACACTTTCTTTCGCTCCTTTTTTACTTGTGAAAGTACTATTCCTTGTTTTCATCTATTCACATTAACAAAGCCAACTTTAAAAGCATCTTAAAATTGCTACCGAACTTTCATCTCCAGACAGACAGCTCTTTAGTGTCAATTCAATGGACTAAAAATGGTTTGGTCAGGCATTGAAAGTTTGTTTTGAGGGAGTTAGAAATAGGAGAAAAATATATAATTATGTATTACATATAGTGTTCTTGAAATGGAATGGTAAATGATTTAATATGGTAAGTTTTGTCAATAATTCAATACATTTAACTAGTTCTTGGCCCTATCAGGGAAATTTGAGTTTAGAAATCAGATAAATTGAAGCTTGCCAGGACCTATATAAAGCTTTTCAAAAATAAAGAGATTAATTGGTATAGTGGTTAGCAAAGTTTTAACATACAGATGAGAAATTATATTTAAACTGTCAAACTTTGTTATTTTATTAGTACACTAGCGGCTTCGCCCCTAGCCTCTAGGGGCTTTGCCCCAAGAGGTGATCAAAAAAAAATTAAGGTGAAATTCGTAAAAGGACCAAGGAAATCTTCTGCAAAAAAAATAAAGGACCTAGGAAATCTTCTGCAAAAAAAATAAAGGAACTAGGAAATCTTCTGCAAAAAAAAATAAAGGACCTAGGAAATCTTCTGCAAAAAAAAATAAAGGACCTAGGGAATCTTCTGCAAAAAAAAAAAAAATAGGGGGGGATTTTTTGTTTTTTTGGGGGGTTGGGGGTGTCCCACCCCCCAAGAAAATAGCCTAAAACCACCACAGGACCAGTAGGTATATACCCTGAAGAGTAGAATCCAATCAGTTCAGTGGTTACCAAGATCTTAAGCTTCAAACGGACGAACGGACGGACAGACGGACGGACAGACGGACGGACAGACGGACAGACATCATTCTACTTTGTATTATAGATATACTGTAGAAAAAAGGAAAATATTAAATTTGAAAATCAATTTAATAATTAAAAATTTTGGAAATATAAAATTTCGAAGAAAAACTTTAATAAACTAATGTACTGTAAAGATTTTGAAAAGCAATAGGAGTTATAACCAGTGAGAGTTCGAATCAACAAATTATTAAGAGATCTTAATAAACACTAGTTATAAAGAAGCTTCTGTATTAAAGACTGATCAAGAACAGTTTGGTCTAAATCTCTAAATTAGGGCAAATTTATTTTAGTAAATCATTAGTCTTCACGCAAATTTACGCAAAAAATTAGAGAAGTTCGAAAGAGAGAATGACGCATTCATTTTTATGATATGAAAAAAGGCAAATCTGCTTATAAATTATTTGATATCACCCACATCTTTACAATAATGTTCTTTTTATTACATCTCTTAGACATATACGGAAGCACAAAAACATCTGAGATTCTTACACTGGTCGCCGTATTCAGCTTTTAAAACAAGATATTTAACCACTTTTTCAGTATGGCTTCCAAACCGATTAATGTCCACTGGATTTGAACCGGTTCTCAGCCATTCTGATAAATAATGTACAGCATCATATTAGAGACAATTTTCCTCGAATATTAAAAGTCATAGAATTTATACTGGTTTTATTAGCCCGAGATTTAAAGCTTATAAATTTCCAACTGATATCTGCGGAAAGCTGTCTATAATACAATGCAATAAATTTTTTTGTGGTAGTGCTATCCGCATATGCAAATCAGCCGTTAAATTTTGCATCTTAGAAATGTAGGGAGAGTTAGGTCACTACACAGAAATTATATTATACAGTTTCTCTCATTCGTTGGTTTAAAAACTGTGGGTTCTTGATTTGTTGATTCAAACGAGCTGTGCCCAAATTAATAAGTTTAATCCATATAAATAAGGAATAATTTTGTTAATTGTAAATTGTATATAAATTTATCGATCAATGTTTTATGCCTCAAGTTTCTTGGAGAAAAGATAAAGTCTGTTTCATTTCAAAACTATTAACTTTTATTGGACTTGAGGCTAGGTAACATTTTATTACTCCACTATATGTTGATATTATAAAAGCAGAAAAGCTTAAAGGGGTTATGATTTTATGTAGATTTTTGTGTGCATGTGAGGTTTGTGTGTGTGGTTTTGTGCGTGTTTGTGCGGTTTTGGCGGCGGCAAATTGTAATGAGGGAGATGAGAAGCTGAGGAATGCATCCCGGAAACAGAAATTTTTTCATAAAAAATTATAAAAGCTAGCTTCATTCTAAAAATTGAAAAATAATTGCACATTGATACAAAAATGTAAATTTTTGATGTATTTTAAAAGCTGACTCTATTGAAAAGACATAAAAAATGCAGTAAGGTCAAAGATGCTTAGCGGTGTTTGTATGAGATATGTATTGTACATCACCAATACAATATGAGCATAGTAACAGGGTGCACATAGTAATCTGCACAGATTCAACCTTTGAAAATATGCAAAAAATATTCAATCTACTATACTATGATAGTTTATTTAAAATGCAATCAGGTTGCAACTGTAAAGGCTGAAAATAACAAACATGGAATAGCCAAAATAGTCAAAACTCAAAAGAAATCAAGTTAAGTGAAATACCATGCCCATGTCGAAGTGATAGTTTAAGGACAACAAAATTGTCAAATTCGAATGAAAAGCGATCAAATCATGTCAACTTTAACTTGTGAATGTTAAAAAAAAATTTGCCTTTTTATATCAGTTTCATAAGTAAGATAATTTTAGGGTGCATTCAGGAAAATCCTTACATGAAGTTTCAATATATTTTTCTGACAATTTAAAGCTTTTTTTAAATTTGAAATTTTAAATATGACAATTTATATGGGACACCCTGTATGTAATATATGTGCGAGTAGGCCTGGTGTGGGGGCACAACCTTGAATATCATTTGTAGATACAAAATCATAAGAGGAGGGGCTTAACATCCATAAGACACTCCTTCAATCATTTAGAAGAGGAGATAGTTTACAAATTATTTTTGTTCGTTAGTTTATCCTATATTGTAAAGCATCATAATGTTTGTATGTGTGTATGTCTAGCAAATCTCAAAATCTCTGGACGAATTGTACTTACATCATCATCATCTTACTTTGGGGGGCAAAGCCACAAGTTAATGTTCCTTGTATGGGCTCAAAGGCAGTTGTCTGCGAATAGGTATATGTAAATTTAGGATCTTAAAAAAATATCACTAAAAGCCGAATGTTTAGTCCAATTAAAAATGGTTAATAGAATTCTCTAAATTTAAGTGGAATCACACCAATTAACTAATCATTTAATCAACTTAATTACTAATACTAAACGAATATAAACGCAATTTTAAGTAAATAATATCTAGCTTTTAAGTATGGTGTTAAAAGCAATTACATATTATTATTAATATGTTATATTTTATTTAAATTTATGCAATTTAAAATATGTTTGTGCACATTTCACAATGCATAATTTCTAGGCGTATAGCATCATATATTTTTAGAAGCGCAGGTACTCTGTAAACTAGGTAGGTCTGTCCGCATGTTCTTTTAAAACTAATTCTGGGCTACTTGTGGAAACAATGTTTTTTGTTTTGTTTTAACTTTTTAGAAGGGTAATTCCTATGAACATTTTATTTCGAAGGCATTTCACGTATGGTAATTTAGCTGTTTGCATTAAGAAAACTCATTGAGAAACAAGCGATTTTATAAGTGCAATTATTATTTACTTCGCCCCCAGAAGCCTATTTGGTAACTTGGGTAAAGTGAGGATTGGGAAGGAAGTTGAACCACCACACCTTATTTTGACATACAAAAAGGTTTACTGTAAAAAAAAGTATATTAATTCAGTGGCTAGCAAGATCCTTTGCTAGAGACATACAGACATCCTGTTACTTAACTTTCTCTTTCCTAACAATCATTAGCTTATTCTGCATCCTTATTTACTAGCTATTAATGGATAATAGTAACTTCTCATGAATTTTTAAAAAGCGTTGCTTTTCTACTTTTGGGGCATGATCATCCTTAAAAGTAAAAGGATGTTTGTGAGTCTGACTGTGTGTGTACTTATAAGGATCTCACTAAATGATGAACCGATTTTGTCCTCCTTTACATTGCAGCATCTCATAGGTCCATGAAGGTTTATAACTCACGAGTCTTAAGACAAAACTTCCCTTAAATTTATTCTTTATTTCTTCTTTCTAAAAGTAAAATTGAAAATAGAAAAAATAGGCCTCTAGGTACGTAGCCGCTATTATAATTATATTGTATTGTGTAACAAATTTCTCTATTAGATAGACAATAAAATCATCCTATTAGTTATCAACCTTGTGTAAACTTTGATGATTCCTGCAATGCTAAAGTAAAATCTGTACAGAATGGATAAAACATTTTTTTTAAATTTGAATAATATTGCTTTCCTTCAACATCTAAATTCCTGCTTTGGTTGCGTTTCTTTTTGTTTTTGTTTAATTCGTTGATTTTTGCTTTATGTTATTGTGTTATCCTTGTTATCTTGAGGCCATTCTCATTTTGGTTCATTTGTCTCCAAATCTATAGATGGTAAAATAAGATAAGAAAGTGATTAGTTGTAACTCTCATTTTCTCTTTAATACGGTCAAAACAAGAACAACTAAGTTCAGAGGGAAGAGCCGATAAATTTTCAATGTTCAACAGCCGCCTATAGCTGCCTATTATGGGGCTGCTGCGGAATGGTCTTATGTACTGTGGCTTTGATCAACCTGTTATATATAGGGGGGAAAAGTAATTGAAATAAGTTTTAAATTTGGGTATATGTTTTTAATATTTGCCAGTTTTTAGTTTTAAAATAGCATCAAAATGATGTTGCTTTTGTAATTTATAATATAATAAAACAAATTTTGAGAGAGAAATTCAGATTTGGTCCATTTAAAATTTTTGACAGGTGTTGTGACTATTTATTATTATTTCTATTCATCATTTGCAGGTGCTTTTTTATAATTTTAGTTTCTTTTCAGATAAAAATATTCTACATATATTTTCTATTTCGAGTGCCAATATAAGGATCATTAGTCAGGTTAAAGCAAAAAATCTCATTTAAAATGAAAATAGCCGATTTTGTTGCGGTGTTTGAATAAGCTTCCTTTTTGGTCCCATTGGTTAGCTTTTATGTCAACATCCATTTTTTTCCTTTATAGTTTTAGTTTCAGTAATTCATCCTAATTTTCACCTTGTGAGAGTGTCATTTTTAAAAAGTATTCTTTTTTTCCGAAATAATTTTATCTTATTCTTTCGAAATGGATATATTATTACTTGGATCTTACATCAGATTGTTATGTTCTCTTGCGGGCTAAAATAATGATTCTCCCCTTTACCCCAATTATTTTCCCACCTACTGGATGAAAGAACTGACCAATATATGAGTTAGCAAGCTAAATTTACCACAATTTTCCCCCGATCATAATATTACATATATTCTACATCCATATGAAATTCTCTATAATGACAAGAAATTTTTGTAATATCAACTTTAATAATGGTACTATCGGCTACGTTCCTAAAGGCCTGAAGTGGAGCAACCCCTCCCCCATTTTCAATGTGCTATTTCTATTTGAGGGTGGTGTTACTTTTTACCAAAACAGTTATTAACATCACAAGGACTTATTAGAAGCTACACTGTAAATGAGAATCATTTCGGTTTAGTGGTAAGCAAGATCCTTCGGTACACAAATATAGACAGCCATCTTGTTACTTTTATATAAGGATTAGAATAACGGTGTGGCATAATAATAATACTAATAATTAAGTATTTAATAAATATAAGTTAGCAGCAAATACTAATATTTAAGTTGTATATTTAAAAAAACGTGTAACCTTGTACTTTGAAAATAAGATAATTTGTGTTAGATTTGTGCAGTTTATTGCAGAAGCAATTTGTTTGGATTTATAAAGCCTTTAGGAAAAACAATATTGGCAAAATTAATCTTTACTTTACACAATATTGCATCCGGATTACATATTGAATACTTTTACATAGAAGACATGAGTAAAGCTACTCTTTAGGATAACTGAGCGCTTCATTGACTGAATTTTTTACCTAATCAGGGTTAACTAACTTTAATCTATTTTTATCTGCTAGATTAAAGAACCAGTTCTCATACTGAAAACGTATGTATAGCATCGTATTACAGACATTTCCCGCGAATATTAAATAAAGATTATTAAATAATTAACAGTTTCGTTATCCCGGGCTTTTGTTCTCTCGGCTCGAAAAAACTGGTTTTATTCTTATGAATTTTCATTTTAATATCCGCGAAAGCTGTCTTTATATAATGCGATAAATAACTATTAATTTTTCTAAGAACGCGTTTCTATTCTTTGTGATGGCTCTCTTAATCCTTTTTTGCCATTTAAAAGAAGCTCCTCTAGGCAAAGGAGAATCTTTATGTAGTTTGTTAGAATAAAGTAGGTTTATGGACTTTCTACTAATTGTCTCAGAGACAAATGGATAAGTATTGGAGAAAAATATAGCCTCACTTAAATCAATATGATTACTACGTTAACCAATTTCTGTACACCTTACATATTTTTTTCTGCAATATTTATGCAAATTGTAAAAATGTGATAACTTATTACCATACAAAGTAAGTATTTCCAGACAAAGGTTTTGTAATTAAAGGGTTAGCAAAGCAAACAAGTTGGCATATATGCGAAAGATTTAAGTCACCCCGGCAGCTGTAGTATAGTCTTAGACAAAAGTACCCTCATTAGGAGCATGCAATAAAACCGTATTCATAAAAAAACATTTGAAATGTGTTTATACAATTCAACAGGATACGCATGATGACCTCCTGGGGGCTTGGGGTTTTAGACATCTCAGCGCACCTTGAAACATACTCCGCGTCTTATAATTGCGGTGTAAAGCGTCCATTCGCTGGATTGACAACCAGCCCTCGACCTTATTCTGGAAGTCCTAACGGTGCACTGTGATGTGTCACGCCTGTTTATGGGCCAATGCATTTCCAAACCTCTTTCCATTGATGTCACGCGCCTGACATGGCAACAGTAGATACATTTTTAACGTATCTAATATGACGTAGTGTGGACTAGGCTCGAACCCGACAACTCCCTGACACGTTACCAACGTTGGGGGTTTAGTTAAGCATTGATTTAGTCAGCGTTTCCTCACTTATAGTACATTAAAAGGCATCCGTAAATGCACGACTTTAATTGATTCGAAGCTCAAAAGCTACTCGATAAATAGGGTAAGTCTGTTTCAATGTTTGGCCGTATACTACTGTTGAAAAAATTGCTATACTTTGTGTTCTGTGTATGATTCCAATGTTTATGAAGTTTTACTTCATAGAAATATTTTTTTATATTAGAAGTCACCTTTAAAAAAAGATTTTAATTTAAATGATGAAATAACTATAAATCATCATATTACTTAATATTTTCATAATTATTTTGCATATTTAACGCTACTGATTAAAATTTCTGTATAGCTAAAGTTTGCTGATTTGTATGCATAATCATTTACAGTAAATTCTTGTCAAGATAAAAACTTTCTAAGTTTCTGGCCAAGTCCATTAATGGAATTGTTAAGCAGATGCTACCCCATTTTATGCATTCATTTTTGAGTAATTGAAGCAGCTCTTGGATTTTTTACTCATATACGTTACTAAAATACTGAGCTGTAAGTGGTGGTACCTGCGCGTAATCACAAAATTATAATTGTTCTGATAAAAATTGTCTACAACTCTTTTTTAAAATTTTCCTACCACCAGTAGACTTTTTCTGAGAAGCAAAGGCTAATCGGTTCAGCGATTCACGAGATCTTAAGCTGTACAATAAGTGTTGCTCAAATAAGGCAAAGAAAAAGTTGATTTTAGTTGAAATTGTACAAGAAAATTTTATATATTTTAGAGAACCGTTATAATCTTGATACTCATGTTTATGCAACGATCATAATGTGTTTACTTGTTACTTGTATGAATTTTCACACCCTTGTTCAATAAAACCTTAATTTATGGCAACGCAAACTGAAGTTTTTGCGTAAGAACAAAAACGTCGTGCTTAGAAAAAATTTGAAGATTCAGTTTCTAATCGTGATCTGCCTATTTTAGTTTCATATATATTAGTGTTTTAACATTTCTGTAAAATAAAATATTTAGCATTTTCACTTTTGAAACTTTTACTTTTTATAACTACTAGCGACTGCGCTCCTAGCATCTAGGAGCTTTTTATTCGAAAGAGTAAGGAAAGTAGGAATATAGCTACAAACCAAACTAATTGTCAATCCTTTTTCGAGCATTTAGAAATGTTTTTAAAAAATTTTCTAAAAAGCCACTGAATATATGTTTCATGACTAAATCAGTAGGAGGCAATATAATTCAAAAGTCATCTTATTAATGAGATTTTATAAATATTAATTGCCTTTTTGTTGAAAGCGTTTTGATAGTTTAAAATTAAATTTATTAATAGTTATGATGCATTAATTTAAACAAGGAATATGAAATAAAATAAATTAGTTGCTCATTTACTCTAAAATTATGGTATGTTGGTTGCCTTTTGTGACACCAAAAGTTTCCCTGCTATTTTCTATATTTTTTCTAAATAGCATTTTTCAGTTTATTTTTAGTTAAATCTTAAAGCTGCACTATTTATGTACAGATTACCTTTTTGCTCAGTTTGGTTTTATGAGAACTTTTAAAAAATAGTCAACATGTTGAAAAACAATACTTTACTATCGTCTTTATCCAAATAAAATTAAAGTTTTCTACAGAAATGGATACAGAATATACGCAGATATTATAACAGGGGAAAAATTGTCAATTTAGTTTGCTGATATGGATATAATTTATTAGTAACTTCGTTCATCCATTAAGAAGAAAGGGGATGGGGTAAAGGCGGATGGGTGGGGGGGGGCTCGTTATTTTAGCTAGCTACAAGTTTCAATTTATTAGAGTACATAATAGTCTGGTTTAAGATCCAGGTATTAATATGATGTTCTTGTGTATAAGTTTTAAACTTGTTTTATCTAAATTATTTTTCTTGACCTAATAACCTAATTAAATATTAAGTAAGAGAATAGGAAATTTAAAGACAAATCAAGTTTTTTATCTTTCTACTCTCCTAATTTTGTTAGAGGCTACGCCCATCATGATCTAGTGTATTACCCCGTATTTTGCATGTGATGCAACATTAAACCCCCCTTTCTCCGCCCTCCTAGGTACGTAACATAAAACTGCTGTCCATTTCTGATCTAAACTTTACCTAAAATAACCTTACTTACATAAGAAAATGTGTTTCATTTAGGGAGAAACAAGGATGACAACATCCATAAAAGCGAAGCACTGAAATGGTAGGACAAACAGACATTAACACTTGTATCGTGTCTAAACTGAATAATTAGAATATAAAAGTATAAGAGTCGAAGCAAAATTGTAAGTAAATTTGTTGAAAAACTGCTTGATACAGGATTATGTTTATGGACATACTTACATTTTTAGGACTTGATTATAGAGTTGCTTTGCTTATAATATTGTTCTTTGTTGTTCCAGGAATCAATATACCAAAAATCAGATCAAGCGGATAATTAGATCACATAAAAATTCGTTGTTAAAAAAGTAGAAAAATCAACATGTTTCAAATGAACATACGGACATTCTGGTAATGATTATAGAGTTGCTACGCTTTCTAAATCGTACCCAACTACTACAGAAATCATCATGCAAAGTTTGAAATCGATAGGACAATTCTAACATGCCTAAATTAACGAATAAAAGCTATATATCTCGGAGGGACGGACGTACGGACGTACGGACCGACCCTAATTATAGAGAAGCTTCGCTTTTAAAAAGACAATGGCAGATTAATCAATCTTGGTTAATAATATTTTTTATTACTAAAGGTACAATACATTTTTTTTTTGGGGGGGGGTTATTTGTCTGCTATTGCATTATTCCTTTATCCTTAGATATTCCTATATCAGATTTTCCAACTCATCAAATCAGATTGGCCTATGTGAATATGTATAGGTTGTGTGTATGTGTGTGTGAGTGTGTACGTGTGTGTGGGTGTGTGTAGGAAAGGATATCCAATTAGGGTAATAAAATGACTTTATGGTGTGCAAGCATTATAACAAAGTTTGTAAAACAAAGACGATTACATCCAGGGCATACATTTATGTTAATATTTGAATGTAAGGCCCATTTTCTTTGTTAGACAAACATACAGATAGGCGAGTAGCTACGCATACATACGTACCAAAGTTATAAAATAACTGTTTGTTAACGACAAGCTTTTAGCGACAATGAATGAACACCCCTAACTTCACTACTGATTCTTATCTTCTTTCCTCTCTCTATATGTTCCAATTTTATTCAGGAATGGGGGATAAGCAAAAAAAAACTAAATCTTGCATAGCTTTGTTTATTTGTGTGATATAGATAAGGTAAATTTGCTAAAAGGCAACTTGCCATTTTTTAAATTTGCCTTTTGTTGCTCGAAGAGTAGCAACTCATCTATAATTTTAAAATACTGTATACG
Source organism: Acartia tonsa (assembly GCF_053477335.1). NCBI lineage: Eukaryota > Metazoa > Arthropoda > Copepoda > Calanoida > Acartiidae > Acartia > Acartia tonsa. The sequence goes on from NC_137263.1 coordinate 38,369,066, forward strand.
TATTATAGACACTTTTACGCCAACAAAACTGGGATTAAATTCTATGATTTTTAGTTTACCTTTTATTCCTGGAAAATCATCTACATACGATACGATACTTGATTTTTCAGCATGACTGAGAACCAGTTATAATCCAGCGGAAATGAGTATGATTTGAAGCCATCCAGAAAATGATATTATTGTATAGAAATGCTACTAATGTACATTGGAACAATCAAATTACAATCAGATAAAAATAAGATAAGATATAGTTTCCAATGAGATAATAAAGTAATAAATATATCTGGATTCAGTAAAATTATTTCAATTTCCCTTCCTGTCGTCTTTCTAGCTATAAAGCTACTCTATAACCTATATAGTGCGTAAAACAAAGGTATAAGTACAGAATTCTGTTAGTATATAAAACTATAAGCATTGTAAATTAATTGAACTCATTGTTAACGATCAGTCCAGAGATTTTCGAGATCATAATGGACTCACCCACCTACTTAATCAAATAGGGTATAATATTCTAAAGAATAATTGTTTTGAAATAAACAAATATTTTTTTTAAAAATAATAATCTTAACTCGTTAATAAGAAGCCATCGTAGATAGAACTTTTATTAACATTAGTACTTTCACTTATATCTTTAAATAGACCACTGAAATCCCTAACCCACTTAATTCTTTTCATATTTCTAAACAATATTTTTAAGTTCTTGGATTGGAGTTGTAACATAGCTAGGCTCTTCTTATCATTACTTGATATACCCTAAACTTATAAACATCGAAAATAACATTTAAATGAAATAAATTGGTCCATATTTTATATGAAATTGTATGAAGAAGTTGATACATTTACAGTAATTTAATTTGACAACGTAGCATAGCATTTATTATAAAATATCAAAATGCTAATTTTCGAACCAATAATACTGAAATATTTATGTAGAATTATGACCCAAACTCTAGAGTATTTACCATTACTTGGAAGTCACACCAGATTTTTATGCTCTCTAATAAAGTAAAACTTAAAGCATATTAAAATAACAATCTCCCCCCATCTTCCCCTTTACCCCATCTCCTCCCCTCCTACTGGTTAAACACTGATCAATAAATGACAGGGGGAATAGCAACCTAATTTTACGACAATTTTTACCCTGTTAGAATATCCACGTTTATTCTACTGTACATCCATTACTCTTGACGACATAATATACATAGACACAGCTATATTCCACTTTTGACATAAAGCCGTGGTTATTTTTAATATTCTGACGTCTTTAAATTATGACAAGGAAGAGACTTGTACAGTACATTAGCAAGCCTCTGAAAAATATTAAGACTATAAGTCTGAATACATCAAGAAATTCATGTATATGATACATTGATACATAAGGTTTGTGACAAAGATAATTCTGAACTGGGTAATTATGTCCAGGAAACTTGTTCCTCAAGTTCTGCACATGATTCTAGGTATCAAGATTATTATTTTTACAGTTTTTTAAGATTTAAAAATATATCATGTAGTATCGAAAATCGTTGACTACAAGGGATATTACCTGAAAAACAGAACCCAATCAGTCTAGTGGTTAGCGAGATCTCAAGCAGGTTTTACGCAGATACGGAAGGACAGGCAGGTATCACCATACTTTTTTTATTGTTGATTAAGATTATTGAGAAAGCCTAAAGTGTTATGTATGACGTCATAAAATTTTTTTTTTTTGGGGGGGGGGGTTTCTTTCCCACTTCTCATCTCATCCTTCCTATTTAGACGTATTTTTTTTACGTCTCACATGACACTTTAAGCTTTCTCATATTATTGATATGATATTTGTTTGGGATCATTTATTTTCCGATTGTATTTCCCTTTATTTCCATGGTTCAGACTAACCTTTCTATCCTATCTTATCAAAGATAGACCAACCATTATATCGTCACACACTGGTATAAACAAATAGATTAGTGGTCAAAAATTAATCATTACCTGGGTTTTTAGTAATTGGACTGTAGGGCCTTACGAGAAGACAACCTTAAACTTTCTTAATATTTAATTCAAATTTTAACTTTTATTTTTTCTTTGCAATTTGCATTAATTTTTAAGATCGGGTAAGAATAGTTATTTATCGCATCGTATTATAGACAGCTATCCGTTGATATTGAAATAAAAAAAATTTAAGAAAACCCAGATTTGTTAGCTCTGAGTGGCCGGACTTGCAACACTTGTATTAATTTTATGATTATATATTTTAATATTCGTAGAAAATTGTCAGTATTACGATGATATACGCGATTTTTGAGTATGCCAGAGAACCGGTTCTAATCCAGCGGATTCTATTCGTTTTCAAAGCCATACTGGAAAGATTAATACAAATATGAATTAACTTTCTACCCAGATAAAATGAAAATCTTTTAATCCACATTCTATCGAATAATCCCTTTCAAATTTTCTACTCAAATGATAAGATTGGTAGTTCTTACATTTATATACATGTGCACGGTAGACCTGTTCACTTTTTTATATCTTAATTTTTTTTAAGTTTGGAAAAAAGGATCTTCAGAGTTTTTCCTTATTTATTGACTTGTTTACCATATTTATAAGCTTTGAAATATACATACCTATAAAATACGGAATTTGCCTTTGTTAAAAAGCACTTTAAAATTCGTTGTTTTAAATTTGATGTTCGTACATGTCTTATTTACATGTTTATTAAAGAAATTATATTTTGCAAAACTAAATCATTTACTGCTGTGGCGTGCACAGCAATTTACACGGTGGTTATAAAACAAGGGGAAGGCAAGGCAGGTCTCCTCATATCTTCTGCACTTCTCTGATATAGTGATGAAAAGCACAAATTTCCAGGACCCTTTCAATTCTGACAAGTTGCTCCGCCCCTAGACTCTAGACTAGGAGGGCGGGAAAAAATAGACAGAAAAGTAGCCTAATACTTTCACAAAGCTTTCTTGAACAGTACAACAAATTCAGATTAGCAATTTCCAAAATCTTACTACTTTATAGGATGAATGTCCTCTAAAGAAAGTTACGTTTTAGAACAGCAGAAAATAAAAGTGATAATATGAACACGTCTAACACACAGATATGCATACATATAAATATCCACCTGAGTGGTTTATAAGAATGTTATTAGCAAAAGCAAAGCTTTTACACGTTTGTCGTGTGTCCATCCATCCAACGGAAAGCACCAGTTGATGATTTAGATTTGTTAGCCCTTTCAAAATTTCAATGGTTTATTTTATTTTATTACTACATGTCACAATGGCAATCTTAAACTTGTTTATTCTAGTTATTTGATATTTGCAATAGTGATTCATATAATGATTAGACATATTTTTTGTAACTCTCACTCAAAATATAATTTTAACAACATATTTTACTTTAGATTAAAATTATTATAGGTCTGTCATTAGCTTTTATGGATATTTATATTCTTGTTCATATATGATATAGGTTAGATTTGTAGATACATATTTATTGTCTTAAGTCATACAAATCTTTCTGGGGGAGTAATAATGATGTTCTGATAAGGATTGCCATTACAATAAAATATTTCTTATTGGTCCATTAGAATGATAACAGGTAGACTGATCAATTGCACGTTTCTTAAAATGCTCCAATCTTCTTATCAAAACTGTTATAACCGTTGTCCTATATAATTCCAACCTTGCATGACGATTATTGTATCAGCAAGGCGAAAGTTAATGTGCATTTGTGTCCTTTTTAAACATGTTGATTTTTAAAACTTTTTAACACTTATTTAGACGCTATAAAGATTTATTTTTAAATTTAATCTTTATAACGTTTATGTAGAATTGCGTTAGTGTATCTTTTCTGTATAACTATATATACATCTTGAAATGTTAAAGTAAAATTTAATTATTAAAACTGTTTTTTAATATTGCTGCTAGATAATTAATTTTGTTTGTTTGTCCGATTGTCTGATTTGCCGACCTTAAATTAAGGATGCTGTCATCTTTGTTTCATTCTAAAAGTAAGTAATAGTTATTTTTTGATTTATAAAGTTTAAAGTTTTCTGCGGATATTAAATAAAAGATTTATAGAATATAGTGTTGAAGGCTTTTTCAATATGGCTTTAACTTGTTTTAATTTAGCGGCAATGAATTCTGAATATGGAAAAAAATAACTTATAACTTTTTTATTTTCCACTTGTACACTGCACTGTTTTGAAGCAAAAATGGACCTTAATTATCTTTAACGCTTAGAACATGTAAATAGTTTTGAAAGTCCTTCATTATATTAGCTTACGCGCCAACAAACCAGCATAAAAGATTTTTTAAAATAGATGTAATACATTTAAACCTGATGCAAATTTATGAGTAGCGAGACTTTTCGTTAATAATGTCATGTCAGTGAGTATGTACGTCACTCTGTCATTTGAAGGTAGAGTTTAGACTCGACACAGCATCTATACAATCTTATCTCTCGGAAAATACTACTGTATTACAATTTACTATTCTATTTTAATAATAATAATTCTGTTTAGATACTTAAATATCAAATTTAAGTTTTTTAGCTATATTCAATTCTCATATTATTCACAAAACCTGAACAAACTTTCAGAATTTTTTAAGGAAAAACCATGAAAAATTTAAATAAACAACAAGAATGAATATGCTCAAAAGTAAGAAAAGCATTGTGAGAAATTTAATCAATTAAAGTTGTTTTTAGGAATCAAGTTAATGTTGGAAAGACATTTTAGTGCTATGTTTTCAAATATTCATTGTATATTATGTAATATATACTATAGGTTTGACACAATATAATTAAAGTATCCAAGGACTGAAAAACGCCTAGGGGCTATATGTCATAAATTCTTAAATGTTTTAGAGTTGAGAAATTATACCTTTTTGAAGAGTATCTTTGCTACTAAAAAAATCAGACGTCTCAGTTTTGATAAACAATCTTCGAATCCTTTTCTCTTATCTAAAATCTTACAGTCAAAATGCTTTTTACTTTTTTTATAGCTTTGACTAGTCATTAGGAAGAAAAATAGTTGAAAATAAGCAAAACAAATTCCAAAAATTTTTTTTATAAAAGCTCACCATTTGTTCTTTGTTTGATCCAACTAGAACAGCAAATAGAACTAGCAAACAGATTGAAGACTTACTAAATATTATTTCAAAATTATGCTTTTCACACCAAAAAATCTTGTATTTTTAAAACTGACCGAGTTATATTTACCAAGGCATATCAAGTGATGAGACAATAAACGAATAATTGATAAACAGCCCCAAATATGGTTAACAAGATTACCCCTTATGAAGTTTTTTAAAAAGTTGAAAAGTTTGACATCATTAGTTTGGAACTATCCAATAAAAATTCAATAAAAGTTTCAAAAGTTTTTAGTCCTCAAATATATAATGTTGTTTTAAAACTTTGGGTACCACTGTATTTTACAATCCAATGTCCCCTCCCCAAAGTATTTTTTAGTCACTTAACAATGAGATTCTTTTCAAAATGTTTTTTTTTTACCTATAATGTATTTTGAAGTATTTTTTCTTTTCTTTTTTGATAAATTTTTTAAACCTGATAGCATTATCGAAAATTAGTCAGAGGCGGCTTGAAAGAGAGAGGGGGTGGGGTGGGGTTGATCTGATGTTCTCCATTCCGGCCCCACTAACAAAATGATGGATGCTAAATGTAGAAATCTTGTAATCAGAGTATAAAATATTCCTTAAACTTCCTAGAAAGTTTCAAATTCAGTAATAGTTACCTAAAAAGAGGTATTAGGAGGCTACACATTATTGAAATACTTCGTTTTATAAAATTAAATTTCCTTTCATGCATTTGACATTCTTGTTAATCAATGATTAAGTAATTTTCAAAAGAAGAAAATTATTTAAATCTCAGCTTTTGTTATAAACAAAAGTTCTAGGCGTAGTTTACACATTAAAAACTATGTTGTATTCTTTATCTAAATGGTATTAAATCCTTCAAGTGTACCAGTGAGAATTTTGGGTAGGTCATGTATATTAGAGCAGCTAATTTCTAAATCAGTGTTATTCCAAACTTTCATACAACCATCAAAAACGATTTAGAATATTCAAACAGTAGACATATTTTTTAGAACTATATCCTCCTTCGTCTGTTTTGGTGTAATTAGAGTTTAATTAAATTTGTTTTGCTTTCGGTATTACATAACCATAAACATGGTCATTTTTTATAAGGTTTAAATAAGAATAATTAAGATATGATTAACAATCTTATGATATGAAGAACTATGTAAAAATTGATTTCATTAAATAACTTGTGATAGCACCTCTAGCATCTAGGGGCCCTGTATTTGAGAAGTTAAAGAATTAGCCTAAAACCATCCCCATACATTAATCTCAGGGATAAGGGATGGGAAAATATTATTTCAGGCCTATTTCAAGCCTAGGCCTAATAAACCAGTTTTGGGATGGCGCAGTGGTTCGTCCTAAACGCTAATGAAAAAGCTGTGTGTGTGTGTGTGTGTGTAGATAAAGTATAGAATCAAATTCAGGTAGCTAGTTTAAAGTAAAAAACATAACTTTTTATAAACCTATATATTAATGGCTTTTGTTAAAATGAAGATTTTTTCTCTCCCAAAAATTTTTTATCTTTTACTTTGGTAATTTGAACTGTCAGAAAGCTATCGTTGGGTTTCCCTCAGACAGATTTTAGTTTGTATTATTTGCATTTTTATTAATGAGTAAAAATTTTATTTGAAAATTTCATTGCTAATTAAAATTCAAAATAAATAAATAAATATGCACTTGGGTAACATTCTATCAAGTTCTTTGGATACTATAATGTAATGATATATCTGTACTGTGTTGTATTGTACAAATATTAGGGTTAAGGTGTTGTATCAATTCCGTATTAAATTTTTTAAATTCAAAATACAACATCTAATTTATAAACTACCAAATGAAAATTCGTAGCTACCTTCTTTCCAAAAAAATAATCCCGTTAATTTTGTTTTTTCTATATGGCCCTTTTTTAATGTTTAACTCTAAGCAGATGTAATAATTAAACTAATGTGATCAAACACCATTTATATTTATTTTTTCGTAGCAGACAAATCATTATTTTTTCTAGAATTGTCTGCTTCTAAAATTTCCGCCAATTTGTGATTGGTTGATACAAAACAGGCCGATTCTTATTGGTTTAGAGCGATAGCTACTTGGGAGCGTCCGCCAGTTTGATAGGAATTTGTAATAGTTGCAATATCCCTTTAGAATTTAGGCCGGGACCTAATTAATGACCAGGTTTCCTATCCCTTATCCCTGATTAATCTTAAAATATAATAACATTAAACCACTTTGGGACCTACGTGAAGCTTCCCTAAATTGGAGAACTAAATCGATTCAATAGTCATCGAAATCATAAGCTTCAGACAAAAAAAATCTAACTATTTTATATTATAGGATGATAATAGATCACATCCGCTTTATTTTACTGCAAATATTTCTAACTCCTGACTGTAAAGGTTGTGCTACACATATAATTATACAACCATGAAACATGAAATAATCTCTGAATGTTTACGACCGTTTCTTGGCCATTTTTAGCCGAGCCTAGGCGTGTTCCACCCAAGAATTGTAGGTAATAAAGGGTTTAGGAAAATATTAAGGATATGTCAATAGAAGATTAATCCATCGACCCCAAATTCAGAAGCATAAATTTCTTATGGTAATAGATATAGATATGCTAAGTTTCCTTAATTGTATATAGCTGTTACAGGAATCATCATACCAAGTTTTAAATTGATATGACAATTCTAATATGCCTAAATTAACGTTCTAATAAAGCTATTTGTTATGGAAGAAGGTAAAAAAGCTTTGGTTTAAAAAAAGAGTTTCTTATTAATTTTATATTGATAAATTAACAGTATAAAGTTTTTAAGAAACATACAAATTTATAGAATTTTTTTTTCATTTGAGTATTGATAAACATATTTTGTACTGTTAATAAGCTTAATTTTAGCATTTTTGTACACCAGCTCTTACGCTTGCATATTCATAAATATAGAAATGGCTCGCAAGACAATACTTTTGTAATAAACCATATACATACATTGATAGCAATTTTCTTTGTGTATAATGTATATGGTGATATTTACAGTTAATTATCATTAGGTATTAAATATATATTGACTTTATAGCATTATCTGAAAGTTGCTTTAGCTGACATGTTATTGAAATAATAATATTCTCATGGTACTTTTTATTTTTACAAATTTTGACAGGGTCTACATATAATTAACCAAGTTTATAGCTTGCTTGCAATGATTCTATATATTATCAGGGATATAGGGAAATTACAATGGATGATAAATTAATCCTCCCCTTAAAATTGAAGTATCAAATGTTATGCTTGTGATATTAGGTGGTTAGAAAATGTTAAAGATCAATCTAAATACCATTACCCCCTTTCTCCCAGATAGCAGCTAGCATCCATTTTACGAATATTAAAAGAAATCAAATTGCCATAACGCACTAGGGGGAATTTTTTTGTATTTTCTTTTAAATCAACCTGTAAGCCACATAACATCCCACCCCCTTCGACAATTTTAAAAATAATTTTTTCCCTTGCTTTAGTGGCGCGGGACTCTTCTTGCCTAACCTAAACAGCAATAGCCATCCAAATTAGTTAATTTGTGGTCCACTAACGGTTGGTGGTACATTGCCATTTTTCCTTACGGCGACGCAGTCAATTCGAATTTAATTCTGTTTTTATGTGCGTTAATATAGTTATTAGATGTGCGTTTATGCGATTGTAAATAAGTTTCTAGGCTTTTATAATTTGATCAAATTGTTGAGGAAACACACAGACACAGCAAAAACGTGTAACAATTCAAAGTATCAAAGACAACCATAGGCACAGCCGATGCGCTGCGCATTTTAGCTTATCCAGCCTCCGTAATCTCTGCAATGCTATACAAATATTTATATTTCTTTAAAACTCTTATGATATTGATTTGGTCAGTTATTACAATGCTCTTTGTGCTATAGCACATTAGACTTTTTTCGCGAAAAATTACTATGAACCATGTTGATAATTGTTGATCATACAACGAAGTTTTAAGTTGACTGCCTTTTTATGTGTTTCATTTAAAAACCATAAAATAGTAGGATTTGCTGGACTGTGTGCATTTCCAAAACGTTTTGTTTAATTACAATACGAAATAATAGGTATTACCATGAGCTGCGGCTGTTGGAAAAAGGCGGCCCATATTCAATTTAATAAAAATTGTTAAAATAGGAATTGATTATTTCAGTCGCCTTCATGCTTTGTTAGACAAATGCGTTTTCAGCTGCCTTTTAAAAGAACCATTGGTTATTGGGGCTGTCTGCGCGACTGAACGAACCTGTAGTTCAAACTTCAAAGATTTGTATAAGAACTAGTACAGCCTAGGGGCGGATTGAATTGTAGATTTGAATTTTTTTAGATATGGTTGCAGTTGACTTACTTTATTGCTTGTTTTAAATGCAACCCTGTTCTATATACAAAATCTTTCTTTCAATCTTAATCATCATGTCCTTTTTAAATACAACAAAAACAAAAACAAACAAGCAAGACATGATATTTATTAGCATATGAACAGTTGTTAGAAAATAAACAAAATATTTTTCAGAAGTTAAAACAAAAATCAGCCTTTTATTTATTCAAAAATTATATAATTATATGCATTAACTATATCTTGTCTTTGACAAATATTTAAAATCATAATGGTCTTATGAATTCGAAATTTAAACTTTATTGTTACAGCAATCTTCAAAATAGGTTAAAATCAAAGTATGCAAGTCT